>NW_026067891.1:14254838-14337083 GCF_014885135.2 Alexandromys fortis | reverse complement strand
AGTACTCTAATATGTATATATTCCATACTTTCTTCATCCATTCTTCAATTGAAGGGCATCTAGGTTGTTTCCAGGTTCTGGCTATTACAAACAATGCTGCTATAAACATAGTAGAGCATATACTTTTGTTGTGTGATAAGGCCTCTCTTGGGTATATTCCCAAGAGTGGTATTGCAATACCACTCTCCATAGCTTTGGGTTCCTGTCCTGGAACTAGCTCTTCTAGACCAGGCTGTCCTCGAACTCACAGAGATCTTCCTGCCTCTGCCTCCCGAGTGCTGGGATTAAAGGCATGTGCCACCACTGCCCAGCCCAGTAGCTCTATTCTTAGGGTCATGTAACAAACGTCTGAGGGGACGACCCAGATGGGAAAGTTGTGAAACGCTGTGTCCCAGCACCGCTTTCCTTCAAGGCTGCCATGCGACACAGGACCAAGGGTGACGTTTAAAGACACTGTTCCAGGATGAGCAGTGTGAATCGGGACATCAGCTTCAGTGCTGCCTTCACCAGAAATGCTAGTGACCTTTCTTTAAAGAACATGGTGGGGCTACACACAAAATTGGGTCATCAATGGGTATTCTATGATTTTCGGGAATCTTTGAGGTCGGCCATCTTGTTTCTTTAAACATCTCTTCCCATAAGCAAAGATGGGGCTGGCTGTTATTATGGTAGATGAGATAGTGTATCATTCAGACCCCAAGATGCTCCCTTTACTCTTTCTTTTGTGAGTTCATGATGTCTAGAAAAAACGACTGAATGCTTACCCTGTCATGGGCACTATGGTGGATGTTGGACAATACAGCAGGAATCAAGATCGTATACTCTCAGGGAGATTCCACCCCATTGAGAAAACATGGACAGTATGACTAGACATAGGAGGTGCAAAGGACTCGGTGATGTCAGAGGCTAGAGCAACTTAAAGCCAGGTGAAGAAGTCAGTGACAGCATGGGCAATGCTAGGGGAAGCCGAAGGTGTCAGGCCTCGTTGAGAAGGAAGAATATTAGTGGAAGAGGCGAGGGAGGATGGAGGGAGGCAGGAGAGGGCTCTCCATGCTCTCTCATTTATTAGCTGTTTTTCCTGTTGCTGTGATAAAATACCCAACAAAAACCATTTACAAGAGAACGGGTTTACCAGGCTACAGCCCATCATGGTTAACAGTCCTTCATGGCCCAGCTGGTCACCCCATACCCCAAATCAGGAGGCACAGAGAGATAAACGCCAGTGCTCAGCTCACAAGGTCCAGAATTCTAGCACAGGGAGAGGTGCCCCCCACCTTAACTAACCTAATCAAGAAAATCCCTCATAGACATTCCTAGTATACACAACCCCTCCTCACAAGTGTGCCCCGAGGTTTGTGTCCTAGGAGATGCTTAACATACACAAGCCCTCCAAGTGTGCCCTGAGGTGTGTCTCCTAGGTTATTCTATATCCTATCAACAACAATGTCACACTCGACTTCAGGACTGTGTACATTTCGGGCCAGCTAATTTTCTGCTGCTGGGATAGTCCTATATACTCTATTTTGCAATATCCCTTGCTTCTATCTCCTAGGTGCCAGTAGCAACCTGACTCTACTCACCTTCAGCCCAAGTTGTGACAACCAAACAATCCCTGAGGTAGGAGGGCAAATTATCCCAGCTGAGAAGCCCCGCCCAAGGAGCAGACAGAGTGTAAGCACAAAGTGGGAGCATCAGGAAGACAGTGCTGGCTGGAACTGCATCAGCATAGGATGAGCTGCATGACGGAAACCAGAAGAGAAACTGGGTGCCAGGTGCCAGGTCCGTACAGCTTAGGGAATAGGACACAGGGGTGGAAGGAGTACGTGGCATGGTCAGTCTTGGAATGTGCTGTGTACCAGATTTGCCGCAGGATAGTTTGCTTACATTATGACTGGCCACGGATCACAATGCTGAGATTAAAATTCTGTTCTCTCTGGCCATGTGCAAAATCTCCTCTTACCTGACCCTACTATGTCACTGAATAAATACTAAATGCTGCTCCTACACCTGTAATCTTATTGGGTGCCTAGACTGGCTCCCACAAAAACAGGGATACAGGAATAAAGCCTGGAAAAGGTGCTGTGCGAAAGCAGTGATTCGGAAAATGCCCTTCAAAAGGGAAGAAATACTAGGAAAGCTGAAGGGAGGAGGAGAGAGACAGCCCAGGGGAGAGAGGAAACTTACAATCCTATGCATGTCTGGGTTCCAACCGTCTAGAGACCCAAGAGGAGTTGATATGTCATTTAAAACTGTCTAGTCCCAAATCAGAAGTGGACAAATAAGCACTCATACTCCACTGGTCAAGACTAGGGGCACGCGTGTTAAACCATTCAGTCTATCATACACTCCAGGCTTTAAAAGCAGAAAGGCAAAGAGTCAGAAAAGCAGGTATTCCACAGCTCACCTGGCCAGGTACTATCGCTGTTTGTCACAGCCATGGCTAAAGGTAAAAATATAGTTAGCCAAGAGGAGGTAAAACGGGGCTCAAGGGGTATCTGGTACAAGAGATGGGGTGAGGACCTGTTTACTGTCATATTTTATGTGTGCTAGCTCTTTGGTCTCAGCAGTGAGGAGGAACAGGATTGTTGAGCGCCATCCCATTGTGGTAGGGAAGTCACCAGCAGGAGCCTGAGGTGGATCTTCACATTACACCAGTGTGACGAAGAGAGCAAAGAGTGTGTGTGTGCTGGTAATCTTTCTCTACTGCAGACAGTTGGGGAGTATTCCTGCCCACACTGAAGATGGTCAGGGAGTATCCCTGCCCACACTTAAGATGGTTTTCCTGCACCAATTAGTTCAATCAACATGATAAGGGATGCCCAGAGGCTCAGCTCCCAGGTGATTCTAGATATTTTCAAATTAAGTTAACAATACCATCAGCTGCCTTTCCTCCATATTGTGTGGAACGGTGAGTCTCTTGATTTGGTGACAGCTGCATGAATCTGTTATGCATTATAGAATATGTACCAAAGTTGAGTTGTCTGTGAGTAGACTGTCCTTGGGAGGAACCCCAAGCCAGCAACTGTCCTCCACACACCTCCTTAATCAATGAGGTGTACCACAGTAGGGAGATGACCCCCAAGGGCAGTGACCCCTGAGAGCAGCATGCACCAGATGGGATCCTAGGCAGGTAGTGGTGGAAGTTGTGTGGCTTTTGCTGTGGGGAATAAGACACGAACCTGAAATATCTCCCAAGAAAGCTCCTCTGCATCTAAGTGAGACATTATGATGGTAATAAAATATAGAGAGATGATATTTTCCACCATGGCCTCTTATTAGGGGAAAGGGGAGAGATGAAATGGAGATGCTGTCTTCCTTGGGACGTAAGGACTTAGACTAAAGATAAGATCTGGGGTTAAAAGCCCTTCCTGATACCCAAAGACTTGACACCTATGGGGGAAGGAGACAGTGGACATGGTAAAGCCTACCTCTCAAGTCTGATACTTAATAAAGTAAAAGAAAAAAAATCACCGATAGGGGATACTCTGCCCCTGAGCTACTTGAACTGAGAAAGACTTTTAAATTGAAAATGAAACAGCCCATCATAACCTGGCCTGTGAGGTGGTGGGACATGGAAAGGATGCAGATGTGGTTGGTCTAAGTGCCCTGAAAGCAGAGAAGCTGAGTAATGAAACCACCTACCCACCATAAGACAGAGGTTGCTTAATTTAAGACAATGTGAGCGAAAACAATCCTCTGTAGACTGGCCCATACAAGACATTATGGAGATGGCTGAGGTATACACAAATGTAGGGACTTAAAAACAGCAGAAGATCAGGCACACTGAAAGACCCAGGTGTGTGGAAGGCCACGTGTGATGCTTGGTCCACTGAGTAGGGTTGTGCTCACACAGGAATTAAATAAGCTTCATTCAGCAAGGACCTTGAGGCTGGTACGTCGGGGTCTAAGGGCTCCCTAAGTGTCACGGTGGATGTGATAGTAGACAGCATATAAATTGGATTTGTAGGTCTTAAAGCATCCAAGAGAAAGAAACGGACGGAAAAGCAGATAAAACTGATCACTCATAAGCAAATGTGGAAAGATTTGTTTTGAATTGAAGTTCCTACAGAAAAAAAAAAAAAGTCGACAGAAAGCCAAATACTGTGATAGTTAACCTCTGGGAGAGATTAGTGCCTGAAATAAGTGTAAATGACTGCAGCCATAGTTAAACAAAAATATTAATATTATCATGGAGTGTGAAGTTACCCTCCCTAAGCATGTTTTGCACATTCTCCCCTGTGAAAAAGTTTATGGGGTAGAGATTGTTCAGCCAGCCAGATAATGGGCAAGGAGCTGCCCTAGAGCCTGTGCGAACTGGGACCCCAACTCCAGCAGTAAACAAAGCAGCAGAAGGTGGCCTTGCTTCCCCACGGCCTTTGGTCAGGCCAGGTAATATAAGCTGGTCTGGATGAGCTCATCAGGACAAGGAGGCGAACAACAGTGCAGAGGCTAAGCATGGCTCATGGAGACTGGGACTGGGAGGAAGGCGAGGCCTCCATTCTCACCCTCGTAGGCAACACTGCCATCATAGTGGAGCAACTGAGAACTGATGTGGATCATGAGATCGTCTCCAGCTCCACTGGACATTTCTAACTTTTCAAACTACTCCCTTAGCTGCTAACGACCGATTGGCACTTGCTTAGAACAGATGATAGTTAACCTTCAGAGATTCTAGAAAATGGTTTAAGTTCGGAGTGTCTTAGGTGTTTTATAAGTCAGGAGAAACATCTGGAAGAGTAGTAAAAAAGCAGCAGTTATAGAGTATGAATGAAGATATCTTACATAACGTGTGGAAAAGGCACTTCCGAGATCCAGTGCCAGGGCTGAGCTCCCTGCCTATGAGTGGTTGGCCATGGGAGTCCTTGGAGGCCCTTGAAGTCCTACAAACAGGAAAGACTATTGTTGCTGTGGTTAGCATGTCAGAACTAAATAGTAAGACCTTGGTGAGGAGACTGCGCTACTTGGCTCCAATACAGAAAATCAAACTGGCATTGAGTTAGCTCTCTTCCTGCTGGCTAACTTCCATAGTTTAAGAAGGTGCTGTGTGGGCTGCTGGTGGCAATTTCATCAGTAGTCTACTCAGCTGTGGATGCTGAATCCCACGTGCCAAATAAGACGGTTTCGCTGACTCAATAGTGGCATGACTTCTGTAGGTGTTACCAACCATATTCCAATTATGTGACCTGCTTCACAGGAAGAAATCCATGTTTGATACCAGGATCTGTGGCTGGGAAGGTCAGAGGCACCAGCGAGAAGAGCACTGTTACTGTTTTCTTAAGGCAATTCATCTGTTATTTGGCTTCTGGACATTTGTGATTATACTCCAAAATTACTTATGCTGTCAACCTTGGCCACAGAGGGAAATTCATATAAGTAGTGGGTAATGGCTTCTTTGCAGGCTCATAACTGGTCAAAATAACAATAAATGACTGTAAGTTCGTATCTCCCCTTCCAAAGTTCAAAAATATCATATAGGAGGGGACAAAATATATCAGGACAGGAAGAAAGTACAGAATATTTCTGAGCATTTCTCTCTACATAGAAAATGTTCCTTCCTAGAGAAAAGCAAAAGGCTTATAAAACTCAAGCTCAGGAGACTTAGGAGGCCAGAAAGCTCATGGAATTTACAACGGAAGGGTTTCCTTCCCTGAGGTTCTATGCAAAGCAGAGGAAACTTTCTCAGGAGCTGCCTACAAGTTGCAGAGGCGGCTCTAAGGTTTGTAACTCAGCCCCCTACTGGGATGGAATTTGGTTTTGGTGTCTTTGGGTTTGTTTTTGATGATACAGCTACCCGAGAGTTATAGATAGCCTTTCACGCATACTGTTTCTTCAGTACAACACTGGATCGCTAGGTTGGACTTAGAAGGTCCATTCCTTTGTCTGCTGTTGGTGTCCTGTCTGGGGTGAATAGATGGTAGTCCATGTCTCTCCAGGAAAAGTTTATACTACAATGCACAAGGACAATTGTGTTTGCTTCTTCGAAAATCTCTTAGGCTTTTTACATCATCCATTGCATCTGGTTCAAAAAGAAGTCCTGCCGTGATATGAAGCATGGTCAAAGAGCCCCACTGTGCAGAGATGCCTGGGGCTTTCAAATTATACTATTCAAATCCAAGACATGCCACTTTAAACAAATTGGTAGAGTTCATCTCGCCATCTGCAGACACTGCCCTCAATTTTCTAGCCAAACAAGTCTGATCCCAGCTTTCTGGATTTAGATTTTTTCCAACTCAAATCAAATCATGACTTAGAATCCTGGGATCAAAAAATCCTAAATTGGTTTCTATCTACTAGGTGTCATAACTAGGATAAGAAGGCATGGAAGAAGGAAGAAGGAATGCACAGAGGCAGGGTCCCTGAACCAGAGCTGTCCTAAACTGCCAACGAGAATCACCTCTAAACTCTATGAACAAGGGGAACAGGTTCAGGGTCATGCAGCTGGATCCAGAGCTGGAATTAAAACAAGAATCTCTTCCTGGCTCTAGCTTAATGTTTTTGGAACTCCACCTACCTGCAACACAGCAGGTGATTCGCTTCTCCCCCTGTTGCCCAGACACCTCCCCACACACACTGCTGATGTAATTACAACTATAAATCTGATCTGACATTTCCCAGGACTTCTCTTTCAGGGTTACCATCTGCACCTTCCCTTCACCACCTTCTGGAAAGTTTGCAGGCATCTCTATGTCACCATCCACCACAGATAAGGGTAGAAGTTGAACTGAACTCCCAGAACCTCATCAACTGTGTAACCTTCAAGAGAGCTTGGGAAGCCTCAGGAAGAGGCAGGGACTTTCCAGTGCAGAGATTGGATGTACTTCCGTGTATACCAAACTAGTTCTGTATGCTGTGGGGATGGAAGGGGATAAACCAGAAATGCAAAAATGAAATGAGAATGAACGGGTGTGGAAGGAAGGAGATAAGAAACATTTGAGACCCCGAGAGGGAGAGCGAGTGAGCACATGTGAAGGAAGACACTGAGCCTGCAATTGGTGGTCCCCGCCCTCCGTGTCTTACCCAGGTCTTAGAAGCCAGGGCTGGCTCATCATGGTCTACCAAAGATTGGCCCTGAGTCTGGCATAAAGCAAATTTTCTGTATATGTTTTTCAAATAAATCAATGAACATCCCTACCTAGGGACAAGCTTTTAAAAAGTGTATTGTTATCCTTATTTTATACACAAGGAAATTTAAATTTAAATCAATTACCCAAGTGGTACAGTGCTAATGGCTGGAGTGTCCCCTCCAAAACTGGGACTTAGAACTAGATTTCCAGTGTAATCATAGTGAAGGGTGGGACCTTTAGGTACTTCGATTCTGAGGACTCTATACAACAGGGCTTGTAGGAATCATCACAGGACTGGTTTACTGAAAACAGGCCATGTTCTTGACTCTACTCTTTCTCATACATGCTTGCCTGTCTATCAGTCACATTATGACTCCAGACACAGGCACTGTGACCTTGAACTTTCCAAACTTCAGAATCATAAGCCCGATAAGACTCCAGTATATGTACTATACCAAACTGTGGTATTCAGATCCACCCCCGGGAAACTGACTGAGACACACAGGTTCTAAGAAATGATCTGTGGGTGTAGCTCAGTTGGTGGAGCACTTGTCTAGCATGCATGAGGCTCCGGCTTTGATCTCTAATACTGAAAAACAAACGAATAAATAAGTAAATAGATAAGTGTCTGAGATTGCACTTTAAGCAATTCTAAGACCACACCCTACATGCTTCTCACTACATATACTTCTCATGGATAAATTCTCCAAATTTCCTGCACTTCTGAATCAAGGAAAACTTACCCTTCTGGGACCGAGCCAGGGCTAACATCCTTCAGACATCTGATTCGTGCCTCACCTAGATGTCCTCATATTTTTCTGCTCCATGCCGCTCTTTTTCTGGTTTTGTGTCCCTTTAACTGTTTCAGTAGCTGAGTCTTCAGGGCCTTTGACCCTCCTGTCTCTTTTCTGAGATTGCACTTTAAGCAATTCTAAGACCACACCCTACATGCTTCTCACTACATATACTTCTCATGGATAAATTCTCCAAATTTCCTGCACTTCTGAATCAAGGAAAACTTACCCTTCTGGGACCGAGCCAGGGCTAACATCCTTCAGACATCTGATTCGTGCCTCACCTAGATGTCCTCATATTTTTCTGCTCCATGCCGCTCTTTTTCTGGTTTTGTGTCCCTTTAACTGTTTCAGTAGCTGAGTCTTCAGGGCCTTTGACCCTCCTGTCTCTTTGACTAATAGGTGGCAAATGCTTAAGAATGGAAACTCAAGATTCCGTGTGCAAACTGTGACGAGCGATCCCCTGCCACGACTGTGAGGTGTTCCCTGAGAACTGACTCTGCTTAGATTCTTCCTTTCCTAGCAGTCATTTTTCTCCCGAGATCTTCCTTCCATGAGTAAGCAATCTCATATCTACACCTTTCTGATGACCGTGGCACAAAAGAAGGGCAAAAACAAACCTACCCCATGGACTCGACTGTCAGTGGTCAGCATCAATGGTACATGGATGCTCCATAAGAATAACAGCCCTGACTTGTTGAACACCCACCGCAATTAGATACTGTTCTGTGTCTTCTTCCTAGTCCTCAGAGAACACAAGGTTGGTGTGATTGCCTGTGTTCTAGAGATGAGAAAAATATTGGCTCAGTTGCTTACCTCAGTTTGCGCACCTAGAAATTTAAAGAAGGCATTCAAATCCAAGGTCATCTATCTTTCTGTTTCCCATTCCCATGACCAATGCTCACGTTCTTCACCTTTTAGGAGGAGAAAGAAGTAGGTAGCCAAGGGATTCCTGTCCTGCACAGTCCCTGCAGAGCCCTGAAAAGACCCTGTGGACTAAACAAGAAGATTTGAGCTGAAACATGTTCTCTGCATCTTACACGTTCTATTGCCGCCTCATAAAATGCATTCTTCTAATGAAAGTGAGGACAAAGGCTTCCCATCATAGCCTATGCTGGGTTGACACTGGGTGTGCTGAACCTGAGAATTCTGCAGACATCTCACTCACAGAAGCGCCATATAGTCAGCTCAACTGCCTTTGATAAAGGGTCTTCAAAACATGAAAACAAAATAAGAGCATCAGAAGCAGCTTCAAATTACCAAAAATAAGGCACCTGCACAGCCTAAATTGCATCTTCAGTCTTCTCAATTTTTGCCTTTTAAGATGGAGACAATGAATGCTCTGTTTGGATGTTGGGATTTTAAGAAACGAGGTGCCCTTTTTATAACGGCTTTCAAAGAGGCATTATACAATTTGAATCCAAGTGAAACCTCTGAACTGGCAAAGAGGAAAACTTCAAGAGGATGTGACAAAATTACTTCAGCAACCATGACATTTCTTGATGTGAAACACTTTCTTTGAACTGTACAACACTGTGTGAGTAAGGATTTGAAATCTGACAGGAAAATAAGTGAGATGCCAGGCTGACGATGAAGACATTCTTCTCCTACGAAGTTTTTTTCTCCCATAACTGAGTCTAAGTATAGCCAGCAACATTGAGAGGGTTAAGTGAAGAGCTGGGAAGTGGTAGCATCAGGCAATCCCAAACTTAGATTACCACTCCAATACCTTCCCTGTGATCTTGACCAAGCCATTTAACCTCTTGGTTCTCTTATCCATAAAATGGAGTTATTAATGCTGTCAGAGGTGCTGAGAGGGTTAGAGAGAAAGCATTAAATATCTTAGCATGGATGGTGATGTTAATGGAGGTAGTGTAATGTTTACCGAGTGACTTTTATGTGCCAGATACAGTTTTCTTTGCTAAGAGAATTCTGGCTCTTCTAACTATCCTTAAAATCTCAGGTCTGAACACACAAGAAGAGCATGTTGCACACAGAAGCTCAGGGGGTGGTGGGAATGGTGGAGATGGAAGTTGCATGTCCATGAAGTCCTTCAGAAACTGCTTGACTGAGGTGCTGTCATCTTTAACATGTACTTAGTAAAATGGCTTGACTGTTGAAAAGAGCATCGGATGGACCATGCTGCAAGTTCTCAAGGGGCGAGATCTCAAAGTGTCCAAAAACAGCCACATAGCTCCCATCTTCATGAAGAGGGGAAGGACGAGAAGCAGAGTTCTTGTAACTGTAGCCACAGCGTTTACAAAATGTCCTTCTTGGATCTGCACTCAAAAATCTGTATCGCTCAAATTCTATACGGAAGGTTTCATGCAGAGAACTTGAGGGGTGGGCTCTATTATGACCCAATGACAGAGCCTGAGGCATATGAAGGAATGAGCAAATGAAGGACTAAAGTCTGGTACCAGGTTTTCTGGTTGGCTACTGTTCTAACCACATGAAGCATGTGTTCATGCTTTGGGAATGAAGGAGCCTTAGATACCATCTGTGGTAGATAGCCTCCAAGATCTTATGAGTAGCTCCTGTATCTGATCTTCAGAGCCGTGTGGGATTCTTTCTCCCTCAGCAACTTACTTCTGATCAATAGATTATGACAACATTAAAAGGATGTCACTTCTGTCATTAAACTTGAAAAGATGGTGATTTCTGTTTCACCAGTAGACTCTTGATTCTGAGTATCCATCTATCATCCATCCATCCATCTATCCATCCATCCATCCATCCATCCATCCATCATCCATTCACCCATATCTATCTATCTATCTATCTATCTATCTATCTATCTATCTATCTATCTATCTATCTATCTATCTATCTATCTTTCCTTATCTCTTCCTCCTTCTCCCTTACCTCCCCATCTCCCCAAGCCACCATACCACCATGGCAAGACATTGATGATAGCCTCTGTCTAAAAGTCAGGTAGACACCATCAACCCAGCAGTCCCTTGAGAACTGAAGTCCAGCATCAACTCTGAAAGTTTAGAAGCATATTTTCCCTGCTGAGCTCCAGGTGAAACTTCAATCCCTGCCCATACAGACTCAGGACTTCACCAGAGACTTCGATGCATAGGACATAGCAAGCCTTATTCAAACTTCTGACCCCAGACACCATAAAAACATATGTGCTGTTTTCACAAAAGCATAGTCTTATGCATTTCTGAGACCTCCTGGCTAACAGTTCCTAGGGAAATACCCCACATCTCAATACAAGAATTTTCTTCTTTCTTTTGTTTCTTACTCTTAAGGTTCTTTATTTCAAAATTATACTTTAGTGATAAAACAACTGTACCTGTTAAATTACATTAAGAATGTTGAGAACATTTGAAGATCTTTTAGTGGTGACTCCTGATATTGGCATTATCCACCCATATGTGCCTCTCTGCTCAAACTCTTCTAAAAATGTTTCTAAATTATCATATAAAGTAGTAGGTTTTCACATGACTTCTCCACACATTCTTACTTTTATTGGTTCCCCTGGCCCCCTCTTTTCCTACAGACATCTTTTTAATTTTGTCCCTTCAGTCTTTCCGTCCTGCTCTCACATCCCATGTGTTCTCCCACTCCCATCCCCCTCCTGCTCTCTTCCACACCCTTCAACTCTGCCCACGGCTCTTTGCTCAAGTTCCTACAAATATTCCAAGCTCATCAAGTGAACTAAAGACTTGAAACTATGATGTACCTATGGGAAAGAGCACGCGGTGCTTGGTTTCTGGCCTGGGCTTCCTATTCATTGTAATATTGCTAGTTTCATTTACTTTCCTATAAGTTTCAAAAATTTTCAGCTTTCTTTGGTGCTGAATAAAATTTTATTATGTTTAGAATCCCCATTTCTTCCAGTCACTCAGCAGTAGATTGGCATCTAGGCTAGTTCCGTTTTCTATCCACTGTGAATAAAGCAGCAATGAAGGTGGATATGAAATTATGTCTGCGGTAGGATATGACACCCTTGGGTATGCACCCAGGAGTGGTGCAGCTGGTGAATTTCAGAGAGGCTGCATTAGTTCACACTCCCTCTGGCAGTGTATGAGAGTCTCTGTTTCCCATGTCCCCACCAGCCTTTGTTGTCATTGGTCTCCTCAGTGGAGCCATGTAGACTTGGGTGTGGTAGAATCTCGTTTTTTTCAGTGGAAGCCATGCAGACTTGGGTGTGGTAGAATCTCATTTTTCTTATGACAAAGGATGCTGAGCAGTTTCTGAATGTTTACTAGTCGCTTGTATCTATTCTCTTCAGGACTTTTGTTAAGTTCCCTAGCATATTTTTAATTGGTATTTCTTTTCTTGATTTTGTTTGTTTGTTTTAAGTTCTCTGCATGTTCAAGATGCTAATCCTCTGACAGATGTATAGTTGGTGAAGGTTTTCACTTTCTCTGGGCTGCTTCTTCATCTGATTACCAGGTATCTTTGCTGTGCAGAGCATTTTCATTTCATGAATGCCATTTTCAATTGTCGCTCTTATTTTCTGTATACCAGAGTCCTCACTTATGGCTGGCCATTAGACTGTACTTCCTACTTTTCCCTCCAGGAGTTTCAGAACCAGTTGCTATGTAGAGGTCCTTGTATTGCCCTTGGCTGTCTACCAGAGCTGATGGCAAGACCTTATTGATAGAGACACCACACCTCGGTTGCAAACAGAAAGGAACTACAGCAAGCATGGGCTGGAAGCTTTCGCCATGCTGTCTAGTTTTCCTGAGGGAAGTTGCTATGTAGGCAGCTGGGGGAGAAAAATCAGCAAGGGCCCTTCTCAGTTGTGAACACTGAATGCTACAATATCAACTTGCTGGGCAAGATGTACCTTCTGGTACAATCATGTCAGAAGAGTTGTGGGAAACACCAATGATATCTGGCTCTGAGGCCCACTCCACAGGAGGGAGTTCATGTTTATACTGCAGACCTGGTCCAAGGCTTAGTGCTGAAGATACAGGCACTTGGGGTGACTTTGGTACTTTGTGGTGGGATGCCGACATGCTGTCAATCTGACTTCTAATGTTTTGGTTTTATACCCACAATCTAGTGCTGTCTTCAGCCCTGGTCAAAGAAACCTCCCTTTTCTGTGAATGTCAGGCAACACAGCAAATAATGGCTGGGCTCTAAGTGGTAGCTGTACATTTAACCTAAAACACGACACCCATGCCAGCCTCTCCGGGGCTCAGTAGACATCACTAAAAAGCTCAGAAAGAATGCAAAAGCTTGACAGTGGAGAAGAGGCCATGAGGCAGTGTCTGATGGGCATGGTGCAGTCATGGTGCCCGTGAGCTCACATAGTTTGCCCAAGACTGGACATTAAATCACAGACAGAAGAGGGACCTATACAGGGCTCAGCCCTGCTAAGGAGCTGAGGACTCCTGAAAGAGAGGACTTTGCCGTCGTCATTGTTGTAGCCCCTGTTGAGTTATCCATGCTCCTGTGGGTAGATTCACACCCAAGTCATGTAGGAAATCCCAACAGACTCCATGGGTCAAAACCAAACAAAAACAAAAAGGACATCAAAGTGAAAGGAGATATGGCAGGGGTGGGGTGAGATGGATGAGGGTGGGGGATGGGTGCATACAGAATTATATGTATATGTATATACAAGAATTAATTAATCTTTAGAATTGATAAGTTTAGGGAGAATTGTGTGGTATGCAAAATAAAAGTAATCCAGGAGTTCTCAGCCACTATGTGCCTCATTAATCACTATTTTATTATCTATAGACGTCTAAATCAGAAAAGAGTTCTTTCTGCCAAAGAAGTCACATTCACTAAAGAAGAATTGATTTTCTTTCTGCTTTTTAAAAACATTGTATTAAATTATATCTATCAGGCTATACAAAAGTAATATTCTGGTCTTTCTCAAGCTATTGCTGGCAGACAAAGAGAGGAAAAGGCTACACCGAGCTTACTCATTGTCTCATCCAAAACCAAAGAACACAGTGTTTTTATAAACCCAAGGCCTGGTTATCTAAGCTTGTATACTTGTGTAGATTCTCCTAGTTCATTGTCATAATAACACTTTGTTTTTTTAAATGTTGATTTGAGCACAGCAGGTTCCTCCACTGTATTCATTAGTCTTGACCATCAACTTGACGGGATTAAGATGTGCCTATGAGATTAGTAAAGCATACCTCTCAGTATGAGCAATGAGAACTGATGAAAGAGTCAAGATATTTCTTAATATGGTTGGTACCATCCCGTATTCTAGGAACTCTGATAGAAATGAAAGGAAAAGAGACAGTCCAATATCAGAGGTCTCTCTCCTCTTCTACCCCATCTTTATCTTTCTCTTCTTCCTCTTCTCCTTTTCCTTTCCGTTCCTCTTCCCTCATTTTCCTTCCTCCTGCTCATCCTCCCTTCATATCCTTTCTCCTTTCTGGTGGCCATGACATGAGCCATGCCACGACACCTTCCCTGGCATGATGAACTGGAACCTCTGAAATCATTGTCTATGTTCCAGTACCAAAACGTCTGAAGAACACATATTCTCATTCTTCTCACAGAGAGATGAAGGACAAGGGCTATCATTTGTTGTCTACATCTAGTACCTTTCTGAACTCATTTCAGAGACATTTGATGTATTTTTTAATGACACAGCATGGTATATGATCAAGAGTTTGAGGCTTAATCTGAAAGAAACTTAAGGTTCTTAGTTTCCTGTTTGTTTGTCCCAGACTCCTCCTGTTGTCCTGCTTTTGTCCCCTCGGACACTTTGGGGTTGTAAGCACCAGGTCGTTTTTGTTGGTCATCTGTGAAGAGAGAGTGGACATGAAGACAAAAAGAAACACAAAGTATCGTGCAGTGAAGAGTTGTGTGGTGTCTCTGTGGCAGGGATAAGGGAAGAGGAGCCCCCAGGGGTGCACATGGCCTTGTCCAGAGGACTACACTTTTCTCTGAAATGTGCTTCCTTGGAACCATCTTGATCCACTTATAGTTGAACAGGAGAAGAAGCAAGTCTAAGTGTGATCATGCAAGAATTAAGTGGAGCACAGCAGTAGACTTTCTTGGGAATCAAACAGCCCAGTCTGACTTCCAAACCTGATACTCACCTAATGTAGGGTCATGAATGAATCATTTGACTTCACTGAGTCTTGATTTTTTTTTTTCATCTCAAACATGGTTTTAAAACCCTTGTTTGGAGCTCTGTCAAGATGAAGAAATGAAGCCATACATGTATCGTGCCTAATCCAGAACCTGTTGTATGATAAATACTCTATTGGTGATAAGCATTGCCATTATTTCCAGTATTGAAATTAGGACTATCTTCCCAGACAGAGGCTGGATCTATAAGGGAGCCTACAGTTTTGTGTGAAATATTACTGATATATTTTGGGTTTACAAACAGAGTCTTTCCATTTCTGGTAATTGGGATCTTGTGAGCACTAGATTGAACAGCACTTACTTAACATTGCTTTAAACAAGGACGCAACTGCTGAGCTCTGATGCCTTCATCTGTCTTCGTCAGACGTATTTCTCTATCTACTCCAGCACCTAGCTGGCTTCATTCTGGGGAGTAATGAGGACATTTAATATAATTATATTTTTTTTTAAATTTTTCCCTGCTTGTTATATGGCCAGGAGGTTGAGGATGAATTGGAAAGAACCAAATGTCAATTGGCTCAGTCACTAGGAAGCTCTTTGTTCCCTGAGCAAGTTTTACATTTCTGGTCCTTTGTGATTTTTTTCTATGAATGGAAGATAACAAAATAATATTCATAGGGTAAAGGAAACATGTAATGAAATAATTATAATGATAGCAAAAATGCCCAAGTATTTATCTGCCAAGTGTCAAGCTCTGAGCTAATTATTATTTTATTATCATTGTTATAATATTATCATTATTATTTTTCTTCTCAATAACAGCCTGTAGTAACTATATTGCTATCTCTATTCTAAGGAAACACTCTGGAAGCCTGGAGATAGGGGTACTTCTGTTTCTCCTAAATCTGCCAGTCTAAGACCCTTGGGAGATACGTAGGTAGAATTTGGGGGGCTTATGAACTTAAATGGGGAGAGCATTGTTTTCGCAAGGCTCTAATTGAGATTTAGTGTGTTTCTCGATGGGCAGTGGTGGCACACGCCTTTAATCCCAGCACTCCGGAGATAGAAGTTGGTAGATCTCTGTGAGTTTGAGACCAGCCTGGTCTGCAAAAGTTAGTTCTAGAACAGGCCCCAAAGCTACAGGAAAAACCCTGTGTCAAAAAGAAAGAGAGGAAGAAATTTAGTAAAGTTTCCCAAGTGAAAGTGATAAATGTAGCAACAACAACAAAAAAAAAAAAAAAGAAAAAAAAGAAACCTCCAGTGGGATGTGTTACTGGGAGAATTAAATCACGGTTGCAACAGAAAGCATAAACTGCATACTCAGGGCTTGGAGAGATGGCTCAGTGGTTAGGAGTACTTGTCACACCAGGATCTAGCCCTGGTGCCTGAGCTCCTGAGGTGGCTCTTTGGAACCCATTCCCTATGGTGGGATAGCTTGCTTAGCCTTGATGTGGGGGGTTGGTCCTGCCTCAACTCAATGTGCCAGTCTTTGTTGACTCCTCATGGGAGGCTTTACCCTTTGGGAAGTGTGGATGGGGGATGCAGTAGGGGGAAAGCGGGGGCAGGGATGACAACTCTGGTTGGAATGTAAAATGAATAAAATAAAAGATTTTTAAAAAGAGCCCTTGATGCTCCAGCATAGGACCTGGATTCAGTCCCAGTATGCACATGGTGGCTCACAAACACTTGTAATGCCCATTTCAGGGGATTTGGCACCCTCTTTGGCCTTTGTTGGAACCAGGAACACACATGATGCACATACATACATACATACATGCAGACAAATACATATATACACATGAAATAAACCTTTGGTGAAATAAGAGACTGTGCTGTCATGACTTAGAAACTGACCACAAGGCTTTCTGTTTTAGCACATTACTGGAAATATATACATTTTTACATCACAAAAATGTGGAAGTTTAAAATATTTTCATGACTATATTGTAGGAGCTTTGGAATTCTATGGATTTTGTGTCTGAGCAAGGACACAAAAGGCTTTACCAGATACCCTAAGGCAATAAAAGCACAAATACTTAGGTCTCTAACCAGACCTGGTGGTGCACACCTGAAATTCTAATGCTTAGAAAGCAAACATAGGAAAATTCCAAGTATAAAGCCAGAGACTCTGAAGAAAGAAGAGAGGAAAGGAAGGGACAGGGGAGGAGGGTCTGTCTGTCTGAGTCCACAGCTGGTTGGCAGCCAAGTACCTAACAAGTGCTCAAACGCTGGGGAGTACAAGGACAAGGACATGAAGCAACATTTCAGTGTTGCAGAGAAAATCAAAGTGAGAAGAGCTTCAGTCTGTTGGCTGGTGGTTCCCCTATCACAGTGGTGAGCATGGCTTCAGTCTGTTTGTTCGTTAGCAGTTCCACTATCACAATGGTGTGCATGGCTTCAATCCATTTGTTGGCTGGTGGTTCCGTTATCACAGTGATATGCAGGCCTTCAGTCTGTTGGCTGGCGCTTCCCCTATCACATGGGTGTGCAGGGAGCTCCACTCAGGTGAGAGGACAAGACTGCAAGACTGAAGATCAACCCAGACTTCCTAATAGACTCACAAAGAAAGTGACTTCCCACATCTGGGAACAATGAAGTGTTGGAGTCGCTAGCATTGTGCACCGGCCTGAATATTACAGGACAGAACCTTCCAGTGCTGGACATAAAGCCAAAGCAGGCTGCAGAGGCTCCCTCTCTGGGTGGGCACGGTGTCATTCCATTCCCTCTAGATCTTGAAATCTTAGGGAGAGTCACAGAGGTGAGACAGCCAGTGTGCTACTGCTCACGTCCCCCCCCTGAGCAGCTACCTTGAGGGTAGTCAGGAGCTTGTTCTGAGTCCTGGCGGCCCTAACTCACCCCCACTTCATCTACCCTCTGCAAGGGCACTTAGGAACTAACGTGCTTCTCCAGCTCCCTTGCTGATCACATGATCACAGGTGGGAACTGCTGGTGGAGCAGTTTCACCAAGTAATCCCAAGGCCAGTGGGAAATCTCCAAATCAGGGTAAGGCCCTGGCATTCCCCAGGATGAGCCTTTCTGAACATCCCCAGCTTGGACGTGTTATTCTGGAAGGACCACCAGACTCTGGACGTGAGCAGCCACCGTGATTTCTTGCCCCAACTCTGACATCTTTGCACAGGTTGAAGTTGGTTCACAACGACTGGTTTCTGGTTGCCACTTGGTACATCTGTGCTCCATCTCTCACACTAAAAATATCTCTGTTCTTGTACTCGCCAGCCTAGGACTGTTTCCTCATGGGCAGTCCCTGGAATCAGTTAATGCATGATACACATCAGACTTGGATAGGGTAATTCTGAGAGTGTGTGCTTAACACTTCTTCCTTTAGAGACAGGAACTCACTGTCACGTCCTGTCTGACGTAGAACTCACTATCTATACAGACCAGACTGGCCTCAAAGTTAGAGATCTGACTCCCGAGTGCTGGCTTTAAAACACACACCACCACACCTGGCCATATCTTCTTATAGAGTTTATATTCATGAAAGCAAAGAAATGGAACCAGTCCCTAAGTAGCATTAAAAGATAAATTGATAATAAAAATGAGCAACATAAAACCGATGGAGTATTACTCAGCTGTAAGTGAATATGAAATCATGAATATTCAGATCACATGGATCTTGAGAGTACACCATTACACAAAGACAAAGACTGCACCTTCTGCTCCGTATGGATGCCAGCCTATAGTGCACACATGTGTGAGGGAAAGACTGGGTGATGATGAAGGATGGGGACAACATAGGACAAACACAGGAAAAGATACTGGAGGCTGGGAGCTGCAAAGAGGCCAGGGGGGCAGAGAGATGGGGTTGGGAGAACCACAAACAGCACACTCTGTCCCCAGATGTCATCATGCTATCTGATGCATTATATGCTCATTTTTAAGTAAGAATAAAATCAATATAAGCGAAAAAAATATTTACCTATATAACCTTAAGGCTCAACCATCTATGGTGGCAACAGACATGATAAGGTCCCCGGTTTGCAAGTTTCCAAGTTATCTTCTCTATCGCCTCCCAAGATCCTATCTTCGTTTTTCAGTTTTATTATATGCATTTATATGGAGCATTGTGTACATGGCAGAGGGTATTTGTGGAGGAGACAGTTCTCTCCTGCCACGTAGGTCCCAAGGGTCAAAAGCAGCTTACAAGTTTGGCAGCAAGCTCCTTTTCCCGCTCAGCCGTCTTGCCAGCCCACCTTCACTGGAGTGAATTGCTTTCTTTCAGTGTTTCTAGAGGAGCTGTACTCTAACAGGTTTCTGCTCAAAGTTGACAGAAACCAGACAGGAAATTCAGTTTAACAAATAAGGAAGAGCCTTGTTCCTTCCTGTCAGGAGTCACGCCTACAACACCCTGCTTACTAGTAGACACAAAGCCCAGTGGGTTCTTTCCCATGAATATAAATTTGGTGACGATGAAGAGGCCCAGCAATGCCACATTAAGGACTCAGCGTGAGCTTTGATGTGTGCATACTTACCAAGAAGACTAAGCAATTTGTCTGGAAATCTTGTCTAAGTCACTGACAACTAGGAGCCTCAGCTCCCTGGGAGGATCAACTCTGTGAGTCTCAAAGGTTCATTAATGCCTGGAAACTCAGATCAGGCTGTGAGTTTTGAAAAGGATGAGGAAACACCCAGAGCATCACATATAATCAGTTTATTGCCAGGTAAGAAATTCATATTAATATAGTGAATACATATGTTTACAAATAAACATTCTTAGAAAACAAACAAATGTTTTTTCTTCATTGTAGGAAGTGTTATTGTATCATAAACTCTGCAGTGTGACAAGTGTTGACACAGGGTTACTTGCAGAACATACAGTTACTAAAATCTCTGCACATAAAATATGCTCCATTTACACAAAAAAACTGGGGAGGGGTAGATGAAATTCCAGGCAGAGCCCAAGGGGGATGGAGGCTGAGACACTCCAGGAAGGTGAACGAAAACCAGACTCTGGTTCCATGGATAGAAATCAGGGGTCACACGGATGGAGGAGAGGACCGTTTTATAATCGCATTTTTGTCTTTTCTTTCTTCCCGGGTTGTCCGCAGGAGCACTGTCACAAGGCAGCCATTAATTGTCCTACAGGTCATGTTCCTTCTAAATATCAGAAGGCCTATCTACCCTCCCAAGAGGAAGTCAAAAAATAAACAGATCTACTCTGCCTAATGGCCCCTCCCCAGTTCCTCTCCCAAAGTCAAATGGAAAGTCATGAGACAGGTGCTTTGTGATTGTCCATGGCCCGCATCACTTGGGAAGAACATGCTACATCTGACTGGAAAAACCGCATCTTTGAAGTCAAAATTACAGCTGCAGACCTAGGAGCCAAGTTCACTGGATGAAGTCTACTCCAAAAAGAAGAATGAGCAAGAAATAGAATACTATAGACTAGAAATCAATAAAGAGGCTTGAATTAGAACTGGATACAGGGGAGCATGGGCTGGACGTAGGAAAGGGCTGCAGAAGGAGACCTGGAAGCATCTCTCCGGCAGGTCAACCCAGCGGTATTGAAGTATGTCACTAGTACATGCAAATTGTACGTCATGGAGGTAGCATATTTAACACCAACTTTAAAAAAATTTTCTTTTTATCTGCTTTCCCCTTCACTCGTTATCTCAAGGGAACTCTCTATTGGGTACCAGCATCTTTAACAACACTGGTGTCTTTTTGAGGGAAAAGAGACCAGAGCAGACCTTCACTAGAGCTTCATCTTTAAGCATCCATAATGCTTCCTGTCTATTCATGGTCTCTGATGCTGGTGTTCTAGATGTGATGACGACAGGTGTTTCCCTTTGAAAATAACATGGATTAAAAGCGAATCCCCAGATGCTGATGTGTTTCAAGGGTAGAGCTAACTCATGTCAAAGAGAAATATGCACCCCATAAGTTTGTAGTCCCCCATGGAGGGGACTGGGGTCTCAACATTTGTTTTGACCTCTAACCTCTGTGTTGTCCTTCTCTGCACCTCTTCAAGTGGAATCAAAAGTTTGCTCTTTGCAGAATTTCTTCTATAAATAAGAACAGAGTTTTATTTTTTAAAAACTGAAAAAGCTTGATTTAGGCCAGCTTCCTCATGCTTCAGATGGGAAACAGCCCCAGACAGATCAAAGGCATTGCCAGGCTCTTCATACTTGCTTGAAACAAGGAAAATAATATTTGGGTGTGCTGATGTTGTGATATCAGAGAGACTCAAGTCAGAGCATCAGATGGAATGCTCCAACTCACTGTCACCTAGATTTTTACACAATAAAGAAATAAGTAAATAAATAACCAATAAATAAAAATAAATAAATAAAAAGGCTGTGAGTCTTTGGAAGGTTCCTGTCTATTAGCTAAGACCTTCAGGATTTATTTGAAGATTTTCCTCTTTAAACAAATGCTCTTGCTTCTCCATGCACCTGTCTGCACTTCTGCTAAACGAAGGACTTTCAGCAGGACCCTCCTTCTTGGGGCCCAGTAGCTGTTGGCTCTAGGAACCAATCTGGAAAACGACTTTGGGAGAGTCCAGGGAGGAAAAGATGGCACAGAATACCTCCCAAGGTCATCTGGTGGGGTTGTGGGAATTCTGGGAGTGTCCTTAGGTCCCCCGACGTTGTAGCAGGCCCTTCAGAGTATTAATTGGCTGGGCTCACCCACAAAGGGAAGATGTAACAGCACTACTGTAGGAGAAACAGGAGGGAGGAGGCTGAGGACAGAGGGTGCACTTAGGAACAAGATCGTCACTTGAACAACAGCGACACACCGAAGGCACCACCCACACTTACGACGTTTCACTCCAAAGCAGGTGAAGCTTGGCAGCAGCGGCAGCGACACGCTGAAGGGGAAAGGACGTTGGGGACAGACGGTTCATAGAGGACATTTTTGTCATTGTCCCAGGCCTTGGAGGTGAAGGAGAAACAGCAGGAAGTGGAGGCTTCTCAGTCCCCATCGCACCTCCTTTCACTCTCCAACTGCAAGTTTTCTACGCCCTGGATAAAATTAACACTTTGTTCATTTTACGTCTCACTTTAGAACTTCATTTCTTGGTATCTCTGGACTGTCTGGCCATCATATAAAGCCCATCCCTCCCAACATCGTGGTCTTTCAGGGAGTTTTCTAGAATGTTCTTCCATTCCCATCACTGACTGCGGGCTTAGTGACTATTTACTTTGTGAGGCTTTTGCTTTCAGCTTTGAAGGTACGCAATGTTCCATCAGCGTACCGCTTAGGGTCGCCCTCACCACTTCTCTGTGTTTGCAGGGACCAGGAAATGCTTGGGACCTGAACAAATTCCTCCCCAAGCACTCTGAAACTGCCCCTGTCCATGTACCCACCCTCTTCCTGTTACCGGAAAGACAGAACCTGGGGGATGGAGTGAACTCCACGGGCAGTTTGCCTAAGTTGTGCTACTTAGATATATTTGTTATAATGGATTTCAGTCTCCAGTTAGGGAGAAAAGGAAAATGAGCCCCCACAATTTGGGCCTGAAGCTGAAAGTTTCCCCTCTGCTGTATTGCTGAATGTCCATGCTTCGGTCTCCCACAGCTGCCTGTTGGAGTATATTAGGCATGACCCAGGAAAAGCATGATTCCGTATCACGAGTAGGTCTGTGGTTGGTTCCTGTAGAACGGAGTGTGTGTGTCTGCTGGGGGGTTGGGCAAGACCAGGAAGGTGTAGGTGGGATGGTATTTTTTGCCTCTCTCAGCTGAGTGTGGTCTCCAGGGTACTCCCTGAAGTGAAAGCTCAGACAGTCACTTCCGTTTTGCTGTTGGTGATGAAGTATGGCTGTGTGGGCGGGAAATGCTGGGCGCGAGTCCCCAAGGGGTCGCAAGAGCCAGACTCAGCTATGCCAAGCTTGCCCTTGTTGCCGTAAGCCTGTCGCCGGAGAGACTGGTCACTGGGGTCCCAGGTCTTAAAGTTGGCAGTAGAGTTGTAGGCCAGGGGATGAGGGGGCATCTTGTTGGTGCGAGACTTCTGTCCATTCTGCTGGGCAGGCCCGTGCTCCGGGCTGAAGGCCCGGGGCTCATCTTCCACTCTTACAGGGTGCAAAGGGAGATTTCCCTTGGCAGCCAGCTCTGCCAGGTGCCTTCGCTTGGTGTAGAAGTCATCATTGACCTTGTCAGCTGCATGGAGGAGAGAGCGGAGACAGGGGAGAGAGAAGAGATAGTTAGGGAGTTAGACTGGTCAGTTTGACAATCCAAACAAGACACATGGGGACTCCACCTGGAACAAGACAGAGGCAATTGTGGCACTATGCCCTTCTCATGGTCCAGAGCAGGAACAAGAGAAAAGTGAACCCAATTAAACACATCTAGAACATTCTAATTCAACGCTTGCCCCTAATCTTGGAATTTCTGACATTCAAGTGTTGTTACTTCATTATTAAAATAATATTCTTCGCTAAAGAAAACACTGGATATGTTGAGAAATATGTGTATTATCTACCACTCAAGAACAGCAGCAGCAGCCAGTGGATGGGTGCATCTTCATGCGGCCTCTTCCAGACTTTGTGTGGACGTGTTGGATGCATGAGGACGAGCATCAACTTCAGATGTCTTCTGACTTACTCTCCATCTTGTTTTTAGAGGCAGGATCTTTCATTTTCACCAGAACTCATAGACAATGCCAGATGGCCAGCCCTGGGATTATGAGGGCAGCCACTAAACTGACTTTAAATGTGGTTTCAAAGTTTCAAACTCAAGTGCCCCCACTTGTACAGAAAACACATCACCAACTGAGCCATTTCTGTGCCCTTCTCCTGGATTGTTATTGGTGTGTATTATTGCTTTTGTTTTAGCTTTAAGTTTTAACCAGGACCGGGCTCAAATCCAGGTTCTGCCATCAACATGAAGTGTAACTTTAGCTGTGTTACTTAAGTTCTACCACCATCCACTCCTGCATGAGGAAAGTACTCAAAACGAACAAACAAATGGAAACAAACAAAACATGTGTTTCACGGTGTTGTGTGGATGGTTAAGTGGTTTGGTGTGTAGCGAACACTTTCAGTACTTCTTCTGTCTTGGCCAGCACTATTGTCCAAATAGCTTTAATCCCTCCTCTGATAGTCCATGGAGCACCCCAGCTTGCCATAACTTACTACCAAGCAATATCTTAATGACTACATGGTATTTCGTTGGATGTCAAAATGAACCCCTTTGTTGTTGAAAAGTTAAGCTGTGTCAATGTTATGCTCTTATAAATAAAGCTGAAATGAAATTCTATTTATTCAAACCTTTTGAATTAAGATTAATTCCAAAACACATTTTCTTAATCTGTATCAGAAAGTAGCAAACTGTGGCCCCCTGGGCACCACTGAAGTTAGATACCATCTGTTATTCTAAATGTTTTCTTGTAAATGAAGCCACACCCCCTCACCTATTGCCTGTGGCTCTGGTGTGACTGAATTATTGTGTCGGACAGTGGCTGAGGAACCTGAAGCACACACTGCTCAGCCCTGTAAGGTGGACGGACTTCTGATCTGGCTCACCTAACGCAGACTGTGTCTCCAGAGTGCAGTGCTGTTGAGGTCTTGCTTCTACCAGCTATGAAGACTTGAGCCAGCTTTCTCTGCTCCACCTCACCCGGTCCTTTACTGAATGATCTATCTCTCCTCTCTTCTTCACCTGTCTTTGTTTTTTTTTTTTTCATTTATTTTTTAGAATTTCTTAAAAGAGTACTATATTTACCTTATTTACACCTTCCCCCATACGGCATTTCTTCCTTTAAATTCCCTCTTCTTCAAGTATTATTTCTATCTATATGGTGTGTGTGTGTGTGTGTGTGTGTGTGTGTGTGTGTGTGTGTACAATCTAATGAGTTCCCTTAGTGTGCTGATATGTACGTGTTCTTGGACTGGGTGGCTAACCAGTCGGGGGACTCATCCCTTCCTCAGGAGCCATTGATTACCTGTAGCTCTTTACCTAAAGGTGGGGCATTATTTACTTAGATCCTTTTTATCTGATAATCTGATGGTTCCCCCTTTTTTATTTCCTCTTATTTTATCTTATAATGTTTTATTTATAAGATTCTTTTTGATTTCAGATTCATTTCTTAACAACACACATTTGAAATTGCTTCTCACTAGGACACATTTGTTGTTCATTTACCTCTGCTACTAACAGCTGACGTCCCGTAGCATTCTGTGTGAAGCTACAGATGTTTGGGAACCACAGCTCTGCGTTCTCTCAGCACTTCATCTTCCTATACAAAAGATGTGCATTTGGGCTTCTGTACATGGGCTCTGCTACACAAACTGGGGAACTAACCGATTCAAACACATGAAATGACCAAAATGAGGTTACCCACAGCTAGTGGCTCAATCCTGGCAACAAAAGCAGCTACATGGGATCAAGGAGACAAATAGTAAGGTACTCAGAGCCATGTCTAAACAGGCTTGATCAGAATCTCTGGAAGATCAGCCCAGATACCCTTTGTCTTTAAATCCACACAAGCAATCCTAACCCATGGCTGGGCTTGAGAACTCCAGGAGCAAACTTTCACAGTGCCACAGGTAGCTCCTATAGAGAACTAATAGGCAATGGCTTCCCAGCACTCTGCTGGTATCCTTGACTTCTCCCTCTGGAGAGACGTCCGGATAGGATTATTTCGCAGTATGTTCTCCCCAGGTGCTCGTCATTGCCCCCACTGTACAGCAGCTCCACACTTGGTTGACTGTTGCTTATCTTGCTCGCTAGAACCCCACAAAGGCCAGGCCAGGTCTGAGTTCTGTCTTCTCTTTCAGAATGCAGGGAAGCTTGGGCTCTGGCAAACATTGGACATAGGTGTTGTCCAATGGTGAATGTATAAGCAAAACACCATAAATCACAGAGGAGCACATCTGGTCAAGAGTGTGATGGAGAAATCCCCTCTCCTCCTGCCTCCCAGTCTTCTCTACTGAAAATCTCGCTTACCTTCATTATGTACCTGGCCATGACCTCGCATGCTCATTTGTGGATGCTTACTTCTCAGACATTAGACTAGCCCAAGGTGTACTCATGGTTCAAAAGCTCCCATTTTCACAAACAGAAAAAACAGATTGTGAAAGAGGCAAGGACTTCTCAGAAAACTAGAAAGAAAAGTAAACACGGGGACATTTGAGCCTTGGGCTGTCAGAGAAGATAGGCAGAACCCCACAGCTTCCTCCATACCCAACCTGAACCGGTCTCTTGGTGAATCTGGTATTGCAAACATCTTGGAAAGTGTAGAGTAGATAAAAAGAATGTGTGTGGACTCTGAAATCAGACAAACCATGGAGATGCCACTAAACACCTTATACCCGTTTCCTTAGGCTAAAACGGGACAACACCAAACTATTATTAAACACTGTCAGACTTATTATGAGGAGTAAAGCATATGCAATATAGATAGATAGATAGATAGATAGATAGATAGATAGATAGATAGATGATAGATAGATAGATAGATAGATAGATAGATAGATAGATATGCTACACACAATAATTCCTAGAGCACAGTATAACTTCCAAATACAATATTTTGCCTACTTCTTGCCTGACTAGAGTAGCAGAGAATTCTAATCAATACATAGTTATTGAGCATTTACTTTGCACCAGCCTACCTACGGGGCATGAAGTGGAGAGCTATCAAACCAATCTACTCCCATGTTGGTCAAGTGCTCAGTTACTCTACGAAAGAATATACAGAAAATGAGTCATGGTCAGGGAAGCTTCCATAAGAAGTCTTCTTTAAGCTGGCATGCAGAGGCGAGGAGTGAATCTTTACTGTGTCTCAAGATGGGCCAGAGTCCTCTGCGGCTCTTCCTATCGGGAGACAACGTCTATTTCTGCATACCTGGAACTGGGCCCGCTTTATTGTTTGCTTTAACTATACTGCAGCAGCTCTGGGAACAGCTATTTGAAACCCTTCCGTGTGTATGAAGCCCAGCATCTTATACTTAAAGGATAAGGAACCCACAGGCCTGCTACCCACATTCAATGCAGCCAACAACCTTCCACCGACCAGATATCCAGGGAGAGCATCCCCCTGAACAACACAGCTACAGCCAGCCTGGCTAAGTCCGACCTAGAACATCCAGACTCAGAATCATGATCCCCCTAAGTGGTGGCAATGCTGAGCGTTATGTGGCATGTGATAGCTGATACACAACCACACGGCGGCAACATCCTGTGGGGGGAAGGAGCATGGCAGCTTTAGGAAACCGAAACGCCCAGGTGGTACAGGGAAGAAAACAAAATTATACCACTGTCATCTAATGTCCCATAGGCAAAACTGTCTCATCCACGCCCGTTGACGTGGCTGACCGGATCCCTCCATGGGACTCTGGGGTGTTGTAAAGAAGTGAAGGGCAGACATAGCTTTAGTACCTGGGGGTAGAACAGACACCTCCAAAGGGTGTTTTAACGATGATTTCAACCACAAAGAGGTTATCGGAGGCCAGTGGGGTGAACCACCCTCACCTGGTAATACCGTGTTCATGAAGCTCCCACCCCCTATAGTATTCTCATCTCATCTTTGTGGAGCGAGATGAGAGGCTGCTTACCTGACACACTGCATGTGTTTCCCTATTTTAATGTCACCTAGCGAAGGAAACAGCAGATTCACTGAGCGGTCTTATAAGCCCCATTAGTAAATATATTAACCTAATCAGCCCTGCTACCTCATAGACAGATGGCTGACAAGCTGCCCAAGAAACAGATGCTGTGGCCGGCCATTCAGGAACACTAGAACTCTCTGATTTGATTTTCTCTATATCTGAAAAAGAGGGAGAAAGAAAGAAAAAGGTGCTTTCTTTCCAATGAGCCTAATTGCCTTGAAGGAGCCAGGGCCGTAAAATACAACGGCACCTTCCTCCATCTGTCTCTCTCGTAATTAGCAGCAGACACCACAGACACCGTGCAGGTGCCGGTGAGGCGAACCCTGAACTGGGGAGCCAGTTCCTGAGACAAAGAGCACATCTGAGGGGCTCAGTGGGTCTCCCGCCTACCTCCTTCCCTCAGGCCACAGGAAGCTCCAGGAGGGCTTCTTACAGCTCCTTATCACCTGGGAAGCAAGGCCTCAGCCAGAGTTTTCACCAGCCCCTGTCTATCTCTGTCTTTGGATCAATAAGACAATGAAATATAGCAATTAATCTTCCAATTACACTCAACACAGGGCCCGCATTCTTTACAGAGCCCCCAAATGTGCACAACTGGGCTCTTGGATGCTGCAATGGGGTACCACAAACTGACTGGCTTTAGACAAGAGACATGACCCTCAGTTCTAGAAACGTGTAGTTACCATGGTGGCAGAACCACACTTCTTCTCAAAGCTTTGCCTTTTGTGGTGTCTGTTGGTTGCCGGCAATTTGGGCATTCATTGTCTCATAATTTCTTGCCAATCTCTCCCTCTCTTCCTCCCCCCTTTCTCTCTGTGTGTGACCCTCTCTCTCTCCCATCCCCCCCTCTGTGTGTGTGTTTCCAGATGTATCTCTTGTATGGTCTCAGTCATTCTCTTATGTTCCACATTAATCCACTGTGCCCTTATACTAATCTGGTTGCATTTACAAAGATTTTATTTGAACATGTTTACAGCCTGAGAGGACATGATCTTGGGAAGCACTGTTCTACCCAGGATACATAGATTCCTTTCTGTTCTAGAACACAAAACTGTATCACAAGCCCTCGAACCCCACTCCTACTTCTTCTAGGTAAAGTTCATTTTCCAGCCCCTGACCAAAGCTTCCTTCCTAAGGGTCTTCTCGTTGGTGCAGGAGGAGCACTTCCCCGTGTATCCCCTGTTACGCCCATCATCCCATCATCCGTTTTGCTATATGACCTTTTCCTTCTTAGCCTTTTCTTTTCCTGTTCGCTAGAATACAAGGCAGAGCGTGCCTGTTCCCACTGCTGTTTCTCAGACTCAGGGCCTCATGCACAGCTGGAACTTTCCAAGACAAGGAGTCAAACTGTAGCTCGTGCGGCCCATGTGGAGCTGGGAAAGTCACAGCTCAGGACTGCAGTAGTGAATCTGGGGGGGGGCGGAGATGAAAACTAGGTGTTTCCCTCCTCTTTCCTGCCCCCCCTCCCCGGCTTACCACTTGCTCCCTGCCATGATAGACCGAAACTAGGAATTCAGGTACTTTGTCTAAGCAATAAAAATTCTAACCAGCTGATGTCACTATTGAGAGACAGTGGAAATTTTAGGAAGTAGAATTAGGACCCTGACACCCTTCCACCCACCAGGATGCAAGTAGTGTCACAGGTCCAAAGCTAAAGGGCCAGAAGGCCATGAACAAAACATCTGCAACAAAAATAAACCCCTCCTCGGTTTAAGAACCCCTCAGGATTTCATCACAGCGGGGTGGGGGGGGGGGAAGCTGAGTGACATTGCCCCATGGCAGCTGGCGATGCTAAAGCTGCAGGGGTGGTGGAATCCTGAGTCCCTGTTGACCCCTTGGGGCCACATGGCAGAGAAACACACCTTTCTCTTATGCCACTGTATTTGTAGAGTCTTCTAGTAATGGTAAGCAATATTTACTTTAACTTCTATAGAAATGATTTCTGGGTCTTTGTCTTTTTTCTTCCTCCTTCGCAAGCTAAATTAAAAGTAAGAGGCAAAGTGGGCAGTTCAGGTTGTTTTTGGCATCCTTCAGTCCTTTGAAATGCCTTCTGGGAAGCTGTCCAGGTCCCACAGTCCTCTCAGCAGGCAGGAACAGGAAAGGCAGAAGAGGCATGATCTGTGTAAGGGCTTCTTAGCAGGGCCAAGATGGAGGGAGATAAGAAGACTATCTTCAGGGTCAGTTAGCAGTTTACTTGGTTCAGAGCCTTGCAAGGAGAGGGGGTTGCATTTGAGCCAGGTGCTAATGACGCTTTTCCCATGGAGCACCCAGTCATTTTTGCAGCAAGCCTCTATGAGAGGGAAAAAAAAAAAAAAAAAAACAGAAACAGAAAGTGACATTCGGACTCCTTAACCCTGGAGGCCCTGGCAGGAGGTCTTGCTGCCTTTGCTGGAGAAGGTCCTTCCTGGCTTGGGTTTTACATCGAAGCTCTCCAGACCACCACAAACTGTTTTGTTGTAACTGCCAGTCCTCTGTATCCCTGGGCCTTTGGTCGCTTCCCTCAGACTGGCCGGCTGGGCGGTCTCCATTTCCAGCAGGGCTGTTGAACAAAGGTGTATGGGCCGGACTCCAGCCAGGGCTAACTGCAGAGCCTCTGACACAATGCGGCTCAGAGCAGGCTGTGTCCATTCACTGCCTTCCTGGGTCTGGCATTGCTGCTACACAGACAGCTCTTCTCAAAAACCCATGATGTAGTTGTCTTCCGGCCCACCTCCATGCTGGTGAAAGGTACATGCGTGAGCTTCATCTAAAGCAACGGAAGGGAAAGGCTCCTCCTACCCTCTGCACTGACCTCCTTCTACTTTACTGCCTCTTCCTGGACCAGCTAAAGTCCACGGGTGAGGCTTCGGTGCTGTGCTAGTTGAAGGTAACAAGGAATTTCTGCTCGTTTCTCCATGTGACGTAAAACTCCTCCAGAAAGAAGAAAAGAGAAAGAAAGCAACTTGGAAAGAAAAGTTCTTGTTTGCTTCTCTACCACTGGGCCCTGAGTTCATCCCCAAGACTAACAATCTTCACAGCCTGAACAAAGGTGGAGGTAAGAAGAGGGCTTGCTGGGTTTCCTTGCTCTCTGGTTCCATCAGCACTGGAACTCGCCTCAGCTCCCTCATTGACAAGAGACTTGTGGAGCTGAGCAGCTTCTATCATTCCAGAAAAAAAAAAAAAAAAAAAAAATGAAGTGGTCTAGATGAGCCAATGTCTAGCCACCCCACTGTGTGGGTGAACTCAGCTGAGATCAGAAGAACCTCCCACCTCATGTAAGTCAGTGATGCAAAGAGTTCTTTTCAGAACGGATGCTGAGCCCGGTGAGTTCTGAGCTCTGAGGTCTGATCCTCTCCATTACAGTGTTGCACAGTGACAGATAACAGACACGGTGGGAGGCAGTCACTTCTAAGAGGAACCCCGAGTTTCCGAGGTGGACCCCCCTCACTGCCACTCCTGACATCTGTGTGTGGATGACAGACCTGCCCACCTCTCACTACTTCCCTACTTCTCCATCCTGTTTTGTTTCAGCAGTTTTAAGAAACGGACAAGATTTTCCCGAGTGCTTTGCCTGTCTTCATTTAGTAATGCTTAATTATCAGCATTTATGCTGAGTATCTACTGCGATCTGCGAGCACCACAGAAGCTGGCTCTGCAGTGTATGGGTCCGGCTGGCCCAGACTCACAGTGGCACACTAAAACTAGTAAACTGTTATTGCAGTCTTGATGTGATGGTGTTTTATGAAAGCCAGAAAACTCTTTCCACAGGCTCATCTCATGCCTGTGAGGTCTCAGACACCAAAGCTCCAGGGCTGGCCCATGCTTTCAAAGGGCAAAATGGAGGGGGGGGGGGGATTTGAGCTTTATTAAAAAAAAGTTTCTGCTCTCATCACCTCCGTTCCTCCTGCTCTGTATCCTGCTGCTTGATACCAAACCAATAACCCAAGTCAGGAAATTGCCAAAGCTAGGATATCACGAAGTAATGTCTTCAGGCTACCTTTGGGTGGGCATTTTACCAGCGTGGACGGCAGGCTGTGCAGGTTCCATTGTTACATCCGATGAAGATGCAACGAAATTCAACAGTGACCTTTGTCCCATGCCTCCTGTGACAATCCTCAGAAGAACAACTGTCACCTAGAGACCTTTGCTTTCTTCCTTTTTTCCTCCTTTTATTTCTTCCTTATTTATTTTTATGCTTTTATAAAGAGATTGTCTCACTATGTAGATCAGGCTAGTCTGAAACTTATGATTCTCCTCCCCGAGTTTCCAGAGTGCTGGGTTCATAGGTGTGAATACACCTGGCATAGCTATCTCTTGGGAGAAAGAAGTAGCTACGATTATTTGAGTACCTACTATGGCTAGATAATGCTTTCGACCTTTAAAGGATCACTTTAAAGCCATAGGACAGACAAGGCAGCATGGGTCTTTCTGTGAGGTAGGTAAACAGAGGAAACGGGGCGGGGCGTTCTGGTTGTCAAGTCACTTTCCCTCCCCCAGCCCATAAGCTGCAGAGCAGGAAACAATATGTGAGCTCCCCCCACACACATGTTCTTTCAGCTGTGATATGCCTTTAAACACCACGAGGAATATATTTTTCAGCAAACATCAAAGGTACATGTGTTGGTTGCCTAGGGATAGGATTTGGAGAGACACAGCTAAGGGGGCTGTTTTGTTCAGTAATGAAAATGATCGAAAACTGACTGTGGTAATAGTTGCATTTCTCAGGGCATATAGTAAAAATTGCTGAATTACGAGGGGAAATGCATCCTGGGAAAATGATGGCATGTGAAAATTGGCGCTCTGAGGCACCGATTATGTGTTTGCATTTGGGGTTTGGTATTAGACACAGTGGCATAAACAAATACTCAGAAGGCAAAAACGTGCTGGGAGCCCTCCCCACAGACACACACTAACAGACCCAGGTCCTTAGTGGTGGGAGGCCCTGGCATCTCCAGTGATTCAGAGTTAAGCCTTTGTTCCTGTCTGGTCCCAGCGCTGATCCTGCTGAGATGTAATAGCCTAAGGCAACCCCAGGTTATCATGAGAGGGATAGGGACAGGGTCCTAGTGCCCTTACCTGTTTATTTCCTTCACCATTACTAACAGTTATGTCCAAAGAGTTGAACAGAGACCTGTGGCCTCTTCCATGCATCCTCTGGACCTATTGTACACCAAGCCCTGTGCTAAGACATTGGCTTGCACTGCCTTGTACAGTTACTCCCACAAGCCCTGTGGAGAGCTGGATTGCTGATTGCCTCTCTCTTAGCAATGGCAGAAATAGGAGTACAGGGCAGGTCAATGGTTGAAGACACAGAGGCAGGAAAAAACAGGATCTACAAGGATTTTGCTAGCAAGTTACAATTTCTTACCCAAACTCTCCAGGAGAGACCAAGCTCCTACCTTCTTCACCAAGTTCTGCCTATGTTCTAAAAGTGGGCCCCCAACAGTATGGGAGCAATCAATTGTTAAGATGCTAACTGGTCCACCTTAAAATAAAAGACCCGATGTCAAGGGTGTTTGGGAAATGAGCTAACCAAAGTTTAACAGCTTCTCATTGCAGAGGAACTCTTCAGAGCCGCAGGCCTTCCTCACTTGATGGTAATAGCAAAATAACACCAGTAATCACCTGCAGGCAGTTACCGATTTCTGTGCCGGGGACTAGGATGTGTGTTTAAAGCATTATTCCACTTTTGCAGCCATCTAGGAAGTATCTGGTGTGATTATCTCCACTTTGCAGGTCAGGAAATCAGGGTTTGGAATTTACAGCCTTGCTACTTTGAATACGCCTATCAAGTCTCATTTCAGGAGCTACGTAGGGTCAGGTCTGGTTAGCACTTGAATGGAAGAAAATGCAGGCCGGGGAGTTGAAGGACTGGCTGAAGATACCCAGAACAGCAAATTAGGACAGAACTGGGCCTCCTGTGCGTCTGAGGCTAAGCCTGTCACCCAGCTTGTCTCTTCCTCATAAGAACAAGAGTACAAACCTCCAGTCTTGTTTCCACGTTTTCTCTATAAGTTGAATTGATGACATTTGCTGCCACACACAATGCAAAATAAATACAGGTGAGCTAACCAGAGCGGGGTGGCAGTGGGGGCTCCGGTGAGAGCAGAAAACAGCTTTCACACTTTCGCTTTTGACATGGCCTGAAACACTGTCTGAAGGCATCAGACCACAGCAGAAGGATAAAGGCCAGGATGCAGATCGCTTCCCCAGAGCTGTCACAGGACCCTAATAGCTTTATTCTTCACAGGCAGAAGAAGGCGGGACATGTCTCTCAAATTAGTAGGTCTGTCATGTTGTAGATGGTTTGTATTTCTAAAAATGGGACTTGACATGTGAACAGTTATATCCAATGCAGGACCCCAAATCTGCCTCTCTCGAGTCAACAGCTGGGTAGCCAGGGGATTCTCATTAAACATGGGCATCTTCCCAGGGTGGGACTGTTGTGTCCCCCAGATTCCAACCCAGATTAGTTTTGAACTCTGGAGCTTTTGTCAAATTTCTTCTTTATTTCTTTCTTAAGTCTTGGGAAGGTGTTCCATGTCCTCATTCAAGGGTGTTTGTCTCCCAACAAGATGTCTGTCCAGCAGTGTGTCAAGTGTCCAGGTTGGCAGTGCAGTGTGCCAGACTTTATGGGGAACTCAACTCCTAGAGCTCCACCCAAGACCTAGTAAATCAAAAGTTCCCAAGCAGTGGGATGCTCACATTCTTCTGATGAATAACTATTTATCCCTGCCATCCTCCACTCTATCTTCTCTCTCCTATGCTAGTGGAAGCATATCTGTGATCAAGAGCATCCTAATTGGTGTCCCAACCCCAGTCCAACTTTCCAAGGTCTAGTTCCCACTGAGAAGTCAGAGTGATCTTCTAAGAAGATGAAAATGACACACGGGTGCCTGGTGGAGTTTGCATTGTCTATCTCCAACTCTTACTCTGTTTAACATGAGTAAAGAGCTCTGCCTCCCCTCTTTGGGAACAGCTGTTCCTTTCCCACTGCAGGATCCAGTAAGGATGAAGAGCAATGAGAGCAATGCTCATGGCTGGTTGTGAAAACAGCTTTTCCTGCCCTCCATCACCTGGGGAACAACTTACCATGAGCATCAACCAGACGTACTCTCAAGTTACAGTAGCACCTGGAGAACAACTTACCATTAGCATCAGACAAGAACTCTCAAGTTACAGCACCACCGCTAGTGACCAGATCCCTTTAGATGAGTGTGACTCTTCCTCACTTGGACATTCATGACCTAGTTCTGAATGGACATGACATTATAGCAACACAACGAATGTGAAGGGCCAGAACCCTGGCACATAGTAGGGAATCATAGCCACCACTTGACCAAGTCACCCAGCTAGATAATTCAAAGACTAAACCCCAAAACTTCCTTAGTCCCGCTGCTCACTCTGCTGGGAAAGTTGAAGACAAATTCTGTTCCAGAAACGTGTTGACTGTGTTTATCTCCCCATGAGGACTGTGTCCCTCCCCATGTACCACCAGCGATACATCCAGGGTTAATTGATCTTGTGTTTTGTTTCTGTCACCTTGCTTTTGTAGTTCTCTTTGATGAGTTTGCCTTTCCTGAGATGCGTCTGGTAGAGGAATTTCCTTAAAACGACTAATAATGGGACGTGAAGGAAAAAAAGCACATGGCCCAACAACTGCCCTAAGCATGACGCCACACCCAAGTGCACACACATGTGCGCACACACACTACAAGACACACTGCTCCAGTAGAGATTACACAGACTTGTAGGCACCAATCAAAGAAGACACACATGTAACTGGGTCACATACAAACACTAGGACTCTCTGGCCCTTCATGATTTAATGTTGAGTTTGACAACACCTGGACAAAGAGCCAGAAAAAGCAATACGGTACCTTTCGGTGACTTAAGCGTCGCCACTGCCCAGTCACCATCAGAATTTCCTAAAAAAATAACAATCGAGAAATGCTGATCTGGTTGTGCAGAAGTGCTTGCTTGTGGTACCCTCACACCCAGGTGGTGTTTGCTACCTCAGCTAGCAGCTTCCAAGGAATCTGGCCTCAGGGGACCCAGGGAACAAGGAAGAGAGCCAGTGTGGACTTGCAGTAGGTATGCACCTGTTGCTACAAGACATAATGGGATATCAAGAGACAGTCTGAACACCCCAGGGAAGAGCAGCAGAGGAAGGATTATCAAACAGTTCTCTGGTTACAAGTTTCAACTCACTGTAAGAGGTTGGTTTCACTAATGTGTACACAAGTGGACAGATATGTAATTTGCTCCCATTTGTTGCAGACATTCTTCTGAAAGAGGGCATGCCATTGTTAGGTCATGCTCCAAGTCCGAGATTAGAGCATGCCCTTCTGCCCATAGTTTTAAACGCTGCATTGTGTATAGCCTGCCTTACCACAATGCCTAACTCTGAAAGACCCTGTTGAAAGAGTGAGTGAATTGGCTCTTCTCCAGAGTCACTTTTCCTTAAATAGGAAACTCCCCAGTGTTGTGGGAATGTATCCAGCCAATAGCCTCCTAGAGCCAGCCCATCAGGGCGAGGTCTGACGTACTATAAGCATAGACACGAAGCATGCTTGCCTTTTTTCCCTTTCGCTTGGTTGGTGGTCGGAGTTTGGTTTGCAACCCCAGCACCTACAAACCAGAGGAACACAGCAGCTTTCTATTACGAGTGATCCCCAATAAACATTTGTTATCTTTTATTAGGGCTCTTATGACCAGATGATTATAGAGCCTCCCTGGTGTGCCAAAGAACTTTCAGATTACGTGGACACCTTGGGGATCTGAACCCTATCCTCTCTTCACTTGAACAAAGAGGAACTTGGAGCCACAGGACGGTGAATTAAACCTCAATGCCCTGCCTGCTATGCTTTGCCATGTCTTCTCCCCTCAACCAGGGTCACCTGGAATAGGCCTAGGGCCCCAGATCATCCTTTGCTCAGGGACACCAGTATGACCAGCACCCAAGTCACAGGCTCCAAGGAAGTCATGCCCCTCCTTAATCAAATTTCTCAGTTAGCCTCTAAGGCAGGTCCCAGTCTTTTGTCACCTTTCCCCAGCTTCAGGTCAGGTCATTGGCTGACCAGGCAGTAACACATTTTCTTCTGTGAATCCATTGACAATGATTGTACTTAATAAGATGATGTGGTGCCAAACAGGTACCACAGACCTCGCTACACTTGGTGCCACTAGCTGACATTAGAGGAATATTTGGGGATGATAATTGATCATTAAAAAGAGAATGGACCTTTCTAGAGCAAACAAGGACAGTAGGAAGGAAAGAGAGATGAGGGAAGGTTGGGCATGCTGACTCATTTTTTAACTTCATTGGGATGGAGTTACTCCACTGCAATGATTTCTCAGTAACCGCTATTGGAAAAGCAGGAGCTGTGCTATTTGCTGCTTGAAATTTCGCCTCAGATAGACTGTATTCCAAATATGTTATAGTTCTGTTGCAGTCAGCATCGTGGGAAAGTTGTTAGTGTCACAGCAAAAACTGACAGCTTGGTGAACCTTGCCCCCACAGGAGGAGAGGGAAGTGGGGATGGCCTCACAGGAGGAGGGGGAAGTGGGGTTGCCCCCACAGAAGGTGGGGATGTGGAGATGGCCCCACAGAAGGAGGGGGAAGTGGGAATACCCCCACAGAAGGAGGGGGAAGTGGGGATAGCCTCACAGAAGTAGGGAGAAGTGGAGATGGCCTCACAGAAGAAAGGAGAAGTGAGGATGGCCTCACAGGAGGAGGGGGAAGTGGGAATACCCCCACAGAAGGAGGGGGAAATGGGGATGGTCTCACAGAAGGTGGGGGATGTGAGGATGGTCCCACAGTAGGAGGGAGAAGTGGGGATGGCCTCACAGAGAGGGGAAGTGGGGATGCCCCAACAGGAGAGGGAGATGTGGGGATGGCCCCACAGAAGGTGGGGGATTGGGGATGGCCTCACAGGAGGGGCAAATGGGGATGACCATACAGAAGGAGGGGGGTGTTGGGGGAACCTTGAAACTCTTCAGCCCAGTGATATGCTTTGACAGTCACAAGTAGCCCTACAATGGCGTCATTTTGTGCAAACAGAAGGATTTCCAAGTCAAGCCATCTTGAATGTGAAGTCTGATACTCAACCACACTGTGCCTTGGTTTCTCCACCAGCAATACCACAATACAAAAGTTCTACTGTCTCTCTTGGACACGTGATGCTTTGGAATTCAGTGGTGTTAGCCTCTGCTAATGTCTAACTTAAAAAAAATTAATCCAACTGAAATCAGTTCGTGCCTGGGAACTGCATATTTTTCGTTGGGTTTTGGTTTGAGAGATCCCAGCAGCGAGCATAGAGAGGGAATTCCTGCAGTGCTGCTTCCATTCTTATCGGAAGATGTAATATATTCTGGAAAATCATCATCTGTTCAATGGCTAAAGGGAAAATATTTTCCTTAATATAAAATTAAACTTTGGGTTAAAATGAAGGTTTGCAGCATTTCATTATCGTGCTGGCAAATTCCTTCTTTCTTACACGGGGCGGCCAAGGTTACCCTGAGTCACATAAGGGGCTGTGGTCAGCAGCCTCCAGCAGTCTAGGAGTTCAACCCTCAGAAACCTGGAACCATGGATCTGGGCAGGTGGGAGATAAAGGCAGACTGCAGGCAGCTTCCTGTTTGTGATGGAGTTTCCCCTGCTCTAGAGAGAGCACCAGGTGATCTTTAGGGATACCTTCCGGGGCACTTGAAACTCAGACCTGACCAATTTTAGTTTCACGCACATTCTTCCTTCCTGCTGGGCCCCTTAGGTTCTGACTTGGCATGATGTCTACCATGCGTCAATCTACTGGCTTTACAAATCACACTGATAGTTTGAGATGCCCCGTGTGGTGCTGTGCATTGGACACAATGTAGATGGGGTCGGCCAGGTCCTTGCCTCAGTATCGCCTATAGTGAAGGGGCACCAATCCAGTATCTGGAGAATAAACAGATAATGATAACTCACTGCAGCATACTCCCCCAGCCCTGAGTGGCTCAGCTCCTGACACTTCCCTCTGTGTTCAGTCTTTCGCCAATAGCTCAGCAGTGGGCCCCTGGGAACAGGCCCACTGTCACACGCCTGGTACGGGGTGTGTTGAGGCCCTGAAGTCTAAAAGAAGCAAGTTCTAAGTATGAATGGGGTGATTTCAATTAAGCAGCAAAAATAGAATGAGAGACAAAGGCAGGCAGGTTTGGGGATCTGAGTTGGGGATAAAATATATTCTTATAACCCTTCCTTCAAATATGATCTCCTGCCAACACCGGCAGTAGGTGTTTGAGACGTTTCAGCCCCACAGTTATTCTGATAACTAAAAGAGGTGGAAAGATTTAATATTACAATTATACAAATTGGAGTGAGGTTGGGGACTATCCTGCTCTGCTCCCTTGCCTATCATGTGAAGTAGAAACCTAGGCATTTCACTGGCTGGCTCCGTGGTACACAGCTTGGTAAAGGCAGAGCCCAGACTAGATGGAGCACCTGGTAGACATGCACTGCATACTTTGGATATCAAAGCCTTCAAGGTAGATTTATTTCCTAGGGATTTTCTTTCTTTACCCGCTGGACTGGAAGATCTCCCACAGTGAGTCTGGCTCTGGGAGGCTGCAGAGCTTTAGAGGGCAAACCGTTTTTAAACAGCCTTGCCCCTGGGTGGTAATGATCCTCTAATGAAATGCATTTCCCCACTCACACCAGGTTTGAATTACACCTTAATAAAGAACCCTTGAAAGAACATTTATTATGGGATTTGCAGTTCACTGATGCAAGCTGATGCTGGAGTCCCAGGAGCCGCTGGTCAGGCAGCTCCTCAGTCAGCCACAAACTGATGCTGGAGCTGAGGGGAGCCACAGGTCAGGTGGTTCCTCAGTCAGCCACAAACTGACACTCCACTCAAAGGAGAGGCACCAGCCCACTCGCCACTAAGTAAAATCCTGAGAACTCCACAATTGTTCAAGGAGAGGAAGGGAAGTCCATCAGCCCCGGAATAGATGGGGACAAAATCCCAAGAGAAATTCTTTCTTTTGCTACAAGATACAAAGATGATTTTTGTAAAATCCAGCTAGTCTCTGATTTTTGTCAAAGGCAAGCTCATTCATTCATGTAAAAGAACTTCCAAAAGGCCTGGTTGCAGAAGAAATAGTTACATAGGGAGCGTCAAACGAATTTTCAGATTGCAAATTTCATTCCGAATTCTCTGCAGACATTTCTTGTCTAAAGCTGCCCCACAGAAATCCCAGAGAAGATGAAGGAGCTGTGTTGGAACATTCATCAATTATTTACCCTGAGAGCTACTAAGACTCTGATTTGTGTGGGGTCTAAGAGAAAGAAATGAGTTGTGTGGATTGATTTGACCAGTTCACAAAGAAATGAAACACATCTGGACCAATTATTCTTAGTGTCTAAAGAAGAATCCTATATAACAACAGATGTTATTTATCACTGAAGTGCAGGGTTCAGGAAAGGGAGGTGGGACCGGAAGAGTGCTTGCAAGTTATTGAAGCCCTGTGAGCAGTGAAGATGCTCTCGCCTGCTCTCCTGGGCAATACTACCTCTCCCTTCCTTGTTAAACATGCAGCTTAGTATGCACATGTCTTGCAAGAACAGTGTGGAATCAAGAAAGTTGATGATTATAGAACAGAAGAGAGGGTGTTTTCTTTTCTTCCCCAGGGGCTGGGGGAGATAGAGAAATAAAGCACGAGGCTCGGATAGCTAGTAGGGAAAGTCTTACCAGTCAGGAGATGTAGAAAAGCCTGTTTCTGTCTATTAAACACGTGACTTTGGCACTATACACTTGGCTCAATCTCTTCTCATTATTCCATCCTGAAGGCCTAGGCAATTGGGGAACAGGAGCTCTTTGACTTCTGATACACATAGCTGGTCTCTGACCTTACGTGAGGTCCCAATACACTTGTTTAATGAGTATTATTATTATCAACCTTAGATCCCACAATCATCAGAGCCACATGGTAGTGTCTGAACTTTGGGTTCTGAGGTTAGGGTATTTCATAGCTGAACCAGTCAAAGAATATCCACTTTCCCATCTCTCCTGAGGCGCAGGGAGAAAGAGATGAACAATTGCATATCTGTGGTGTCCTCTACCTGACCAACGTTTCCTGGATCTAAAACTATGTGAGAATAAATGAGTTGGTGCTGTAATGGCCAGAAGGGCAGAAAGAGCTCGACCACGAAGTCAGATGGCAGTTCCGGCTGAAGGAGTCGTCCTATGACAAAGGTCCTGGGAGTCAATCCTTCAGTGAAGGAGAAGCATCCTCCATAGGGAGAACGTTAGGGACAAGGAAGAAAACCTTTCAGGAGGACTCAGGCTGAGCCTGAGAGAAGATAGACCCGAGAAAGGAGTCAGCGTGGCTGCTCACACGGGAGTGGCCATCTGAGAAGGACAGACATTATGAATGATGGGACTTTGCTCGTTTCACTGTTTCTCTCTGTGTGTTTTATAAACTGGGAAACTGAGGACTGCCAGGGGTTGGGTACCATGCAAGTCACTGCCTGGCTCTTCAGCTCCTCAAAATACAAGCTCAGAGGTGTGGAGGTGAGGTGGGAAGGTGGGCTTAGAAACCTCTCCTCGAAAACAGGACTAGAAAATGGAACTCACAGGATATAACACAAGAGGGAAACAGATTTCCTGTGTCTGGAGTCAGCAAGAATGTAGGAAGCAGGCACCGGATTTGAGAGAGGACATGAAGAGTGAGCAGTGGAGATGGGGTCCGCTTCTCCTGAATGCTGGCTTGTGTGCTGGTCTAAGCCAGTAGCCTTCAGTGCTGGCTTCTTATTAGAAAACTCTGGTCTTTTCAAATTTTCACATCCATGAATGGTTAGTCATGTGTCTCTGTGCCCCTTATGCATTCCTGGTGCTTGTGGAGGCCAGAAAAAGGTGTTGGATCCCTGGAACTGGAGTTGCAGATGGTTATGAGACACCCTGTTGGTGCTGGGAATTGAGCCAGGGTCCTCTAGAAGAGTCACTGAGCTAACTCTCCAGCTCCCTTTATTTTTTTCAAATGTCCATGTCTGAACACCACTCTTACCCAGCTCAGTTAAAGTTCCCAAGGTGCACTGGGGCCCAGGTACTGATTACTACACTGGGGTGCTAATCATCTGTGTCATCGAGAAGCTGAGTTGCCACAACCAATCACTAACCAGGAACTGACAGCTTTGCTGTGGCTGTGACTTCACTCAGCGGAATGTGTCTGAGAGCAAGGTGTCTTGTTGGAGTGGGAGAGACGGAGGAGACATGAGAGGGAGATGGATGCTGGGTAACAGAAGCATCTGTTAGCCTCGGCTCTGTTTCTTGCTGCTGTGGGGTTTGTGGAATCACTGCTTCAGTCGGGTTTCTTAATCTAGTTATTGAGCTACTAATTGTGTATTCTCCCATGGATCAGTGAGAAAGCATGCTTCAGAAGTCAAATGTAGTTCTGTACACTTGGTAAGATCAACATTTATAGTAGTTGTAGAATCTAGAGTCTACGCCTCCCTTCCCTAGGAGAGAAGACTACATGAGCAAACATTGTATACCCTCCATAAGCTGCTCGGAGATGGCAGGGCATGTGTGGTGATGGGGTTTATCTTGTTAGAAGGCAAGGCATTGCTAGGACTAATAGGCCAGATTCTACACCTGAGGATCCTGAGGACTGCCTAAGGCAGATGGGGAATGCTAAAGGGGGTTACACATAAGCGGGCCCATGAGCATCTAGGTCTTTCTCCCCAGGAAAGAGTCCTAAATAAACAGGTGCTCCAGATGACCAGCCTGCCCCGCAGAGAAAGGCAGGACTCAAATAGTCCAGAGGAAGCCGCTAGGCAGTCTTGAGTCTAGATAAACAGGTAGATAGAAGGATGATAGATAACAGATAGATGATAGAGATAGATAGATAGATAGATAGATAGATAGATAGATAGATAGATAGATATAGATAGGTGATAGATAAAAAGACAATAGGTGATAGATTCATAAATAGACATATATACATAGATTAGATGATAGATTTATGAATAGACATATATGTATACATGGATAGATAGATGATAGGTTCATAGACATAGATAGATGATAGACACATATGCATTGATTTATAAATGCATAGGCATATGCATAGATAGATACATGCACAAATTGGTTACTAGATAGATAGATAGATAGATAGATAGATAGATAGATAGATAGAAATAGGCAGATAAATGATAGATGATAGACAGACGGAAAGATGGTAGATAAGCAGAGGAAATAGGTTTAATAAAGAAATAAGGGTAAAAAACAAAGAAGTCCATAGGCAGAAGCCAAGTGAAGAAGAAAGGAAAAGGATTCTTGCAGGATGTCCTTACCTACTGCCTTTAGGGAGGCATACTTGTTGAGCTCTTTGCCTGGAGGCTGCTGTTCATACGGATTAGAAATCTGGCCCAGGTTGGGGTATGAATGTGGGTGTCCCATCTGCTGGAGCAGAGGAGAAGTGGGCACTGCGTTGTTCATCTGAGTGGTATCTGAAAATGAAGAGACAGACACGGTCAAAAACAGAGTAGGGACTTCCAACCACCTCCACCATCGTCACATCCCTCCAGCCTAAAACTCTCCCGCATACTGTGGACATACATGGAAGATGGACATACATGGAAGAGCATCAGACAGAGAGACAGCATGCCAAGTTTCTATCATTGCATAGCTACTTGTGTTGTCGAAACAATCTGTGGGGGCAGTAAGAAAGGGCTCAGTGGTTAAGACTCAGATTTGATTATCGGCATCCATATTTAGCAGTTCACAAACACTTGTAACTCCAGCTCCAGGGGCATCTGACTTCTCAAGCCAACCTGGGAACTTGCGCTTACATGCATATACACACAGAGACTCAGAATTAAAAGAAATATTTTAAAATAACAAAAAATTAAAATTAAAAGAAACACTTTAAAATAACAAAATTTCGGTGCTGGGGAAATGTCTGGGTGACATGAGTTCAAATCCCAGCACCTGTGTCAAGAAAGTAGGTGTGTATATGTCTGTCTGCACTTCTAGCAGGTGTGGGTAGAAACAGGAAGACCCTTGGAGTTGGGCAGCCTAACAGAAACACCCAGCTTCTCATTCATTGAGAGACCTTGACCCAGAGCAATAAGGTGAAGAGCAGAGAGGCAATACCCAATACCTGGCTTCTACATGTATGTGCATAGATGTATAACCCTCCCTGACCCCCCCCCCCCACACATTTAAGAACAAATGGATTTGTGCACTAATATGTTCACCTTCAGTAACATTCAATGACCTCTAACTCGGAAGAGTGCTCAAGTCTACCCCTTTGCCAAGAAGCTGGCAAACAGGAGGTCACCAGTGATGGCAAAAAATCTGGGACCAGAGGCCTCAGAAGCTTGAGGCCTATGGGCAACCTGCTCAGCTGCTGTACCTGCAGAGCTGCCGTACCTGCAGAAAGGAGTCTAGCCCACTGCACTGATATTTACAGTGTATGGATATGTGAAACAGACAGTGTAACCTCTGGCAACCAAGCCTACCAAAGTGGATAAACTCCAGAATGCCAGGGTCTTTGATCAGAAAGACTTTTTGCACTATTTCATTGTGCTTTGTTCTATTTCACACATGCATTATGTGCATGGCTTATACATGCATATGATAGAATGCACCTGTTAGGGGGAAAGGGCTTCAGAACAAATTCACACTACATGTCTATGAGGTTTCCAGAGACTGGACAGGAAGCATGCAAGGCGATACAGACATTATAGTGTTTATCTTACAAAAGAAAAGGTGTCCATTTCTGCACACAAAGGTTTGCATGAACTAAACAATAGATTATAAAGCACGCATATTCAAGACTACTTGGGAGGGACTGAAAATCACAGGAAGGGATTCTCTAGAAGGTTCATCTTATCGATGCACCTGAGATGAGGTACGAAGGAGAAGTAGAATATCAGTCAGGTGTGGCAGGTGAGAAAGGGCGCTAGAGAGAAGTTACAGGCAGAGGAAATGCAGGTGGCTTTGCCGCTGGAGGGAAGATGGCAGGTTAAGATTCAGAACCTGGGGAGTGGTCCTTGGTCTCCAGACATGCACGGCTGGAAAATACAGAATGAAGAAAGTAGTACAAGATGCAGGAGCAAGGTGGCAGAGCCCAGCCAGCTCATTGAGAGACCCCATCTTCATTTTGAGAGCAATGAAATGGGGTTGCAGGCAGAAATGGTCATTTGAGGAGAGTCAATCAGGGTCCAGCCTCAACTAGGGAATCTGGCAGATGAGCTGCTACCACAACGCTGTGACTACCTCGTGAGATCCCATTAGCTGGCGTCCACGCTCACTTCCCAGCCTCTGCAGCTGTTGGCTGCTCACACAGCTGTTGGTATGCAGTGGTTTCCTCTCAGCTGTTGGGGTTGCCATGCTGGGCTCCAGTGCGTTTCACCCCTCACCCTCAACACCTGGGTGGTGTGTGACCAATGCCTCACTGCCATCAAGGTACAGAGTACACTTGCTTCAAGATGGGGGTGACTATGGAGAGATCGGTGGGTGCTTGAGAACTCACCACGATTGAGACAGATTTAGTACTGGATCAGATAGTTTAGGCTTTTCAGGCCTCTGTTCCAACTATTCAAGCTGCCATTGTAGGGTGAAAGTAGCCTAGATATTATATAAAAAATAGTCATGTTTATTTCAGTAAAATTTTATTTTCAAAACCAGACAGCGCCAGGTTTGCCTCAAGGGCTTTGTTTGATCATCACTGTCTACACTTTACCTGACACCTTCATCCATGTATAGCCACCGTATCTTCCCTTTTAGTTTCCCAGTGTGTGTGTGTGTTCTCTGAAAACCACTCACAAAGAACCATGAGCTGAATTTCTACCTCAGGCTCTGCATCTAAATGGCGCAATTCATGATATATATGAATATTTTTGTATTCAGAAACCGATGAACCCAGTTGCTAAGAGAAAGGATACCATAACTGCTTCACAAATATAGGGAATGTGTTTTCATCAGCGGACCTGTCTGGGCTATCACATAAAGCCCTGTGTCTATAGGGAGTGCTGTGAAGCATAGCTATCTAATCCAGCCTCAGGCTGGCTCCAAAGACATAGGATATCCTGCTGCGAGAGCTTTTGTCTGACCAGGACAAACAAGTGAGGAGAGGAAGGGTGCTGGTAGATATGGCTCTCACTGTGCTCCAGACCCTAAGATGCTCCTACATTTTTCTATGCAGATCTAACCTCCAAAGAGTAAGTCTTCACTCCTGGAAAAGTCAGGCCAAGTAAGTTGGTCCAATGGAAAGAAGCTCAGCATACACGGTCACGCCTGATGCTCTCTGTGGTTGTGTGTGATTTCAGCATACACTGTCACGCCTGATGCTCTCTGTGTTTCTTTGTGTGTGATTAGCATACACTGTCACGTCTGATGCTCTCTCTGTGTGATTTCAGCATACACTGTCACGTCTGATGCTCTCTGTTTGTTTGTGATTTCAGCATACACCGTCACGTCTGATGCTGTCATTCTCTGTGTTTATTTGTGTGTGATTTCAGCACACATCATCAAGCCTGATGCTCTCTGTGTTTTTTTGTGTGTGATTTCTTTTACTGTCCAGACACTATGTTTATACACTTAGAATCACCATTTCCTTTAATATGGTTCTTCATTTCCATCAGAGTCGTACGATGAGCTGTCAATCATATTAAGTGTGGGCTTGCCTAGAAATCATGAGATAAGGCCTTAAATGAAGCACATTTTGGGTATGAGCTGCCTTGCAGCAGAAAGGCAGGAGACACAGGGAGGAAATGAAGCAAAGAATGTGACATTGAGGAATACACCCTGGTAGCAAACTGGTTCAATCCCACTCCGGAACTGTACTGCACAGAGTTGAGTGCCTCCTTCATAGTACATCACCCCAGGAACAATGGGGCTCCCTTTGTATTTACATAGCAAGTCTCATCCATTGCTGGCTGACGATCCTCCTTAAAAACTCAACTCTCAATTACGTTTCAGGTTTGTACCAGCGTGGCAATTCTCTTGCCCCCTGCCTTGCTACCAAGCTACGGTAGAAACTTCCAGATGGAAAGCGGGGGAGAGGCATGGGAAAAGCTGGCTAACAAGTACAAAGATAACGTTACTTAGTGAAATAAAAAGACTAAACTCTGCTGTTCATCTCCTAGTGGATGACAGTTAACAATAACGGATTGTCTGTCTCTCCCCATGAAGACATGATAAATGGTCTGAGGTTACAAATATGCTGGTCATCATTATTTTATCATTACATGGTGTAATCCATGTATCAGGTTACCACACTTTACTCCGGATATGGCCAGTAATTATATGCCAATTAAAAGTAAGATAAAATAAAGCTCCAAAATGGACCATGTGATGCATAACGAACATTAGTAAAGTGATTATGACTCAACACCAGGTATGTTTTGTCCCCGTCCTCGGAAGAGACCTCAAACACTAGTGTCTAGTTAGAACTGACATCCTCAAAGTCGGTCCTCCCCCATCATCTGACCCTGCGTCCTGAACCCTCACTACGGTACTCAAATCCTATTTCTAAGCTCACCAAGGAATGCTAACCACTTCATTAAAGGAGGGAAAAGCCTGTTTCTCACAGGATATCTTGGGACAGCTTTTACATTATTAAACAGAATCCTTAATATTCCATTACAGAGCATTTGCTTTTACATTATTTCTGCTAAGTTTTGTGCTACCTCAAGAGCACTGAGTGGTTATTGAACATAAGAGCAGTATGACAGAAACGGCCCACGAAAATGAAAGAAAAAACAGGGCTGCCCAGATTCACATTTCTGCTTCACACTCAAAAGCACAGAAAGTGACTATCCGGCAGACTTAGAGAGCCATTTTGTGCTAGCTTCCAGGCACTGAATATTCAGAAATATTAAATTTCTAAACCTCAGGGAATTCATCAAGAACTGTTAAACAGACCTTTGTGCCTGGGTTTTGACACGTTATTTTTTGTTTTCTTAGACAAAAAGATAGGTTAGACCTCATAGTTTGCTGTCTGTTAATTTCCCTCAAATGCACCCAGCAAAAAAGACACAAAAAGAGGTAGATGAGAGGAAATCCCAGGCTGGTGTGTACAAATTAAGACTCCACTCTGGAAATGCTGCAGCCAAGATGAGAAAAGAAGTAGAGATGTGTGCTTGCCTATGCCGTCTGTGCCTGTATGTACAAATACACGTATGTCATATGTGTATACTATCTATACTGCATGCATACATAATTCCTCTCACACAGCTGTGGCCGTAGGGGAAACCAGCAGCACTCGAGGTGTCTTTCTTTTAAAGAGTGATTTCTCGTCTAGCTCAGCTCCAGAGAGATCTCATACACTGCATAGAAACAGACTCTCTGTCCAACCCAACAAAAAGACTGTTCCACACCTTATAATTTCACAGCTCACTGTAGCCCTTAGGGAGACTACAGAGCCTGTGCTGTTCTGTGACGCTAACTGTATTCCAACAACAACCTCCATTAGTATTCAAGAAGCCATCGACACCCCTGCATTTTCCTCCTAAGACAGAAAGGGCCTTCGCGTTTCTGACAGTCATTTGTAAGGAAAGTTGGGGCATAATTACTTTAATTGGAGGCATCTAGTATTCTTCCACCAAGGTAACCACCTTGGAAGTTCCATTATGAGGTTTATCTTAGTCATTCAATAGAAATAAAGTGCATGCAATTAAGATCATGTCAGTTAGTGTAAAAAATGCTCGGTTACAAACACGAAGAGGGTGCTCTGAATTTCTTTGTGGAAAAGAAAAATGATCAATGGCTTATTTGGAAGGACTGACAACACAAAGAGCCCCCAAAACTTTTCATGGGAAGCAATGGCACAGAAAAACACTGGAGGCTCCAAGCAGGCTGCTTTGATGATTCTCAAGGACTGTCTTCTCAAATGCTGTCTGCTGTGCTTACCCTGTCCTCTCTGCCAGCAAGGACTGTGCACATGTGTGTGCATGTTCATCAACATGCTAGTGTGGGTGTGCACAGGGAGGTCAGAGGTCAGCGTCATATATCATCCTTCATTTTTCTTTACTATATTTGTTGAGACAGGGTTTCTCACTCAACCTGGAGCTGGTGGATTTGGCTAGGCTAGTTGACCAGGGCATCTCCTGTCTCCGGCTTCTCAGGCTTGGGACTACCAGTTCATGCTGCCCAGCTCATCTTTTCTACTTAGAGGCTCAGAGAGAAGACTCAGTCCCTGACTCAGTCCCTAGTGTTCACACAGCAAGCACTTCCCTGATGGTCTCCCTAGCCTCAGGTGTTTTTTTTGTTTTGTTTTGTTTTGTTTTGTTTTGAGGATAGGTTTTCTGTGGATGAATGTTTTCTGTGTGTATATATGTATACCCTGTGTGTGCCTAGTGCCTAGTGCTCAAGGAAGCCAGGAAGGGTGTCAAATGGAACTGGAGTTATAGGCAGCTGTGAGCTACCAGATGGGGGCTGCAAATCAAACCGTGGCCCCTAAAGAAGCAAGTACTCGTAAGTGCTGAGCCATCTCTCCAGACACTAAAGTAAATAGTTCTGAATCTACTAAAATACTTACAGTATGGCACAGAAGCAACCACATTGCCCTCACCCAGTTCCTCTATTGTGAACATGTTCTTTGGGGCTGTAAGGTGGCAGACGTGCATCATCCACATCTAAGGAGAAAGATGGATGCTACACCACAGTGGAGATGTGACACAAGAGCCATTTGGAACTCACTTTATTGTCTGCTCCATTTCTCACTCCTATCAGTGTAGACTCACGAACTGTCTTATGCCTTGGGTTAAAATACATAATTCTTTACTTCGTTGTATTCCCCAATCTGCTACTTTGTTACACTTCCATCTTTTTATGCTTTGAGGGCATTGTTTATTTCTTGGTAATGCAATATTATCTCTAGGCTTATATTATATATTTCCTGTCCTGGCCCAAGGACCATCCATCTCTTTAAGGACCTGGTTCATTTTATAGAAGAAAAGTATTAGACACCAAAATTTGTGTGTAAGGGAGCTGTGGTTACTTTTCATATCACTCTGATGACAGAATAAGAATATTTCCATGTGTAAAGACATAAACATATGCACATATCTATACATATCTATTTATTTAACCACCTGTACCCGTATCAGCCTGTGCATGCTTTCATCCTGATGTCCCTAACTATGATCTATTGTCAAGTGCATCATTCTTGATCACCCCACCTGCTTATCTTAGTTCTCCACCCAATAAACCTGACTGCCATTGTCCTCCATCTCTCCAGTTAATTATTTGAATTATATATATATTTATATATATTATATTGAATTATATAATTCATATATGTATGTATATGTATAGTGCAATGATATAGAATTTATAGCTCATATTCAGAAGGAAACAAATTTAATCTAATAGAATACAGTAATTGGAAACTGTGTTTTTAAACTTTTTATTTTCATTACTCATATAAAATTATGACATTTTATGTATGTCTATCAGGCATTGTGCTCACATTCATATTCATTATCTTCTCTTGTCTCTGCCTCCCCAGCTCCCACTGGTCCCCTTCATCTTCTCCTTTCATATCATGTGTTTATATTTGAACTCTAGAGAAAACATGTAACAATTATCTTTCTGAGTCTCCAGTTTCATCCATCCCCCAGCAAATGACATAACTTTTGTTCTTCTTTGTAGCTAAATAAAACTTCACTCTGTATATGTATCCCGTTTCCTTCACCCATTCAACCATTGGATACACAGCAAATACCTAAGGTATTTTGGGTAATGCTGCAAGGACCGTGGCTGTGCAGGCGTCCCTGTGGCATGCTGACCTTCATTCCTTTGTGCTATGTCTGCACTGGGAGAATGGGATCGAATTTAGTTCCATGCTTAGTTACGTGAACAACCTCCATACTGATTTGCAGAGGGGCTGTCCCAGTGCTCACTTCCACCAACAGTGAGGAAGGGTTGACTGGTCCAGCATCCTCACCCACATTCGCTGTGGTTTTGTTGATAGTGATTCTGACCGGAGTCAGATGGGATCTCAGTATAGTTTGGTTTATTCCCTGTTGGCTATGGAAACTGAACATTATTCATACATTTATTGGCCATTTGCTTTTTCTAGATTATAATACAATTACAGTATTTCCTTTCCCTTACTTCACTTCAAACCCTCCTATGTACCCCTCCCCTCTCTCCTTCAAATTCATAGCCTCCTTTTTCACTGTTATTGCATACATATGTATTCCTAAATATAATATGTTCAATCAATATAATGCTACCTGTATATTGTTTCAGGGTTGACTGTTTGGCACTAGACAACCAATTGGTGTGCTCTTCCCTGGGGAATACCATCTCTCCCTAACTTTTCTCAGTTACCGGTAGTTCTTGATGTAGGGATGAGGCCTCATGGGTTGTCCCATCCACTTTGGCATGTACAATGGTGCCTTTCTTGTTCAACTCATATTTGGGCAGTCATATTGGTGACCCTTCTTTTGAGAACTGTCCAATTATCTTGCTAATTTATAGATTAGATTATTTGAGTTTGGTATTTATTTTTTATCTTAGTTAATTCCACATTCTATATGTTATGCCTTGCCGGATGGAGAGAGGGTAGACTCTCCCCCGTCCTTCAGGCTTTCTCTTTATTCTGTGCCCTGTGTTGCACAGAAGCTTCCCAATTGGAAGCAATCCCATTTGTCATACTTGTTACTGAGCTACTGAAGTCTTTTGCCTGTGTCTATACCTGGAAGTATTTTCTCTGCTTTGCTCAAGGAATTTCAAAGTCTTCTATCTTTCATGGAAGTCTTTGATCCACTCTGTGCAGGGAGAGGAAAAGATATCTAAACTTCTACACATGAGCATATGATTATCCACTTCCCTGGCACCTTTTGTTGAAGGCATTATGCTAGTTTGCATTGTTTTCACTTTTGTTGATAGATGGATAGAGATAGATGATAGATAGATAGATAGATAGATAGATAGATAGATAGATAGATAGATAGATAGACAGACTGCCACCTACACATAACAAATACAGAGACATAAGATCGTCTTCAGATAATACTAAAGACCAAGAACATGTAAACATCGCCGATACATGACAAATACAGGTTAATGAGACACGAGAAAGTCTTCATATAAAAATCCGTCCATTTTCCCCATAACCTCTATGTATCTGCATATTCAGCCCCCACTTCACAGAGGAAGGAATCAAGACACAGGAGGCTTTGCCCACATGAAATCCCATGAGAGTGGTAGAGCCACCCTGAACCCAGCCGTCTGTCTCTAGGACTCTGTGGTCTCAGGAATTTCTTTGCTGTCTCTCAAGGAGCTGACATTTGAATTTCTGGCATTCAAAAGTCATTTTAACAGCTAGATAATAATCAATTTTTGATTCAGGCCATTATCTTTGGAGGGCATCCCCCTCAAATTCCTTTATCTCTACTAGCATATTAAGGTCAAGACATGGTTGGCAGGACAACAGTGTGGATGAAGATGGACCAAAGAAGAAAGATACATAAAGTTCAGCTGCACTGGCTCTGGAAGAACTGAGGATGAAAACAAAGAGACAAGGAATACTAGATTCTGTCCCATGACTTCTCATCCTTGAGCTTCCAACCCCAGATACAGGGAGGGATGATGGATGAATTGAGGGAGGTCACCTACACAGCTCCTGTTTGGGATTCTAGCTAGCGTTCTCAGAATCCAAGTTCTGAGCTCTTGTGGATAATTAAGGTAAGAAACAGGTGTGCAGCTTGTGAGGTGGCCCAGTAAAACAACTGGTGTATTAGCAATTCCATTGAATGGAAATTCAGTGTCCCAGAACGCACATCTAAAGCTAGGCGTAGCATGCAGCTTGAAGCTTAGCACCAAGAATGTGACAGGAATCCTGTGTACTTGCTGGGCAGTCAGCTAGCTGAATTAGTGAGCTCCAGGCTCAGAGAGACCATCATATCTTAAGAAATACGGTAGAAAGTGAAGGGGAAAGCTATTTGACATAGACTTCTGGTTTTCACGTGTACACATATGAACCAGCACCTAAACACACACACATAAATAAATAAATAAATAAATAAATAAATAAATAAATAAATAAATAAATAAAAACAGCGATATTGGCTGACCAAATGATTGCCCAGTTGGCTGAAAGATTCTGAGATAGAATTCTCACATAGCCTGAGAGCTCAGGTCTTACTTCAGAACTGGTCCTTGAACCTGACACACAGGCAAACAGAGTGAATTTCATCCCATTTCATTCTACTCCCTCTCCCAAGCTTATGTAAACCACAGTCCACTCAGACATAGGCCACATACTCCAAAAGGCAAAATAACAGGCATGTTAACCATGTAAAACATTTCTCTACATTATTTAATATTGTTTTATAGATAAAGAAATCAAAGCTCAGAGAGAAGCTTGGGCAGGTAACACAATCATACAATGCCCACCATGCAACCATGAGGACCTAAATCCAATCCCATAAAAATCCAGGTATGGGTGCACTTGTGATTCCCAGTGCTGGAGAACTGGAGATAAGTTCTGGGACCTGCTGGCTGGCAAGCCTCATCTGACAGGTTTCAAGCCACTGAGAGACTCTGTCTCGGTAAAACGATGAACAGGACCTAGGGAATAACCCAGAACATGCACTCTGGCCTCCACATGCACATATGCGCAAGCACACGTGCACACATTCGTGTAGCCTCACACACAGTCACAGAGTAAAGAAATCAAAAGCCCAGGCATATCCAGTGACTTGGCTAAAGACAAACAGCTTATGAGAGCAACAGGATTTCCTTCCAGGTTGGTCTCTGCAGTGTTCCTCCATTGAGCCAGCTGCTGCTAGCCTGGCACTGAGCCTTCTGTGTGGACAGAAAGTCCCTTGCCTCCAGTCCCTCTCCTTCTTTGTCTGGTGTCCCAGTCAAAGGAGAAAAGCCCTGCCCAGGTCCACGCTTATTTCTTCCTTGATCCGGAGAGCAGAGTTTAAATTGTATTCAGAGAATAAACAAGCTCTCCATTCTGCAAACCCCCTGTGCCTTATGGAGCCCCTGCATCCTCGTGGAGCCCTTGTGTCCCCGTGGAGCCCCCTGTGTCCCCGTGGAGCCCCCTGTGCCTAGTGGAGCCCCCTGTGTCCCCATGGAGCCCCCTGTGCCTAGTGGAGCCTCCTGTGCCTAGTGGAGTCCCCTGTGTCCCCGTGGAGCCCCCTGTGCCTAGTGGAGCCCCCTGTGTCCCCGTGGAGCCCCCTGTGTCTCCGTGGAGCCCCCTGTGTCCCCGTGGAGCCCCTGTATCCTTGTGGAGCCCTCTGTGTCCTTGTGGAGCCCCTGTATCCTCATGGAGTCCTTTGTGTCCTTGCCTCTTCCTTAGATTCACACATTCATTGTTTGGCACAAACTTTAGTATTTCTGACCGCCCAGGACTTGTGTTATGTGTGTGAGTCCTAGTTTTTATACTAAGGAATCTCATAAAATTATTTTTCAAACCTTCGACAGTTGAGAAGGGTTGTGTTTTTCTCTGACTCCAGAGACCTTGGTTCCCATCATCCTCACCCTTTCCAACATACTGTGCACCAGACTCCGACTTCAGCTTCTGTTTTGTGCACAGCATCCAGGGGGATAATATGATGACACAGGAATGCACTTTAGGAAGCAGTTTGGGATTCAAACTGTGACTTGCTCATCTACCTATAGCACCTTTGATATGTCATAAAGTGTTTATGGACCTCAGCCTTCTAACCTCCAAACAGGGCCATAACAGCTCCCTCCTGAGAAGCTGTGGGGTTTGCAACCACAAAGCAGAATGCGTTTAGTTCTCAGGCGAATCATTATGAGCATCCCCCCACGGTAGCCGAAGTTTTATAGCCTCCAATTACCCGGGAAATCAAAGCAACATCATGTGGCCATGAGAAGAAGAGTGTTAGGTTTCAGAATGCTTGGACACAAACCAGAATTTTTTCCATGAGCATCAAAACTGGACCTTTGAGAGGGAAAGGTCAGGAGATGTCCCTGCAGGCACCAATTGTGCAGGTAATTATCACAACAACAAAGAGAATGGACATGCAAACTCAGAACAGAACCCTGCTTTTAGCTCCGCTTTTCCCTTCTAGCCTTTCCAAATCTTCATGCCTACCAGCATCCTTTTAAGGGGAAAACCTGGAAATTATATTATTTGAAATACCATGTAGAATTGTCTTTGGCCACGAGCAAGAAGAAAAAAAAAATGCTAGTCAAAATTACCAGAATTTGTCAAGAGAGGACAAATCAAGCTACTCTCCCACCAAAAAATATTCATGCAAAAAGAAAATTAAATCCATCTCATTGAGTCTTAGTAGCAGAAGAACAAGTACCAACTCACAGTGGAGGAAAAAGCACAAACACATAACAGTAAAACCTTTGGCTAAAGCGGCTCATATCACCCTTGGGTTTACATCCTCACGAGGTACAAACACTTATTTTTATTTTGACCATTTAGGAAGGAAATATTTGAAAAGTAACTTTCCCTGGAGAACAGAGATTCATGTCACTCTCTGGGGTCATACTTCAAGCAAAGAGAGCGCAGAGTGGGAGGGAGGCACATGGGGTACATGGCAGGAGAGATGTACCCCACAGTTAGAGCTGTGACACAGCCAGACAAGAGCACTTGTGACGGTGCAAGAGATAAACTGGAGTGGTGGCTCGGGACTCAAGAGTGCCTACTGCTCTTACAGAAGACCTGGGTTCAGCTCCCAGCACACACATGGTGGCTCACAACCATCCATTTCAGGGTATCTCCACTGGCCTCTTCTAGCCCCTACAGTCCCCTGCATGCACACTGTGCACATAAACTCATGCAAACAACATAAAACACACATGCACAGAAATAATTTTGAGGGCAAGAGAGGGCTGTGTAGCTTGGCTCCACAAGATAGAGAATCTACTTTGTTTTTTTATAAAAAAAAAAAAAAAGCAAAAAGGACAGCAAAAACAAGAGTAGATGCTTCATTTTAACCTGAAATACCATTACGTGCATGCTTGAGGAACTCAGTGGCCATTTCTGGGCATAGAATGTTGTTATGACCTCTACACACGTCATCTCTGCTATGCTCTCGTGGGAATGCTGTGGAAATGATGCTGGAATTCATCCTCCGCTTAAAGGCATTGTCAGGTCATGAAACCTCTGGAACATGACTAGAACATTAGGAAGGTCTCATGGGACTGTTAGCTACCATGAGTGTGTCTGCCCCTTTGGTTTTGCACTGTTTGTCTCTGCACACATTCACTTGCCTTCCTGTTTCTTGCCATGAACAGATACAACACAATGCCTTTGCCAGACAGAGCTGCCCAATCCTAGGCTGCCAGCATCTACACCCTGAGATAAATCATTATCTTTCCTTTATAAACTCCCCTGTCTTGAGTATTTTGTTATAGCAAAAGGAAATGGACTAAGACAGGTATTTACCTCGTCATTGATAGCTCAGAACCATCACTGTAGACACAAAGGATTGTTTCATGGCCCATACCAGCCACCTGGGCTAACTTCATGACAGAAATCTAGAAGAGGACACTGGTCCCTTTGCTCATCAGTCTCAGAGTGATGTGAGTTTGTCCATGCTTCTTCATCTCTTCTCCCTGCACCTTCTCCTATGTCTTTACTCTGTAGTCTCCATTTGTCCTGGCTCTGCTGCCCTCAGAGCCAGCAGTAGTCAATCCGTTCGGCCTTCTTTAGCTCAAGCCTTAATATACTATGGATTAGAAACAAGGTGTCCAGGCATGCTGGCATGGATTACAAAGCAACAATTAACCACATTTTAAAATGCCATTTGGTCCAGACAATGCTGTGCTTTGTTTTTGTGAAACTAATGCTGAACTATATTTCAACTCTTTGTGTCACATCCGCCAAGAGATCTGCGTCACTCCACAGCATCCAGAAAGACAGTTTTACACTGCATTAATCTTTACATCAATGGTGGAGTACGGACAGGGCAGTGAGCTTATAAAATACCACTCAGTGATGCTGTAGTCATCTTTTATAACAACACACAATGATATTTGCACATTGGAAAAATAGCCCAACAATGTACTTTCTAGAATGTGTCTCTGTTGTTGAGTATGTGCAACTGAGCTCTATGGGCCCCTTGATTAACCTGAAAAGGCTTTGCAACAATGTCCTTAAAAACTGGATGGTGTTAACCAAAGAAACATATTGACCTCCAGTTTTGGGAGCTACTAGTCCAAGATAAAGATTGGACAACATATTTCTTCCTAGAGATGGTAAGGGAGAGCCTGAGTAGCTGGCACCTTACACTTCCTGGCCTCTATACATGCTACCCACCCACAAGCTGTTTTAGCTGAATTCCTTGTTTCAGTGAGGACACCAGTCTCATTGAATGAAGGTCCACTCTGCTCCAGCATAGACTCATCTCAACTCACCGTATCTTCAGTGGTCTTGTTCCCAAATAAGGTTGCACTTAGTGACATTAGAAATGAAAAACTTCTGTATATGAATGTGGGCAGAGCAGAATTCAACCCAGAAGTGTATCATCTTCATTAATCACCTGACAACCCTTTCCCCCATACCTCTTTGAGATCATGGAATACGTCTGTTTTCTTTCTCACCCCTGCCCTGCCCTAGATTCTTACATAAAACTTAATTCTCTTCTAGGGGAGGAAGGGAAGGAGACTGTTTCCAGACATCTGCTTTGTAACAGGTAATATTTAAGACACTGTATTTTACCTCAAAGTCAGACTTTGCTCAAAGCAAACTGCACCAGGACTAATACACTGATTGAACAATACAGGGATTTGGGAAGCTCTAAATTCTTTCTCTCTTTTTTGGAGTATGTGTGTAGTGCATAAATCCTTTGTTTATGGAGCATTTGATGCCTGGGACTGAAAATGGCAGACACAGGGGGAAAGGGAAAATAATAAAACAGATGAGAAAATTGGGCTTAGCTGACCCTCAAGCCCCAGACATTTAACTGCTCTGGCAATGACAGCACAATCCTCCCTGACGGTGAGAAGACAGTGAGGTGCTCGACACATCTGCAGCCAGGACAGCAGACAGAGGCTTGGGAAGAGCACTAGGCAGTCCTGCATGACATGCACTTGCTGATGTCCACCAATGAAGGCATTTGGATCAGGGTTACCCAAAGCTGCCCCTAGTCAATACATGGAACATTAGGAGAAAAGGAGGGTGGGGACACACAAGCGCTGGCAAGAAATAGAGAGAGGATGAGGACTCAGAAGTAAAGAGAACAGGGGAAGCCTTCATACAGCTAACTATTTCTAAACCACTAGGGGAATAGGTGGTCTTAGAGCAAGGTTGTATGCACCTTTGCCTCAGTGCTATCAGATAAGTGCACTAATCTTTCTGACAATGCTCCCTTACCTCTGAAGCAAGAGGAGGGTCAGGGAAATGACTTCTTAATAAAATCCCTGCTGCACAAGCATGAGAGCCTGAAGTCAAGTTCTAGAATCCACTAAAAAGTCAATATAGTGGATTGCTTGTTATCCTAGCACTGGGGAGACAGACAGGTAGGTCCCTGAGGCTCAGCCCAGCCAGCATGACTTAGTGAGTTCCAGGGAACCGAGAGACCCTGGGTCAAAAATAAAGGCAGGAAAAAAATGGGCGATGCCTAGAGGACCTCTAGTCTACACACAGACAGACAGACACCTGGAGGGTGTGTGGAGTATGGAGGATAGAGGGGTGTGTGTGACGAAAAGACATTATCCTCATGTATTAGTACAATATTTAAAAAACTCATGATACTTATCTCAAACAACATGTTCACTCTCAAACACCTAAAAGCAATCCCAAAATAGTAAGAAAAAGCTTGAAATATTGGGGAATGTTGGGTAAATTTTGTTGTCAAAGTTTGGATCTTCCGGGATCAATCGCTTGTGTTCTATTGCTCTTTATGCTTGCTCCACATCCCAGAATGATGAGGTGTTGCAGCGCAGCCACCTCCAGCGGTGTTCTCAGCTTCTGACAGCAGCGCAGCCCTTCACACCCCACACTTAGGACTGGTGGCACAAGACAAGTTTTGCTGAAATTCGAATTATTGTCTCTCCCAATTCTTTTCTGAGTCTCTTAAAGTAATTGCAGGCAACTATGGTTCTGTTTCCCATTTAATGCTGAAATACCACAGGACATTTTGTTCTTAACAATTGTTCTTTGAGAATACAAGAAATATTATCCCATCCATCCTCCCTTCTAATTCCCCAAGATTTCCATTAAAATAATCCCCTCTGACTTAATCCTCTCTCTCTCTCTCTCTCTCTCTCTCTCTCTCTCTCTCTCTCTCTCCCCCACCACCTCATGTGTCCCTCTCTCCCTCATGTGTGTGTCTGTGTGTCTGTGTGTCTGTGGGTGTGTGTGGTGTCCACCGCTCTATACCACAGCTGCTATGAGTTCCTGACTACAAGAGCCATGCCATATCTAGAAGACAGCGTATCACAGGACTTCTCCTCATCTTTCAGCTCCTATAGTCTTCTTTCCTCCTCTCCCTCCATGTTCCCTGAGCCTTGTTAAGGGGTCTGGGTTGATGCGGATGTCTCATTTACAAGGGAACATTCAGTACTTTATTCTCAGCACTTTTACCACTTAGGACGGCAACCACTGCAACAAGCTTCTCTGAGCAGACAGAGCAGCTGAGGTCCATGGCACAAACATAAATATTCAGAAGGCTGTCGGGAGATGTCCTCCAGTTCTCCTTCCAAAATATTTCACAGATTCACTCTTTCTCCTGTCTTCTTTCTAGATCAAACCACCATTGTTTTTTCTAGAGACAGATAGGTCTGTCTTCCTCCCACCCGTTCCTACTCTATGAACCTCCCCCTAGTCAGACTAATGTTGGGGGCACATATGCCAGCATACCAGCTCCCCTTGCATCATGGGATGAAGCACACACACAGCAGGGTAAGGTCTCAGCTGCTCTCTGCAGATATGCTGCATTGCTTTCCTACAACTCCACAGTGCGCTCGGAAATCTGAGGCCTCATTTGCACACCGCGCGCGCACACATACACACACACACACACACACACTCAGAATGTTCACTTTTTGTTTAGGTTTCTTTTTGTTTAGAATGCTTTCTCACTCATGTTAGACTCTCCTTGTATCTATTTTTTTTTTTAGGAAAGTCACTTTTTAACCTCCTAATAGCAATGCAGTCATTAAACTGTTGTAATGAATTACTAGTTATTATAACTATTATAGAATGACAAAATGATAACAATACAACATCCTTCCTTTTCCTTCATAATCATAGTCAGTTGTGTGATTATTTATTGATGATTCCTCCTTCACCAGATGTGCAAACTGCATGTCTATTTTCCTTCCTAGAATAATGCCTGTGCTCAGCACAATGTCTCTAGCCCATGGTAACACCTTAGAAAGGTTTAGGATTTAAGTAATGAATTGATGATGGTCAAAGACTCCAAATGTTATTCCAGTTGGCTCTTGACTCAGTCAGCTGTCTCCCGGGCAACAGTAACTGGCCCTCTGAAAAGGAAATTGCTCCCCATACCAGCTTCTTGAGACTGGAATTTACATCTTTCTTGGTGCTCTACAGGGTGGGTGTATGTCATCTGACTTCATGAGGGTAGCTCAGATTCTCATTTTCTCAACTCCCAATATTTTTGAGTTGAAGCTCTTATTTGATCAGTTTATCTTATTCAATCTAAGCACAAAGGTCAGCCATAATGACGCAGCCTTGTGGATAAGTGCTCTCCCTATCCCTATCTGGTCCAAGCTTTGGTTGCCTTGGACAGGGGCACTATTGCCGGGGATACCTGTGTAAATGTCTTCCCTTTTGTCTATGAGTAGACCATTCCTTTTAGAACTTAAAAAGCTAACAAATGCCTTGATCAGCCTTTCCATAGGAAATTAATATTAAATACAAAAGTGTCAAACATGCCATAGCATGAACAAACATGTCAGGCACATTGCTGTGGGTCTAATAGGTCTACAGAGCTGTGGAAGCCACAGTATCTGGCAAATGTAAGCTAAGAATACAGCTAACCAGAAGACCTGTCTTCGCAGACTTTCAGGATTTTCTAGCCACCCAAGTCACTCTCAGACTGCAAAGCCCTCAATATCTTTAGCCAAGACCAGCTCAAAGAAAAAGACCTAAACAACAACAAATTTGAGATTATCACACAAATCCAGACTTGTATCCAAGCCAACATTTTAACATATATCAAGGGGAAGCAGTAGTGGGTGGCCCATTATCTTGGCCATAAGTTCAAAGATTCTAATCTGTTTACATTTGATGCCTTCATCTCATCTATTAAATTTTCTGCTTGGGTTATGATTTGTCGGTTTCCATGGTGAGTACCAATATTCTTCACTTATGAGTCACATGGTAGAGGCCCTTTGTCTTTCTTTTATAGCACTCTTCCTCCCAGGCCAGCAGTCTGAGCCAAGGACAGGAGCCATACTCACGAAGATGAATCGCCATCAAGGCCTAAAGAAGGAAAGGAAGGCATGTGGGTGCTCGAGGGTGAGGCCTGGCTCTTTCTTTAGTAGCTGGATCACTTTGCATAATTTCTTAGCATTTAAAATTTCTTCCTTTCTTCAGCTGAAATGATAATCATGGGTCCTACCTAAAGGAACACTGTTGTAAGAATATGATAACCATACAAAGATGTTTATGCCTAGGACATAGCAGGCAATCCCAGCAGGGGGACTAGGGGAGCCATTGCTGCTAAGGAGTAATCATTTTAGATGTCACAACTGAAAGAAGAAAAATGTGCTGTGCTTCTTTATGTATCTTAGCTTTAATGCCAGGCCTTGCTAGAATTAAAGACATTGTTATTGAATAGGCCAAAAAGAAAGAAACCAACTGGCTATGAAAAGGTGAATTTGGAAAGAAACCAAGCTGAATACTGAGTGCCTGGCTTTTCCGCAGCATCTCCCACTGTCTAGGCAATACAACCACACCCAAGTGTGCATCTCCAGGCACACACATCTGGAACTGACATCCCTATTCCTTTTCCTAGACTCTAGTAAGGTCACAGGAATGGAAGAACAACATTGCCTGTGTTGTTGAGGAAGAGGCAGGCTCTCCCAGCAACCTGGAGCTACATGATTCTGCCACATAGCAAGCAGTTAAATGCTGAGAATTAAATGAGGTTCATCTGTCAGTCGTGGGTGGCACCAGTTCCATCTGCTGTGTCAGGAGCTGGCATGTGATTGGAGGAAGCACCTGCAAAGAGTGACGCTTGAGTTAAGATGCAGATGCTTCTCCAGGAGTAGTGAAGCCGTGAGCTTGAAGACACTCCCAGTCCCTTCAGAAATTTACAGATGAAACAAAGATGAAAATAAGACCCAAAGAGGAGGCAAGCTACCATGTGACCACTCAGCAAATGTGCAAGATGAGAGCCCGCCCTCAGAATTACAGACTGTCTCTCCATACACCCCCGAACTAGCCTTGAACCTGACCCATGGCGGAAAAGCATACTGTACCCTGAGAATAGCAGGGCCTCTTTCTTACACTTGGATTTGCCCTTTAAGTCCAAACATATTTTCTTCTCTATTCTCCACAGAATATCAGAATAAACTAATTCATTCATTCATAATAGTTTGGAATGTCTTTCTGTACAAGATATTGTCCCTGACACTGAGACTACATCAATGAAAAAGTAGACCTCAGTGCTTACAGCTCACAGCCCAATAGGCAAGATAAAAATTAAACATAAAAGAAATCACACAAATAGATGCCTACTTAGAACTAACAGATATTCCTAAAGAAAAAGTTGGATAACAGCCATTCCTAGTGTACTTAGGGTGGGATATTGTAAATAACTGACTATAATATTCCCCTACGCCATTTTTGTGTAACGGGCACTTCCTTAATATGCAGGTGTTCATAAACAGTCAGCGTCTCCAAGAGGAGTTTGTACAGTGGGGCCAGACTACTTAGACAGAGCATTGTACACTGTCCATGGTAGATTCAAAATGCCAATCTCTCCAACCTGTAGGTTTCCAAAACACACACACACACACACACACACACACACACACGCACACACACAGACACACACGATGGTGTATTAAAGAGAATCACACTTTCTGAAGTCAGCAAAGGAGGAGGATTCCCAGACCTGGGCTCTCGAAAATCAAAAGCAGATATAAAAAGGCTATTATTGGATCCATGAGTCCTGCCCAGCTTTGGAGTAACCACACAGATGAATAGCATGGAGGCATCCGCATGGCTCATTTATTGTCTCAACAACAAACTAAGAAGAGAATGAGGGAAGAGACGTGGGTGACCTGAGGGCTATGATCAGGGAGGCCATTATCTTCCTTGAGCTCAGCCCACCCTGTCACCCACTCCTCCATGGGAGGTTATAATGGAACAATAAGCCTGTAATTATATTTTACTTGTATGGAAAAATTGTGATGACTCAAAAGCCAACTCACAGACGCACTAGGCACCAGTCCTTCCATAAATGAGAAGGGCCATGCTTGGGTTGGATTTAGAACCCTCAGCACACGTGAAGGTTAAGGCTACTTCATCATCAGTTTGGCAGGCTCAGAAACCTAGGAGACATGTCTCTTTGCAGACCTGTGAAGGGTTATTTAGGGTAGCATAGTCTTTGGACACACCTGGCAAGGATTGTCTTCATTATGTAAGCAAAGGTGAGAAGACCCACCCTAAAAGTAAGTCACACCATTGCCAGGGCTGAGGTTCTGAATGTCAAAGAGAGGGGGAACCTAGCTACGCCTGTGCTCACTAGTCTCTTCTTTTTACTCTAGTTGTAATGAGACAGTTGCTGCCACCCTGACTTCCTCACTATGACCAACTGTGAATCAAAACAAGCCCTTCCTTAAGTTGCTTTTATAGGGTATTTTGTCACAAGATACAAGTAACACTGTGGGTCCATGTACTTGGGAGCACCTGACTGTGCTGGATTGGGTCTCACAGTGGCTACAAGAAGTACTTGGGCCTGACCATGAGAAGTGTAGTGATTGGCCATTAAGTGCATTAAGTTGTGAGTGGTAAGACCCAGGCTCTGACAATAGGAGACTTGGAGACTCACATAGGCCTTGGGATCAGGGAAAGAAGCCATAGCAAGATTTGTGGCTCTCCAGTCAAAGACCAAAGTGGAAACTGAGTTCCTCTGCAGGAGTAAGGACCAGTGGCTCACAGCAACCAAGAAGCAAACTGGGTAGCCAAAGCCACTGGAACTAATGACTACAGACATACGGGAGTCTCTGAGAGAGTCTCTAAAGTTAGATGTGACCTCAGGTGTAGGGCCCTGGTCTCCCTTATTCCTGGGGTGCATTCGCAGTTTATAATCAGCTAACTAAGCTTCCTGTGTGTTTCTGTGCTTTCCCTGCCCTGCCTGGTGGTTAGCTGCAGGGCATTTACTCCATTGTTAATATGGTAATTTTCCACCTGCCTGGGCGGAGATCCTTGTGCAGCAGTTAGGAAGATCAGGACTCCCCCAAGTCTGAATAAACTGGCATTCGGCTGGTCTCCTTTCAAATGACCCTGGTCTCTGTGTGTTTTTTCAACCTCCAGGCTCTTGCCCAACTCGCTTATGGTATAGGGGCACACAAACTGTACCAAGGGCATAACACAAAATCTGGTGTTACACTCAGGGATGCGTGTGACATAGAGAATAAGGAAATCACAATCGGGTGAGCTTTTAACCTTAAGCAGAATAAATGCAAACAAGAAATGAAGGTAGACACACAACATCACATGTCATAGAGACGGGGAGGGAAGGAGGAAGTGAGGGAGGTACTGAGACTGTCTTTGTTCAAAGGGCAAACCCACATCCTACATTGTACGGCTTCGGTCCTCCCCTGCTCTCTTTTGATTTCATTATGCACTATGTTTCAAATAAAGTAGTGCAAGGTCTTCTCAGGCTCAAAGTGCAAGAGGAGCCGTATTCCACCATTACCACTACAACTGCACCCCTCCTCCCAACTGCTAATTCCCTGAGTGAGGGTATCCTACTAGGGATGCTCAGAACCCCTGCTGAGAAATGCTTAAAGAGAAATCCCTGAAAAAATCAGCTGAGGAACTCCTTCTCCACCAACCTGGAGAACAGAGAAATTAAGCCTGTGTAGATGCGGACCTCAGAAGCCGATATCAGTGATGTCTCAGGCAACCCAGAACTTTCCATCCTTGGAATACTTTCCTTTCTGTCACCTTAACCTAAGCATCTCTGGAACATGGAAAGCATCACCATTTTATCTTATTTTCACTGACTGCTTTGCACCTTTATGAGATATAATGTGCACCGAGTATAAATGTGTTCTTAGAACCCAGTGGAAGGCCCTGGACCAAGGAAAGCCATTTGCTATTAAGTAAAGAACCAGGTGACCAGGTGATGGGGGAGAGTTTTCTGTTTTGTGTTAATTTCATTGGTTAAACAAAGAGACTGCTTTGGCCCTTTAATAGGACCGAAAATTAGGTAGGCAGAGTAGACAGACAGAATGCTGGGAGAAAGAAGCCAAGTCAGGCAGTCGCCATGATTCTCCTGCTGGACACAGACACAGGTTTAAGATCCTCCCTGGTAAGCCACAGCTCATGGTGCTACACAGATTATTAGAAATGGGTTAATCAAAGATGTGAGAATTAGCCAATAAGAGGCTAGAACTAATGGGCCAGGCAGTGTTCAAAAGAATACAGTTTCCACGTAATTATTTTGGGTATAAAGCTAGCCGTGCGGGCGGCTGGGTACCAAGAATGTAGCCCGCCGCTCCTATTACAACAACCAGGAGTCTAGAACTTGTGAGCAGCTTTTACAATTAAGAGCAAAAAAAAAAAAAAAATAGAAAACAAATTATCTTGTACTCAGTACATACTTCTATTCTCAGCACTAGGGAGGCAAAGGTAGAACAATGGGTTCTAGGTCAGTCTGGGTACATAGCAAGATGCTGTCTCAAAACAATAACAGAAAAAAAACTCAGCGCCCAGCCACAGATAAGTAGATGATAATGATCTCTGTGTGTGTGTTTGTGTATGTGCGTGCGTGTGTCTGTGTGTGTGTGTCTGTGTGTGTGTGTGTCTGTGTGTGTGTGTGTCTGTGTGTGTGGTGACAGAGTAACAGAGAAGGATATGTGACATACACACTGTGATGTAAGATTCAGCCTTTAAAAATATATGAAATCCTGTCCTTTGAAACAACATGAATAAAAATGGAGGTCACTGTGTTTGGTGAACTAAGCCAGGCATAGAAGGACAAGAATGATCACTTATCAGTGAACTATAAGAAGCTCAGTCTCAGGGAATCTGAGAGTTAAAGGGTGGTTAACGAATGGGTAGATGGAACTGGATGACAGTTGCAAGGGCGAGAGGGTGGAGAAAGACTGACCATCCGTGTTGAATTATATTTAGAAATGAGCGAGAAGCTCTGGTGAGCTTGAGGAGTAGAATGACTGTGTTTACTTTCATGCAAGCAGCATATAACGTATACTCAAATCTATCATGCACGTGCTAGGCATGGTAGCGCACACTCGGAATACCAATACTCCACAAACAGAGGCAGCAGGACTGTGAGTTTAAAGCCGGTCTAAAAACATATTGAGTTCGAGGTCTACCTTAGAAACACAAGCCCTTGTCTCAAAGAGCAAAAATCCAGAGCATTATGTGACTCCATTAATATGTATAATTTTCTATTTTATGTGCTATTTAAAAATGAATTTACTCTGAGAACATTTAAGTCCTGTGTAAGTAAATACTATATGAAGGTGTGGAACAATAAAACACAGCTAGAAATGACTATGGAAATCCTCACTAGGAGGAGGTGGGAGACTGAGGCTCTGAGAGGTAAGTGGCTTAATTGAAGCCATCCTTGTTGGAGCCAGACTTTGGCATCTGCAGAACTCTAACTCCCTATGTACACTTCTCAGAGACTTTCCCCATTTGCTCACCTGGTTAATGTCTTCGAGCACTTTGAGCTTCAGTTCAGCCATCAGGAAACCTAGCCTGCCAAACCCTAAGCTGGATTAGGCACCCCACCATTTCGCACTGTCAGCCATCAGCCTAAGTTTCCCTTGACACCAGATGACTCCAGCACCATGACTGGACTTGTCACCAGGCCATGATCTCCTAATCGCCTTGTGGGTAGGTGACTAGTTTGGGGGTGAGCTCCCTCTCCTACAGTGTCTTGTGGTGTCTCTGTCCTCACCCACCAGATACCAGAAGCCTCTCTTGCAACCTAAGATGATCCAAAAATTTCTTTAGACATTGCTACATGTCCCCAAATGGGGTGCATGGGACAAAACAGAGACTTGCTGGTGTAGATGACTGTGTCTGTGACAGCGGAGCTGAGACCTGCTCTTCTCGGACTCTGCCGCGCCACATGGGCTCTGCAGCTTGGTATCTAGCTGAATCTATAATTAGGAAGCCTCACATGCTATGCGTGTATCTCAACCTGTCATCCCCATGTTATAGTTTCCAAAATACGTTGTCACAGGATGCAAGGGTCATCGCTTCTCTGGGACTCGGTTAACATTTCTGTCTTTCTGTGGCATCGTAAGAACAAAAGTGACAAAACATGGGATTGGGGAGACAACTCTGCCTGTGAAATGCTTGTCATAAAACCATGGGTTCTTGAGTTCAATGTCCAGAATCCATGTGAAAACCTGGGATGGAGTGTGTGCCTGTAATCCAGAGCTGAGGAGATGGAGACAGGTGAGTCCTCGGGGCTTACTCTGGGGCCAGTCCAGTCTGCTTAGCAACCCCAGACCAATGAGGGTCCTAATCCAAAATAATGCTGGAGGTGCCTGAGAAGGAACACCTGAGGCTGACCTCTGGCCTTGACACACAAGCACACACACACACACACACGGAGAGAGAGAAAGAGAGAGAGAGAGAGAGAGAGAGAGAGAGAGAGAGAGAGAGAGAGAGAGAGAGAGAGAGAGAGATATTGCTGATGACCAGAATTTAACAAGTCTTTATTTTCGGAGCAAGTGAAAAACTCTGTTTGTGTGTGTGTCTGTGTGTATGTGTGTCTGTGTGTGAACCTGTGCTCTGACTGATGAACAATTCTTTTTCAAGCAATATTCCCTTGGAAAGGAAAATGTGTTTTTAGTGAAACAAGAAATCCCTTTCTCAGTTTCATAAAAGACATTATTGGGTCATTAAAGTCTCATTATATGTTGAGCTTCTAATATGCTGGTCTTTACTTGGGAGCACACTGCAATCACAAGGAAGAATTTTTATTGCCAGATGAACAGACTGGGAAGTAAGACATTATGAAATCTACTCTTAGGCAGCAGATAAGTAATTAGGTGACAAGCAAAATACATTATTCGGCATTTCACAATATTTCCACTTCATCACCAATTCATTAAAATCCCGCCTCCTCTCTCGTGGCACACTAGGAATTAACATCAAGATTATTTACTGAAAATAAATACAAAATGAAGCCATCAAGATAAGTGAATTGTGATTAAGTCCTATGATTGCTGAGAACACTCTTCCGCGTGTCCGAATCCTGAGAGATCAGACTGCACCTGTCGCTGGATAGCTGGTTCACTGGATGATGCTGTTCTTGCCAACATTAGAGGATGGTAAAATGATGTTTTCCTGATTATTCTGAAGAAAAAGGAACTGAGAAGCCATAAATGGTGCCACAGGAAGAAGAATAGTAAAAAGCAAAAGCAAGATTATTATGTATCCTTAAAGAGGCTGTGTATATCGACTTTCTGCTATGATTGACAATTGAATTCAATAACACATCCCTGAGGAAGAGTGACAACAAGCCCAGTGCTTTCTGATTAGTCTCTACTCATTTTTAATCTAAGGAACATCTTCTTATGTCCTTTGGTCAGGTACATGCCAGGTCCCTTAAATAAGATGAGGGCACACATAGAACCCAGGTTTCTTAATTAAGACGTGGGCACAAACTGAGAACCCAGGCCCTTAACTAAGATGTGGGCACACATAAATACTTGTTCATGGACTGAGTTAAGAGAAATAAGCAAGATGGAGGTCCAAGTTTAGAAAAAATAGAGCTTGAAGCTCTAAAGATTCAAAGACATGAGGCATGTGTTTATAAGGGCAAAAGAGAGGGTGGGAAAGAGAAGAACTAAGTAAGGGAGAAGAAGAGGAGAGAAGCAGAAAGTGGGGAGGGAAGAGGTGGAGAGGGAAGAGAGGAGGAAGGAAATGTTTCGATATGAACTCTCCAACCACCAGGATCATTTTCATCCGTGTAGGTGTGTGCACTAGCTCATGAAACTCAGAAAGTCGTCCATTAGGACCATTTCATGAATGAGGAAAGGATCAGAGAGAGAAGGTGATCATTCAGACTCTCACAGTATTTAAGCCTCAATACAAGCATGTGTCTGTGTGCTCACACATGCCTACGAATGGCCACGCATGTGTCTGTGTGCTCACACATAGCTAAGAACAGCCACGCTATTGCTGCTGATGGGAGTATCTATTCTCTGTAGCCGAAGATGGCAATCCCTCCTGTCAACACCCTGCTTATTTTCCAGACCCATGTTCCAGGAATTCTCTCATCACTCATAACACTTTCAACTACCTGGCCTCCTTACTGTATTCCAAATGTCTCTTGTTCTATGCTCATTTGGAATAGGCAAGAGCCATTTTCTCTTCTGAAAAGGCCTCCATTCATCCACTCCCCTTGCTTCTGAACACCCCCCTCTCATGTCAGCTTTGTAGAGCCGTTCTCCACCCTCTTTGATGCTGCCTAAGTCCTCCATCTGTTACTCCATCTCGTTTGCTGCTGCTGTGAATTCTTGGTGATACCCCCATTACACCAAAAATCTCAAGATTCCCAGTGTTCAATCCACTCACACCTCAATGTCCTGTACGTGCCACAGCGTACAACATGTGAGCATGGTCTCTCACAGTGGCGAACCAATGAACCAATGGCTACATATGCTTAAATGCCTGTAGCTTTAAACACGTGCACAGGAATTCTGAATGAAATCTTCCACACCAGATGCAGAGAAACCCAGGAAATCCCTGAGCAAACTGAGCAGTCCTGGGCTAGGAACAGCACGGCTTCCACCCAGGGCAATCTTCCACCACCATTAGCCTTGGGGGAGCCTGGGAAGCACACCGCAGAGGCCGTGCTGGTCTCTGGCTGCTGGCCCACACTGCACACAATTGTGCTTGACACCTGATGCCAGGAACATGAAGTGTTCTCCGTTTTCTGTCTCCTTTGAAACTGACAGATCAACGGCCTTGGGTTGGTGTGCTCCTCAGTCACGCGTTTCGCTCCGCATTTCTCATTAAGGACTTCTCATGAAAATGGCTATAAGAGAAGAATTTAATGGAATTGTAAGTTTTTAGAGCTCTTTCTCTCTAATTAATACCCCGGAGGGGGAGTTTTTTCAGTGTTAAAAAGGCTCAGTATTATGGTAAGATCTGTGCCCTTCCCGGCTCGCTGACCCAGCTGGTAGCATGAAAAGGAACAGGTCTGTCCTGCTTGAGCTTCTGCCACCACAGATGGTGGTGTTTTCATAATGAACTAATCAACTGCTTATGCACTAATTGTGTCTACATTAAAAACGCACTACCCTGGAAAGGGGATGCACTGTAATTGACCTTACAACCGGAGTGGGAGGGGTGAGCACCATGTGGCGAGCTGGAGGAAATAGCAGCATGAGGGGGATATTTTTCTCTCCTCTGAAACAGGTGTGGGGTCCTTTGTCAGGTCACCATATGTAGAGATGGAAATCCAAATGCAAGGAAATGCTGCTGCTTCGCTAACATCTGTGGCTGTAGGTTTGCTATAATTACCTAGATGACTGGAGCGACCACTGTAATGATGGCAATCAGTCTCTGAGCCCTGTGTTCCTAGGCCTGCATCATCACGGATGCTCTGGATGCTCGTATGGACTCTGTGCGACTGCCGGGAATGCCCGTTCTCACTGACAAGGTGGGCTCAGTCAGGGAGGTGGAGAATGCCCAACACCACACACCCACTTCTGACATCCATGTTCCCACCTTAGACTTTTCTTTTTGCAAAGAAGTGATAGAAGAATAAGAAAAGAGATGCGTGTGGGATCCAGAGCAGAGGACTGTCTCCGTGTCCTGCCAGCCTGGTCAAGGGTTCTACTCTCCTTTAGAGGGTGCACTAGGAAGCACAAGCTCTGTGGTTTACTGCAACCAAGGAAATACTGCGTTCCCCAGCTTCTTTAACTTATATCCACTGGGACCGTGTGACTACATGTCGGTCACTAAGGTATGGGTAGAGTAGACTAAAAACCATTCCCAAGCCACTAATGTGGTAGTTTTAGAGACCATATTTGGATGTTTGGCTATAAGAAGGAGGTGGTATGCCTAATGTATGGAAGACTTTGTGTAAGAAATAAAGTTTTATTGTGTTAAACTATTGGATTGGCAAGTTTGTCTCTGCTATCCTAGCCTAACAAGGAAACCCATGCCAGATCTGCATCTCTCTGTTCTACATTCATTATTAATCACTTTCCTGTACAAAGTATCAGAGATACAAAGACCACGAAGACATACATGGTCTAGTGGGAGAATAGATCAGATAAATAACTAGACAATGAATTTAAAAATGAGATAACTACAACCCTGGATTTTCCAAGTAGGAAACCAGCAATGTTTGGGGAAAGGGCTCTTTAAAGCATGGCTCCCTTAAAATTTATATTATTCAGGGTGACAAGGCCAATTGATGAAGATATGGCTGTACTGGGAGTTTCCTTGTGATCCTCACAGACCAGTATAGGAAGGGTTGTCATGCCATGTCCCAGGGGGTCATGTGGGGGAGCATCAGGGTCAATTAGAAGCAGAAATGTGGAGAACTGTGAATAGTGTTTGTTCTCATTGCCAAGGAAAAAATAGGCAAGACAGGATTGGGGGGTTAGGACTGACTAGTTGAGTCATTCAGTGAGCAATGATGCACAGGGGTCCCCAAGTGTGCCTAGCACTGGGGTGTTGAAAGCAGAGCTCAACTGGTTTGCATATGTTTCTCTGATACAGTTCCTTTACTATCAACACAAATGAACTGACCACAGTACTGACAGTCCCTTCAGGGTTAACAAGTCAAAGCATCGAAACCAGAAAAGGTAGTTATTACCGGTGTGAAAGTTGAAACCTGAAAAATGAGAAACCAATCACAGGGAAAGAGCAATGCTCAATACACACAGATCAACACTGCAGGCTGAGAAATCAAAGAGGTAGTTACTGAAAATGAGAAAGAACATGAGAGGAGGGTGTTCCACGAAGCAGAACAGACAACTGCACCAATGGCTGCAGAGGACAACAGAGAAAGGAAGGCAAGACGGAAATCTAATCCTGAGTGGTCTAGCTGCTGTCTCCTTTTGGTCTCCTCTCTCTGTTAGCAATTAGGGCCCAAGTTCAAAGTCTGAAGGTCTCTTGTAGCTTCCTACTGTCACACCCCATGATCCGTTGCCTTCACTTTTGGCAATATCTCTGCAATACTTGGGTGGAAGTGCCAGAGACAGAACAGTTAGACAAAGTAGATAGAAATATGGCCCTCAGGGCTGGGAAGATTGTTAGCTGTGGGTCACTTGCAAGCATGAAGAACTGAGTTCAGATCCCCAGAAGCCACATAATGGAAGGCAGGTGTAAGCATGCCTGCTTTAATCCCTGTGCTGGAAGCAGAAATAGACGGATCCTGGAACCCACTGACCAGTTTACTCTCCTTGGCAAAAGCCAGAGCAGTGAGAGACTCCTTCAAAAAGGAAAAAGGAGTTTTACACACACAAAGAGTGCCTACCTGTGGAGGAAAAGGAATAACACAGTAAATAATCATGAGTCTTGAGGCTCTGGACAAAAATAATGCAAGACGAGAGAGAAAGTTTAGAGAAAATAGGGAAAAGGGCTTTGTTCAACACACCAGGAGATGCCTCAGCAATTTTGCCTTGTTGGCTGTGCTAAAAAGCAGAAAATTGACCCTAAGTTGAAAGAGCTATGCTAAGACAGGCAGGAAGAACAGACCATGAGCAGATCTGTTGTGAGAAGGCTGAGGTGTGAAGGGGATCCAGACAGGCCTGGTATGGAGTGTCCTCAACTACGCGTCACTGTGCCTGTGACTCTGCATTTCTGATCTCGTTGCTTCTTATATCTGAGCACTCTGAGCAATCAAGAGGCAGAGGAGAGAGAGCGCTCTTAGGCATGTTCTTTCAGTCTTCAGGTCCTTGACTGCCATCTAGGAAATGGGAAGTAATAAAACTGACATCAGCAGAATCAAGGAACACATACACAAAATCCTGAGGGCAATCTCCTGCAAACACAAGGTATCAACAAATCATAGCTATCATTATGAAGCCAGTGGCTGGGGAATCATAGGCTCAGTCTGCTAATACCTACTATTTTCTTAGAGGTTGTCCTGAGCCTACCACATGGAATCAACACAGCTTTGGAAGCTTGATTTAAAAGCATCCCACAGTTTTTTTTTTTTATAAAGATTTGTTGCCATGATTTATTGGAAACCATATCTATTGACATTTTAACTACTCATTAACCTCCAACAACCTCTGTAAATTTATCTTAATTCACAGCAGAAAGGATTTTGCTCGCCAGTCAGCATGTTACAGAGGGTCCCCTGGATGCCTGTTTGTGGAACTGGGAATGTGTGAAGAACCAAAGGAGAGGGGGGAAGACCCTGTGAAGTGTTGCTTTCATTCACTGTCTCTGAGAGCGGCAGACACTTCAGCCTCTGCTTCCTGGCATACTGGATAACTGTGCATAGGAGTAAGGGTTTCTGAGCCCCGCCATGCACATGGCTGTTGTCTTGTTTCACCACCATCTACATCACTATTTATTAGACAACGACATCCGGATATGGTGTCACTACCTCTGTCTTGTTCTTAGCAGCAATACCCATAGCGCTGCAGAATTGCTATGCTACTACCTAACAGCCAGAATTTTCCCTGCTAAATTTCCCTGCTAATTGAAAGCATAGTACCCTATGTCCTCTGAATATACATTATGGTTGTGAAGCTTGTTGTTCCTATAGAACTCTTAACAGTGGAAACAGGGGCTGTGTCTGACCCTTTTGTCTGCTTTTAGGACCCTTTCTCTCCTACTGGGTTGTCTTGTCCAACCTTAATATGAGGGGATATGCCCAGTTTTATTATAACTTGACATGCATGTTTGGTTGATACCCCTGGGAGGCCCGCCCTTTTCTAAAGGAAAAGGAGGAGGACTGGATTTGGAGGAGAAGGGATTGTTGAAATGCAACATATAAGAGAAGAATAAATTTTACAAAATAAAAAGCCGAGTCCATTTTCCTATGTCTTGCTTGATAGCTTTTCTCCCTTACCCCAGAGCCACCTTGGAAGCTGACACTAAGTTGTTATGTCAAGAGGGGCTGCATGTCATGACCCCAGGCTGTGAAGTCTGCTTGTCTTATCCTACTTCTGTTGATGTATGAGTGACTTGACCAAGTCATGCAATGAAACAAAACTCAAAACAATTTAGGATAGTACCTACCATGAAGCGTGTATTCAACAGATAGTAATGTTTCCATTACTGTATTGCTCCTCTTCATGTGTTCTTTGGAGCATAGCACAGTGCTTGAAGCGTGGTAGACACGTGTACGGGGAATCATACAAGACTGAGCAAAGAGCCAGGGGAAAGGATGGCAGAATAATCCCCAGAGCTCAGTCAGGAAAGATCGTGCATAGCTCCTGCTAACGAAGCCTGGCCAACCCAGGAAGACCTTGCTTCATAATGGGGCAAAATTATCTCTAGCATAAATGTTATTAAGGTCTTCACCAACAATGCCTTCAAGCAGTTCCTGAAAGGATAAAACTGTCTCCAGGCAACTTGATTGCATGCTAGAAAAAAAGCTAAGATAATGAAAGAAAGCAAGCAACAATCCCTGAATGACCAAGGTCAGTGTAAAATGGCTGCCGCTCAATAAAAATTACCAAGCATGCAAAGAAGCAGTGAAAACAGCTCATATAACATAAAAATCCATCAACTGAAGCCCTAAGAAGATGCAGGTGACAGACTCAGGAAACAAAGACATTAAACCACTGATTATAACTGAATACTCTATGTTCAAAGCTAGAGAAAATACTTGGCATCACAAGTGACAGTGTATTAAAAAGCTCAAGCTGGGCGGTGGTGGCACACACCTTTAATCCCAGCACTCAGGAGGGAGAGGCAGACGAATCTCTGTGAGTTCGAGGACAGCCTCATCTACAGAGTGAGTTCCAGGACAATTAGAGCTACACAGAGAAGCCCTATATCTAAAAACAAAATAAAACAAAAACAAGTTCAAGACAGGATTAAAATCTGAAAGACATAAAATAATCAAATCTGAAGTTTATCAAAGATTACACAATGAAGGAGAAAATAAATACTGATGAGCTAAGAAATATAGTAAGATAATTAAAGTGAAACAATAAAGACCAGACTATGTGGCCCAATAAGAACTCTCTGGCCTAGCATACATAAGTCCTTGGGCCTAGTCTCATATGGGGGGGGGGTGACATTTATTGATTGATTTGCTGTGTGTGCACCTGACCCACTTGGAAAAGACAGTTCTCTCCTTCCATCATGTGAGCTGATGGCGGTCAGTCTCAAACTATCACCCGTGGTGGCAGGCATCTTTGCCTTTTTAGCTTTCTTACTATCCCATAAAAGTGATAATTTTAAAAATAAAAGACTTAAAAGTAGGAAAACAGTATCATCAAGCTTCGGAAATACTAAGTGTCCTGATATGTGTACAGTCGGAATCTCTGAGGAGAAACAGGAAGGAGGAAATAGAAAATACCTGAATAAATAAATATTGGTGAGCTATTCTCAGAATATTACGGAAGGCTATACACTCTGATCCAAGAAGACTAACATACAAATACCAGAGACATAAAAAATAAAACTGCACCGAAGTAAACAAAAATCAAATTTTGAAAAACAATGATGTAGACAAACCCCTTAAAAATAGCCAGGGTAATAAGAGGAGAAAACAACATTCTTATCAGAGATAATGAAGCATAGATGCTTCAGAGAGAGAGATCAATGATGCTAAAGTGGTCGTATCATGCAGAATCACACACAGAAACGAATAACAAGGAAGTGTCCGCTCATGTCATACAGTGTGTGTGCCGAGAGCCAATTGTGGTGGTGTACACCTGTAATCCAAGCTCTTGGAGATGGAGGCAAGAGGGTCAAGAGTTAATAGTCTGGGCTGTAAAAGACCTTGTCCAGAAAGTAAGGGAGGGAGAGAGAGAGGACAAGAGGGAGGGAGGGAGGGAGGGAAGGAAGGAGGGAGGGAGGGGAGGGAAGAAAAAAGGAAAAAGGAACTACAGCCCCCATGAATTTAGATACAGATATAGAATTTAAAACTGAAAACACAGTTGTAAAAACAAAACTATACATCAAAGGGGGAAAGTTGAGTTTAAATCGAGGATGTGTTTTGTACTGGAGAGAAGCAGACGTGGCACAGCATACAAGATGTGTAGGCTGCACTTGCTCAGAACATGCAGAGTGATCTGCAGCAAAAACGCCTGTCTAGAAGACCTCAGTGAATGAATTCAGCTGCCTCCCACAGAAACATTTAGAGGCAACAACTCCTTTCCAGCATCAAAGAGGAGACTGCTTCGCATATTAACTATAAGAAGACAGCTTCCGCCGATCACAAAATCAGACAGAAGAAAAACTGTAGGAAAACTACAGACCAATGTTCTCCACACAAGTTACTTGACAGCATATACTTCAAAGGTGTATCACGACAAAGAGTGGCCATCCCATAGGCTCACGGTCAGTTCTCATATGACATTCAGGACAGTTCCTAGCACTAACAGTATAGCAGGCAGCTCTAAATCATGAGTCTAATGGATGCAGGGGAGAAACGTGAATAAAATCCAACATCTACCACCCAGTAAAAATGGCAATGAAGTGACACACAGGGAGAGCCCCTTCTAACTCATTTTGGACATTAGTGACTTTTACAGTTGCCTCATCTGTCCACGTACAGTCAGGAAATGGGAGGTGTGTGCGTTCTGTCTGTTCTGATTCAGGATAGTTTCATACAAAAAAGCAAAGTGGCAGGAGAGCATATTTGAAAAGAAAAAAATGGTTTGTTTGTTTGTTTGCTTTCTGTTTTTTTTTTTTTGAGACAAGGTCTCTCTTTGTAGTTCTGAATGTCCTAGAGTTTGCTCTGTTGACCAGGGTAGTCTGAAATTCACAGAGATCCACTTGCCTCTGCCTCCCAAGTGCCGGGATCAAAAGTGTGCACCACCATGCCCAGTGAAAAGAAAATCTTAAATTGCTGATTGACAAGCAAGACCATCACCTGTATAGAAAAATCCTTTGGAGTCTATTTTTAAATAGCAATCATTTTTTTAGAATTTACCTAAAACTAATAATTACTACTAGTAACTGATTTTCACAAGGTCATAGGACATAAGATCAATACACAAAGATTGATTGTTGTTCTATAGACTAGTAATAAGCTGATAGGAATGGAAAGGCAAGAAAACATTTACAAACACCATCCCAGATACTGAGGGATAAATCTGACAGTGTGGAAAAACTATATTCTGAAAGTCGCAAACCCTCAGATGTAGGGACTGTGCTGTGGTGGTGTCAATTGGGGGCGGGCACCCCATTATCAGTGGCTCTCTGCACTTTGGCCAGCTGTCACTTTCTCTAGTGGTCTCCACTGCAAAAGGAAGCGTCTTTGAGGAGGCTGAGGCTAGTTCTGTGTGGGTGTAAAGATGAGTGTTTGGAATGCAGCTAGAAACAACAGTGGCGTGCGAAGTGGTCCTGATGGGCTCTCCATGGCCTCAGCAGGCACAGGATGGTGGATGGGGCCTCACACCTAGACGAAGAGCTACAGGCAGATAACAGCTGCTGAGAGACGAGAATCAATCAGCCTTCCCCAGAGGTAAGTCCCCTAACCAGTTACCAAGTGGTCAGACCTAAAAACATATACATGTGAAGAACACTAAATGGAGCTTCGCAGGTTGTATTTATACATTTATTCACATAGACATATGAATGTAACAATAATAATGAAAGGAAAAGAGACTGCGGACTTAAGAGGAAACTAAGTGGGGAGACACAGGAGAGACTGGAGAGGGAGAATTTTCTAATATAGTACACACATTTCAAGTTTAAATTTCTAATTAGTTAGTTAAAAATACAAAACCTTATGGAGAGATACTTTTAAATTCCTAGGTTAAATGGTTAGATATTCATAAATAGATCCAGAATTTATTAAGCTGTCAATAATCCTCCAAGCTGATCTACAAATTTAGTGAAATCACAATCTAAACATGTTCTCTTCTGAATTCCATGGGCAACTCTCTCTTTCAAACACACATGCACACAAATAAATATTTTTAAATTTTTTCACTTCTTTCATATACAAACCACAGTTTCCCCTACCTCATAAATATGTTTTTTAAATAAAATTAATGCAGAAATTTTAAAAATGGCAATAGCCAAAGAACTTTGCAAAGTAGAATGTGGTTGGTTTGAAGATATTAAGAAACGTCCCCAAGGAGGAAGGAAGATGTGTTCGTCCCTTAAAACACCAAGGTTTCTTGAGCCTAGGTGGGTCCTCCCAATTTTTACTGCGACCCCATATGCTAAACATCATGAACTTCCTTCCAGAGACAAGAAAATGTAAGTGACTTGCTCACTTTTCCCAGGCTCTGTCCGTGTTCTTCAAGCAAACATGCCCTTTGTATAAAAGGCGCTGGAGAAATGGCTCAGTGGTTAAGAGCCCACACGACTCTTGAGGTTCAGTTCCCAGCACCACAGTACATGCTCACAGTTCCAGGGGAGCCAGCACCTCCAGCCTCCAAAGGCACACATATGCACACATACCTACACACACACACACACACACACACAATTTAAAATAAAATCAGTCTTAAAATGAATGCTAAAATGATAGAAAATGGATTTAAAATACCTTTATTCCTTTTTCTTTTCCCTTAATTTTCTTCTTAGAAATACAATGAATTACTTTTTAAAATACATTTACCTCAATGATTAGGAGCAGTCCTCTTTGGACAACAGGATAGCTGTTGCTCCAATATGGAGGACTCTAGAACCTTTCTCTTTTCCTTATTCTGGTATATTTTCCTGTAAATGGCTAAATTTACTTTCTTCTCCTGAATGATGCAATGTAAATCTTTTTTAAGTGTTCTAACTTCTATGCTGCTAAAGTCCTCTTCAGTTCGCTCCTCTGCCAATTATCACACACCTGCTTGATCATAGCCACCAACTACTAAGAGTCAGCATTATAAGGAAGCCCTGTGGTTTACCATGATAAAGGCCCAGATCCAACCTGATTCTTCCCAGGTCTGCCTATTACCGTGGGTTTTCTCAGAGGGATGAGTCTGCATGGGTCTCAGGCTTGCTTTAATGGAACTTGGTTTACTGTCTAGAAGTCAGCTCCATGCACAGAAGATGTTCTCCACCCAACACAGTGGCTGGAGCTGATGTAAGGTACAGAGAACACCTCTGCCTCTCACAGCCTTTTTCCTTGACAGTCGTGCTAGAATCAGCTGGGTATCTTGTTGAATTCATGTCTGAATTCTCTCATAGTCAGACAAATACTTCCCTTGCCTGCTTCACAGGAAAGAATTACGCCAGTCTACTCCCACTCACAACTCCTAAAAACACATTCTTCTTCTTTCTCTATACCGAATCTCCAAAAATCTGAGATCTGTGTGCATATGTTCTGTCCCCAGAAGTGAAATCTCTCCTCCACCTCCCGCCCAAACACCTGCTTTTCTCTTTACTTTAAGCTTTGTGTTGGAGCATCGTGGACCATAGGAGCGAATCCATATGTTACTGTCAGCCAAACATTAGGACCAGCTCGGCTATCATGCTTTCTTACTGACCCTCATTTAAAGTCCCCCAATCTTGAGAAACTTCTATACTAGTAGGGAAAAAAGTAAAAAGAAGTGAGTGTCTTTTGGGGCAGAGTCCAAACTCCTGAGGCTTATCCAACTCAGAACACTGTCTTGTCACTTCATGTTTATCCAACTCAGAACACTACCTCGCATTTCCTGGTCACTCGGAGGACCCACAATCTGTCAAAGAACGAGCATGCAGCCTCTTCACTTCAGGAGGACGGTCAAGGTTGAGATAGGAAAGATGTCAAAAGACAAACTAAGAAAGAACAATGCCTAGCTGGCTCGACACTATTCAGGAGCGCAAATGCCGTGAGATTTTAGAAGAAGGCTGATTAAGGACTTCTTGACAATGCTGCCAGGACCCAGGTCTCCAATGGACAGCCAATTCTGGTGGCATCGGCCTCTGAAGCGGGGGAGATACCCGGTGGAGTCACAAAAGTGCTCCATTGGTATAAGAAAAGTTCCATGTGCTTCTGATCATCTAGGGAGACTCTGTTTTCTCACAGATGTGTCCAGAACCGCTTATGGTTTTCTCTGCAGACCTTCCTTGAGTCAGCTAGGACAGAGAAACAGGTCTGTGGCTCCTTCAAAATCTTTTACTTTTAGTTCTACTCAGGGCTTTCTATTTCCAGTAAATTATTGGTAAAGCTTTAGCTGTCATGCCCACCTTGCCATCTTCTTCATGACAAAGGGGGCTAAGGAAAGAAATGGGTCATTTCAACACCTGCTACCACTAGGAAGCTAGGCATCTGGTTCTTCGAAAACCATGGTATGTAAGGAGATGCTGACTTTTTCCCTAGCCCACCTCAGCCAGAGGCTGCAGAATTAGAAGGCGACATATGACATAATTTCTCTCTCTTAGCATGTTCCTGGCATATGTTTTCCAAAAGGTCTGTGTAGACACTTGACAAAGAGCTTGTCAAACATCAGGCTCAGAGGGCTGTATTTTTAAGTCCAGCAGAATGTAAAAACTGCTCCCAAAAAGACCTTAAAAGAATTTCTCATCTGACTGAGGTCCTCTTCCTCCATGTTTGGGTTCAGATATCCTGCAGGGATCACGCTGAGGAAACACACCGGCACAAACATGGTACTTCTAAGTCAGGACAGGACCGGGTGGACTCTGGTTTGAACTTCACTAGAGGGCAGTCTGACAAGCATAAATGTCAGTCAACAGCAGTGATGCACTTCTTCAGTGAATGGTGCATGACAGTCATGCATATCCCTGCATGGATTTGTGGGGGAAAAAAAAAAAAAAACCAAAAACAAGAGACGCAGAAGCTGACTGCATAAGCCAGGATCCTAAGGACTAATAAAACCTTATCTGTCACCATCTTTCTCCCATGGCTCCTAGTCAGGTAACTTTGGATTGGTCCCCAGAACACACCAGCTCATGTCTATTGAACAGTTGTTGTTGTGGTTGTTTGTGTGTATGTGTGTGTGTGTGTATTTTTAAATATGTGAATACAACCTGCTCTGTCCATACAATCTCACTTGTAGGTATATGGTTTCAAGGCTGACCATTGTGTATTTGATAACTAATCGGTGAAGGAGGAAATATCCCACTCAATCACCTCTGGTTCCTTGTCCAGGGTTGAGGCCTGGCGATCTTTCCCTTTCTATGTTAGCTTATTCAGTGCTGTCATCACTGTTCAGGTCTTGTTTGGGTGCCACACTGATGGGATTTTAGGGGTGCAGCTTCTTTGACATTTCTAGGAAACAATCGCACAGCAAACTCCCTGTTCCTCTAGCTTTCAGTTTTTCTAATCCCTCTTCCACAATAATGCCTGAACTTTAGGGGAAGGTGCATCTTTTGGGACTAGGCACCACACAATCTCTTGTTCTCTGCCTTTTGAACAGTTGTATTTTTCTGTCATAGTCTTCATTGGTTGAAAAAGGAGGCATTTTGATGGCAGGAGAGAACTATACTTAGCTGTGGATATAAGGATAAATATTTACAACACTTAAGGATTGTGCTGGTTTAGTAAAGTGCTAATTGAGATTCTCCTCCAAGATCCATGATTTCTTTATCTCTGGGTAGTTGGCTAGTTTTCCAGTAGCAGCATGATTTTCCTCTTGTTAAACAGGGCTTAGTCTAACTAAAGAGCTGTTGGTTACTGCCAAGGTATGTGTGCCACTATTGTGTCAATGGGGCTATTGTGCCATGCTAGTGGTTGTTGTAGTTTATAAACACCATAACAGGGTAGGACTATTGGTTGATTTCATCCCTTGGAAACTTGTATAGTGCCTTCTGACCCTTTGGAAGAAGAGTTTCAGTTCAGATCCAGCTCAGGTCCTCTAGACCTCAGTCTGAAGTACATAATATCACTAGCAATACAGATTTATCTTCCACCTCTGGGAGGCAAACAAGGTTGACAGTAATAGCCTAAAATGTTTTGGGAACTTCTTTGACAATCCTGAGTTTCTCATGTCTGGTGCTAGGGTTTTTTTAGATTATCTATTGTTTGGGGGACAGTCAGTCAAGATAGTAAATTTTCACTTAAACTACACATAAATATGCCTAACCAGACAATATATATAATATATAATTTAAGTCAATAAATAATATGCTTTCTTATGATTTTTCAGACATACTTACTGTTATTCCTCCCTCCTGTTTCTTTATTCTCTCCATAATTAAAGTTTCCCCTTTTCTTACTTCAAATCATTTGTACCCTGATAGTCCTCTTTCTGTTGTCCCCTTCATTATTATCCCCTTTTACTTTTCTAGTTTGATTTCTGCAGTTACTCCAGGAAAAAAAAAAAAAAAAGAAGAATTTGCTAAATACAAATAATGAGCTAGGCACCAAACCTAAATTTATGCAAATATCACAAGAATCTCTAGAAATGGATTTTGTTTTCCAAATTTTCAACATGAAACATCCATAGTAAAGTTAACAGTAACATTTACTCTGCTTTTGTTTTGTTGTATCTTAATCATCATTACCACTTAGCAAATGTTTGGAAAGTGTCTCCCTGATCTCACCTGTCTCCCCCACTGATCTCCATGTCTCCCCCACTGATCTCCATGTCTCCCCCACTGATCTCCATGTCTCCCCCACTGATCTCCC
>NW_026067891.1:14224882-14254577 GCF_014885135.2 Alexandromys fortis | reverse complement strand
TGTCTCCCCCTCCCCCACTGATCTCCAAGTCTCCCCCACTGATCTCCCATGTCTCCTCCACTGATCTCCCATGTCTCCCCCACTGATCTCCTATGTCTCTCCCTCACTGATTTCCCATGTTCCCCTTCTCTTGCCTGTCTTGGAGAAAAATAATCACTCTCTCAGAAGTTGAAGAGACAATTTTTCTCACTTTCCTCAGTACAAACAAGAGCATGTGGCCAGGCTTGAGTTGGGAACCAGTGGCACTAGAAGCAGAGACAGTGATGAAGCCATCTGGGAGTGGAAGCATGTCTGTCAGTGTGTAGTGAAGGAACACTGCATTTCTGTGGCATAGACTTGATGGCATTCCAGCAACTACAATCTTCTCCTCTCTTGCTTTCCACACTCGCTCCCAGACACCCTGTTCTATGGTTTGCAAATATCCTTTCCATGTGTTAATTTTCTGCTACAGTTATTTAGAATTTTTTGTTTGTTTGTTTTGCAACTAAGAGCTCAAGCTGAGTCTGCTTCAAGGAAAACACATAAATTTCAACTGGTAAGAAACAGACCAGGGTTTGAATGCTGTTGACCCTGGAGAGAGAGTTTTCTCTATTACTTTACTGTTCTTAGTTGGGCTGGGCACCAGGGAAAATCTGTCATCATATTTTACTTATGAGGCACAAAAGTGACTTTATCTCTGAGACTGGAACCATGTTTGAAGCTCCAAGGAGCCCCTGTCAGAAGAATACCCCCAGAGGTAAGTCAAATAAGAAAAATACCCTAGCAGTGGGGTCAGAATCTGTCCCTGGCACGTGGCCTGCCTTTTTTGAACCTATTCTCCATGCAGGGATGCCTCACCTAGCCTTGATGATAAAGGGAAGAGCTTGGTCCTGCCTCAACTTGATGTACTTTGATGATTCCCAGGAGAGGCCTGCCTCTTTCTGAACAGAGGAGGCAGATGAGGAGATGGTTGGAGGATAGATGGGAGGTCCTGAGAGAGAATGGGAAGAGAGAAGGGAGAGGAAGCCATGGCTGATATGCAAAATAAGTGAAAAAAATCATAAAATTAGAAAGAAAGAAAGAAAGAAAGAAAGAAAGAAAGAAAGAAAGGAAGGAAGGAAGGAAGGAAGGAAGGAAGGAAGGAAGGAAGAAAGAAAGAAAGAAAGAAAGAAAGAAAGAAAGAAAGAAAGAAAGAAAGAAAGAAAGAAAAGAAAGAAAGAAAACTATCCACACCACACAAGTGGAGCTGGGACCTGTTGGATGGTGTTGCTGGAAGTGTCTTCTCAGGGAAATGATAAAATCTGTCTTCACCACCAGGTCCTGGAAACCTGGGAGAGGGAGTGAATGATTGACGTGGAGTATGGGAGCCCTCACTTTGGGGACAGTGAGAGGTGATGACTGCCATGCAGTAACAGGAACAGTTTAGGTTTATGTCACCAAGTGCAAAGTCTGAGTAATAGCAATTTTAGTAATAACATACAATATTTAACAAGCATCACAATCTCTTTTAAATGTTCTCATGCTGTGGCCTTTCATGTCTCACCAAACTGTTGCATGTGAGTTTCTGTGACCTCCGTTTCAGTGATGAAAAAACGAGATGGCGAAAGGCTAAGGTAATTGCCCAGACATAGCAAATAAATGGGAGAGTTGGCATTTGACTCCCTCTGGCTATTCCAACTTCAAAATCCAAGACCATAAATTCTATGCTGATCAAGAATTAAAATGTATGTTATAGCATTCTGCAGTTGTAAATCCATTAATATATGTTGTCAAGCAATTTGCTCATTGTTAGTGTAGAAGATAAACTCATGTCTGTCTTACAGACCCAATGCCTGGCACTATATTTAACACATAAACACATAGAGAGAGTACACAGATCATCTTAGTGAGATGAGTGGATGGATGGATGGATGGATGGATGGATGGATGGATGGATGGGTGGGTGGATTGGTGGGTGGATTGGTGGGTGGATGGATGATGAATGGATGGATGGGTAGGTGGATGAATGGAAGGATGGATGAGTGGGTGGATGGGTGGATGGATGGATTGGTAGGTGGATGGGTGGATGGATGGATGGATTAATGGATGGATTGATGGGTGGATGGATGGATGGATGGATGGATGGATGGATGGATGGATGAGTGGGTGGGTGGATTGGTGGGTGGATGGATGATGGATGGATGGACGGGTGGACGGATGGATGGATGGATGGATGGATGGATGGGTGAGTGGGTGGGTGGATTGGTGGGTGGATGGATGATGGATGGATGGATAGATGGGTGGATGGATGGATGGATAGGTAGGTGGGTGAATGGATGGATAGGTAGGTGGGTGGATGGATGGATGGATAGGTAGGTGGATGGATGGATGGATAGGTAGGTGGATGGATGATGGATAGACATTTAAAATGAAGACTAGATAACAGTAAGGGGCAGGAATAAAATAATCTCTTAGAACCATGAAAGAATAAAGCATGAATAATTTTTAAGTGAGCTTCTTTTGCCCAAGATTTCAAATGCCTTCAGCTATGTTTCCAAAGGAACTTTGCAAATTATATGTATAAATATTCAGTTCCATTTTTTCTTGCTTTATCTTTTGGTGCATATGCAATGAAGAGCCATGTACACATGAGCACATCTGACTTCTCTATGTGCTGTTATGGATGTAAATAGACCTCCTTGTTTCAACATAATCTCATAAATGTGCCAAAATCTTGGTGTGCACAATTTTGCAAGGATATAACTTAAGTGTGTATGTAATTAGACCTATCAATGAGTGTTTACAGAATAGTAAGCATATATATTTGTGCATATAGTTAATATGGGCTCTTATTTAGAGTTTGTTATGTGGTTGGCTCTATCCCAAGCATATTACACACATCACCCCATTTAATTCTCCCAGCAGTTGCACCACGGCTATGCCTGGGACGAATGTCCACAGATTTCTATTAAAAAAGCACAGACTCAGACTAACTGTCAATTTTCTGCTGCTTAACCCACACTATATGAATAGCACCAGGAAGGCACACTCTCCTGGACTAGAAGCAGGAACAATGAATTAAAAGATAGATTATAAAGCCCTTTCAAAATACCAACCATTTAAGAGACAGCAGACACCCAGCTTGCATTTTCTTGGAGTGTAAACACATTCCCACCACCTCACTTGCTTAAATAAGGCTCACTCTGGTGTTTTTTTTTTTTTTTTTTTTTTTTTTTTTTTTTTTTTTTTTTTTTTTTTTTTTTTTGCCTATTTCTTTTTCAAAAACAAGATTGTTCCCTGAGCAACTGTTTCTAAGCACATTCTCATCCAGGGAGAGGAAAGGATAAAGTAGAGCCTCTTGTTACTATACAGGGGACACAAAATAGGGTCAGGAGAAAAAAATAGGAAAGAGCAAAGGTTAATGATACTGTAAGATGCTCTTTACCAAATGGAACTGACCAAATGCCCTCCTCGAACAGCAGTGTTTAGTCCTGAGTCACCATCCACCATGACCGCCCCGCTTTCTCATTCTACCCTCCCTCCCTCTTTCTCTTCTTTTTCTCACCCTTTCCTTCCCTTCTTTCTCCCTCTCTCCAAATAACAGAGGCCATCTCTAAGGCCATCTGGTAGAGCTAATGCGGGAATCACAATTATCCCCTTTAGAGATAAGACATGCTGTTAATGACAGCACTGACTTAACTTTATTTTGACTACTTACAGTAGCAAAAATAGTCTCAGGAAGGGAAGTGATAGGAGGACGGAGAACTAGAAAACAACTATTGTTGCCTTACACCCCAATCCATTTCATTCTAATCTATGCCTTTAAAACAGTAATTGGGGGTTTGGGAGAAAATTCAGGGAAGTGCCTCCTGCTACACGAGGACCTGAGTGCAGCCCCCTGTGCACACACCAAACCACCAGGCATGCCCATCAGTATCTGTAGACCTAGTTCTGGGAGGAGGCTTGGTAGAAACAGACAGAACTCTGGAGCTCACTGCCCAGTCAGTCTAGATAACCAGCGGTTCTGGGTGCATGGGAGATCTTGTCTCAAAAATAAGAGAGGGAGAGAGAGAGAGAGAGAGAGAGAGAGAGAGAGAGAGAGAGAGAGAGAGAGAGAGAGAGAGAGAGGAAGAAGAAAATAATATGGAGAAAGGAAACAGGAAGACATGCTGGTGCTAGCCTATGGCCTCCATAATACATGCATGTTAACCTATAGCCTCCATAAATACATTATATTAACCTGTGGCCTCCATGTGTACTTGCCTGTGCACTGACATAAAATGTGCATAAACACAACCATGCAGAACCACACAAAGTTTTTTGAAACAACAAATAATTCCATTCCATCCTACTCATCTTTCCAGTACATTCCATGTCAATCCACTTCATCTGAAGGTATTCCATTTCAAGTCCAGCTCACCCTATTGGAACCCAGTCTGATACATTTGCCTTCCATCCCATGACAGATCAGCTTTTTCCACTCCCAGCCTTTCTGCCTTGGCTCTTTGGATCTCACTACTCATCTTCCAACTCACTTAGCTGCTATCCGGTCACTTTGTGTTGTTCTAGTAACTCCTACTAGAAATATTTCATCAGCATCTGTGATATGAGCATGTGTTTGTTGGAAGGGATGTAGAAAGAGAGACAAAGCCCCCTACTTTGCCATCTTCTTGGTGATGCACAAGTGACCCTTACAAAGCATGAGATCCATGGCATCCTGTTTGTCTCCTGAGGACCAGGTAAGCTGAGACTCTGGACGAGGAGGACGCCTGCATTCGATGTGTCAGTTCTCTATATAGACCATGACCAGAAACCATCATTTCCTTGGTACCAAGCAGAGCAGACACAAAACTGTGAGCTTTGATTCCAGATTAAGTGGCCAATTTTCAGTTCTTCTCTTTGGCAGTTGTTTCAGATGCTGTGCCACCCACCAGCCTTAAAATGGTTGGTGACTCAAGACAATGACCACTCAGAGTTGATGACTCTCACGCCTTGAACAGGATCTCTGTCCCCCACATCATCCTCATGGCCAGAATCAGATGGCAGACCAACTCTTTGTGGTGCATTCCATCACTGCAGTAGAAGCAGTAAGTACATGGAAAACTGAGTGTTGGTTCTTCAGGCTTTCATGCAGGAGAAATTTATTTTTGTTCATATTTGATTATGCTAAGATACATGTCTCATTCAAAATGCAGAGAAATAAAATATTTATTGAAAAGCATGAAGACCAGAAAAATCTGTGGGCTGGCTAAAAGAACCTAGATGAATACAGTGGGATGCACTGAAAATTCCTGAAATCCCTTAAATCTGATTTCTTCAAGGCCTCGCTTTTGTTGTTGTTGTTTTGTTTTTGTTTTTTACAAATAAGATAGCCATATCCTGTTTCTTTGGTTTGTGTTAAATGTTAAGTGAGGACTGGTGAGATTGCTCAGTTGTTACAGGCATTTGCTATATGCCTGGTGACCTGAGTTTGGCCCACAGAACCAATGTAAAAGATCAGAAGGAGAGAACTGAGTCCAGAAGGTTGTCTGTCGCCTGGTCGATAACATTTACCATGGTTTGCACATGCATGCGTGCACATATGCACAGTCATACATGTGCACGCACACACAAATATGTTGTGCACATACACACAATAATAATAGTATACACATCAAATAGACAAGTATAGAAATAGCCCAGCACACCCTAGTTACTTAATGAATATTAATTTCCTCCCCAAGCCTCAGATTCATCTCCCTGCCAACATCTTTGCAAAATCATCAGAGACTCAAGCTAAGTGGCTGTTATCTGGGAACAGAAAGGCACATTGAGCCACACCCCCACTCCCAGCCCACCCTCAGATCTGTTTCCTCTAACTGTGACAGGAGCTCCAACCACGTGCTCATGGATGATCCATCTGCTTCACAAATGTAATTATATCACAACACTGATTTCTGATGTGCAGAGACCCAAACCCAGAGATGCTTCGTTCCCAAACACGCAGAAAAAAGTACCATACTCCCCAGAGCAGAAGTGTAGTCACAACGAGCGCTCATCAAGTACAATATTTCTCCATGCTCCAGAGAAGACTGGCAGATGTCCTGGAACATCAGGTTTGGTCCCTTCCAGGGAGCCACATTTTTCTGCTTGCCGGAGCTTCTAATGGAGTGAAATTGGTATATCAAGAGACACATTTACCACATCTAAAGAACCCATGCAAAGCTAGCTCTGGAGACTCCAACCCCTACTAATTCCTAGAACAACATCAGATGCCTTGACTCTGTACACCACAGAGACAGCGGAGACCTAGGGAGGTATCCACTGTGTATGCACCTGTTCTGACTTACACCTTGAGAAAATGCTCTGGTTTTCCATCCCTTTGTGAATTGCACCATTAAAACCCAAGAGAAACAAGTGTTCCAAGGTTCACCCTGTCTCTCCCTGATGGATATCTGTGCTCATTTCCTTTTGACACTGTGACAAATCACCACCCATCAAGTTAGTGGTGTCAAGCAAACCCTTCGGCAGGTCATAGCTCCAAACTGGATCTCAGCAGGCTAAAGACAAGGACCAGACAGGACACTGGGCCTGGTGGGCAGGCCGGCAATTGAGAGCTTAAGTTCAGTTTGTGCTATAAAGTGAGTTAAAAAAAAAAAAACAGTCTGGGACAGTTGGCGAGACCCTGTCATAAAATACAGTGCAAAAGAGGGCTGAGGGAATAGCTCAGGGCTAGAGTGCTTGCCAGCATGTATTAATGAAATCAAAAAATGAAGAAAATAGAATAAATAAAGAGAACTGTGTTTCTTTCTAGAGACTGGGTCAACCTGTTTTCTTACCTTTTTTAGCCACTAGAGGATGCCATATTCTTTGACTCGAGGTCCCCTCCTTCATCTTGTCAGTTGGTACTTGAACATCCTTCCATCTGTTTCTATGTTGAAAAGATCCTTGAGATTTTATTGGCCTGCCCTGATAATCCAGGTTAATCTTCTTATTTAAATTTAACTGGTCTGCAGTCTTAAATTTATTTGCAATTTTAATTCTTCATTGTCATGTAACATAACCTGCTCATAGTTGCTAGGAGTCAGGGCAAGGATGCCTTGGGGGACTATTCTGCCTACCACAACTTCTCCTGACACAATTAATCCTTCAAACTGGTTTTCCATCTTCACCAAAACCACAGAAAAAGTAAAGAGTCCCAAGGTAGGCCTTGGGATTTGAAATTTTGAGTTGAGTAGCCCCAGTAATTGAAACGGGTTGGAATCCAATATTCTCAAGGACAAGGCACACTGAAAGAACACTCCAGTTCCAGATTTCTCCTAAAATCTGGTTCTCAAGCATTTACTGTATTGTGGGGGCTACTCTAAATTTCTCTTAGTGGAGTCTGTATCGGCTTCATTAGTCCACAGGTGGGCCCTGTTGCTGGCACTCTATCAGCCCTGATAGAGTGAGACACTGCCGGGAAATAGGGACTAAATGCAGAGGAAGCCACCAAGACTATAGATTCACGTGTACAGACAGCCTCTCTCAACTCACACAGAGAAGAGCAGATTTATTGGCAGGGACGGAAGGTGAGTCTGGACTAAAGAACTCAGCCAGAATTCATTTCTAGGAAGTGGTAGATTGCTTCTGTGCAGCTTTGGGTATTTTCAAGGTCCATTGTTGAAGCTAGCCCCCTTTCAATCATGAGGATGTGCATGAGATCATGGTCCTCCTCCATTTTCTTCCCTAATATTTTCCTTTTACTGTTTAGTCAGTGGAGCCACACTGATCCTGGGAGACAAAGTCTACAAGACTGATTACTGGTTCTGGGCACTTATTCATTCAAAACCCAGTTAAACTTTACTATGTTCCATAAGCCTCCAGGATACAGTGATTTAGAAAAGGCTAGATTCTCTGTACCCTAAGGTCCAACACATTCCTTGTCAAAGGAACTTGTCCTACAGCTACCTTCTAAGTGCCAACCTCTTCTTATCAGATCGGAGTCAGGTGAGAAAGGACTCAAGTGACACGTGCTGGATGCAGAATCTGTTTTTCTGAATGAGAGAGCTACTTCTGGCGAGTTTCTGAGCCTCAAGATGCATTTGGCTCAAGTGTTTGTAAAGGTTTAATTAGGCAGCCTTGCAAATTTGGAAATGTGCTTTATATAAAACAGTGGCAGTAGATACTAATCGAGGGAATTTGAGGTGATATGTCTGGGGGATAAGATATATAAAGATACCAGCAAAACAAGTAGGCTACAGTGACAGAATCTTGATGGTCATGTGACCATAGGAAGGCAAGCTTGCTGATGTTGAGCCAAAGGGAGAGAGGGTGTGATCCTCTGAAAATAGAATAGAGTGGGTACCACTCTGGGCCACCTCTTTTGTAGAGCTCCCCTCTTTATGTTGACAATATTATAAAAATAAAATCCACATGAAAGTGGAATAGATAATAATCAGAGGCAAAGCAACCCAGAATGCACTTGCTCTCCCTTAGGGGGAAAATGGGTCAGAGTTTGAGAGACGATTTCAGATCGAGGAAAATATAAAGTGAAGAGGGATTGTCTGGGCATGTGATGAGAAGGGCAGGCCAAGACTGCACTCCCAATGGCATCTCAGATTAGCCTTCTACCGGGGGTCTGCTCCATGGTCATGTGTACAGCTGACTTGTCAACTGTGCCAGGGATCTCTGGACAAAGCTCCTCCAGCACTGCTTTGAGAAACGAATCCTGTCATTCACATCCATACTCTGGTTCTGGGGATGGGGTAGGGCTGACATATGAATTATCTGTCAAGCCTCCGGGTGTGATGAATGCCAAGAATGTACTTGGGTAGCAAAGCTCGAAGTGGTCTGAGGTCACTGAGGCTGCTGGGAGTCCTATTCCTTAGCACTTCCTCACAGCTTCCAAAGAAAGCTGATTCAGCTGAATGGTGAACAGGTTAGGAGAAAAGGGAGGAAGTATCAAAAGAAGAGAACAGGCAAAGAGAGACCTAATTCAGGACTCAGTGAGGCAACACAGCAGTGAGAATGCTTGCCTACCACGCATGATCTTTGGCAATAAAACCATGTTTTATTTTTACAATGGGACCTAGCTCTGTGCTGGAGCATCATGATAGGTGATGTCTGAGCCCAGCGCTGAGAGAGGAGCAGAAGCTTGCTAAATTGACAAAGGGGCCTTAGTGGCTTAGACAATAGGAAAGCAAAAGAAAAGACATATAATGCTGACAGATGCAGCTATTTGAAACTGCTTAAAAGTCAAAAGGGTGGGTAAAGAGTAACACGTGGCCCTCAGATGAAAACCAGGAGATCGGGGCTTTCTTAGAAGTTGATCATGGACCGAGTGGGAAATCAAACACCACAGACAAACTTAGCTTCTAAAAGGATGAAGAAGGTGACTTTCCAGCACGTGCTATGCCTGGCACTATGCTGAGCTCACTCATGAGTATCTCTTTAAAACCTTGCTGCAATCCCCATTTTAGAGAAGACAAAGGCTCAGAGAAGTAAAATAACCCCAGAACCACGGAGCTAACAGATGGCAGAGCTGTAAATTCAGGCACAGACTCTCTGTGTTTGGTTACTACTCGCTGCCACTATACCTGTTAATACAGGAGGACCTCTATCCCTGCTGGTTGGTGGGGTCTAAAAACCCAGTAACTGTGGTCTTGGTGGTTGGAGTAGGTGGGTGCTGTGGAGAACGCATGGAACGTAGTGTTGAAGTGTTCGCGGGAGGATGCGGGCTACGGCATCTGCTCCAGAGCGCCAGGCCTAGCCGTGAGCCCGCAGTGATGTCAACAAACCCCCAGCAAGACCCACACGTAATATCTTTCTGTGGATCCCCCAGCTCTACCCCGGCTGCCCTTTGGCCCCAGAGGGGCAGCCTCAGAACTGTAGCGGAGGCAGTGGGAGTTCCCTTCCCCCAGACATTTGTCTTCCATTCAGAAAATGTACAAGTTGGGTGTGGTAGGCACGTGTGTAATCTCAGAACTTTGGGAGGCTGGGGCAGGCACACCTTTAAATTCAAGGTCAGCATAGGTTACCTGTGGAGAACACTTCTCAAAATAAATAAACAAATAAATAGATAAATAGAAATAGCTTGTGAAGGGACAAGTGGCAAGGACAGATAATTTTTCACACAATGGTCTGCTCTTGAATGTTCACCAGGCAGGGGTCAGTGTACCAAGGAGGCTGGGAGAGCTAGCTGACAGCCCTGCTCCCCCACACCAGTATTCCACCCCTTGCGCACAGCAGTGAATTTCTCTCCTCACATCCTCTTGGACGCCTGCACGTGCTGCTTTTGAGGAGAGGGGATAAAAGGGTATTGCACTTCCGTCAGCCAGTCAGTCGCCCTCACTGGAGTAAGAACTGACGTCAGGAGTCAGAGCTGCGGGAGTTACATAACGCCAGAAGCTGCTTGAGCAGGGAATAAGGACATATTTAAAACCTCGGGGAGCTAAAAATAGGCAAAGAAAATTTTATTTCCTCATAAACTTTTTAAGCTTTAATAAACACACACATACATACATGTGTGGTGTGTGTGTGTGTGTGTGTGTGAGAGAGAGAGAGAGAGAGAGAGAGAGAGAGAGAGATCCTGGATATAGTTGTGTGTGGCTTCAGGCAGATTTCACTATTGAATTGGGATCTCAAGAAAATGAATATGATATCTATGTATGAGATGTGTGTGTCAGAGAGAGAGAGTTAATTATGTGTGTGTGAATGAGAATGTGGAGTGTGGGTGGGTGACTGAGGACATGTGCGTGCATAGGGAGTATGTGTGTGTAAATATAGCTATAGATAACAGACAGACAGAAATATAGAATAAAGGTGGTCTGAGGTTTGCTGTAGTGATCTGGTGCTGGCATGAATGTTAATTTGACTTTGGAGGATATGTGAGCGCTGGATGTACACATTTTGTGGGTGAGAAGGCTTTGCCACAGGTGTGTTACGCTAGGAAAGCATGTGGGTTTTATTTTTTGTGTGTGATGGGGGTGCTTTAGAGGATGCATGGCATATAGTGCCAGTATGTTTGCAGGCATGTACAAAGGCCATGTGAACATAGAGCACTGCATCTTCTTTGTAATTGTGAGCTGGTAGTGTACGTACTTCAGTGAGTGCGAAGAACATGTGCTGAGTATATGAGTGTGTGTGAACAAGGTTTGCAAGCTGTGCAGTGTGTTACAAGTGCCGATGGAACACACACACACACACACACACACACACACACACACACACACACCATGTCTGATATCAAGAAAAATGGTCAGAGAGTTTTTAGTGTCCTGTCCTAATGCTTAGGACATTCTAGAGCCTCTTTTGAGGCTTCAAGCATTTATGGAGAGGTGTCTGAAGGTGTTCTCCAGGGCATCACACCATTACTCTCATCTGTTCCCAGGGCCCCAGCTTCTAATTACTCCCTTGGTCAGACACAAAGCACTTAGGTCAAGTAGCATTTCTCTAATGTTCTGATCTAGCTGCAGAGTTTTATTTTTTTTTTATCTAGTACAGACTGTCAAAAGTACAAATCAAACCAAAGCAGGAACTTACCTGAGAAGAAGCCTTAAAGCTCAGTTTACTTTTTCCCATAGTAATTAAGGAAATACAGTGACCCCCACCAGAGAAGCAGGTAAGCTAACTGATATCTTCACCCCCTCCTCTGCTTCTTCCCCTGATACCTCCATCTCCAGTGGATCACACAGATCTTCCCCTCCAAACTTCCTTCTCCTTACTTTAGCCCTGCCCCAACTCCTGCAAGCTTTCTCTGGGAACCTGCAAGCCACGCCTAGCAGAAAACCAAACAGAGAATAAAGCAGATAGGCGATCTCAGATCTTCATTCTCCTTCCTTTCTTTCCTCTGTACCCAGTCCCCCAGACTCATCCCCAGCTCTGCAGCAGACGAGCTGTTGTGGGGGTCTTCTCACTCTTTGCCCACATTCCACAGAACAAAGCAGGTCATGGGAGAACACACTGCATTCCTCCCTCACGCCCTCCTCAGCACCCCCCGCCTGGCTGATCCCCATTCCTAAGTGTCAGCACCCGAAGTCTAAGGACACATTCTGCTGGACCTCACAGTGACTATACCTATCAGAAAAATTTCCTATCAGCCAATGCACTCTCCTGGGAACCAAGAGGGCAATAGAAACTAAAGTATAAAACACCCAGCAACAGCAACAACAATAAAGACTAGATATTAACACCAAGAATTATAATCTTTCCAAACCCAGATGCCTAAACATCAGGCATAAGAACACAGTTAATGACACCAGGACAATAGGTCACTGCTAGAGCTCAACAACCTAATGATAACAGGCCCTGAGTATTGCAACAGGAGCTGAGGCACAAGATATATAGCCTTTATGAATATGATAGAAGTCCTTAAATAGGAAATAAACAAACCTCTTAAATCTATGAAGACACAAACAGTGGAAGGAAGTGGATTAAACAGTTCAAGACATGAAAATGGAAACAGAATCAACAAAGAAAACCCAAACTGAGAGAAATCTGGATATAAAAACTGTAAGAACTTGTATAGGAACTTCGGAGACAAGCCTTACCAATAAAATGTAAGAAAGTAAGAAAGAATCTCAGGCATCAGAGACATGATAGAATGATTGAAGAGATGGATACCTATACCATGTGGGCCCTGCTTGTTGGGGTTTCTTCACAGCCAGCAAGCCCCAAAGAAACCACACAGAGATCTCCATAAGTTATAAAACTGATTGGCCCATTGGCTCAGTCTTCTTCTTAGCTCTTGTAGTTATATTAACCCATTATTCTTATTTATATTAGCCACATGGCTTGGTACCTTTCTCAGCTGGGTAGATTACATCTTGTTTCTCAGTGATCTGGGCAGGTGTCCGGGAAGAGCTTCCTTCTTCCCAGAATTCTCCAGTTCTCATCACCCCACCTCTACTTCCTGGCTGGTTGACCCACCTATATTTCCTGCCTGGCCAATCAGCATTTATTTAAAACAGGACTGACAGAATACAGACAATTCTCCCGCACCAGATACCTCAGCTTAGAAAAAAGTTACACCTAAAAATCTCCTGACATAAAAAATACAGGAAATCTGGGACAATATGAAAAAGTAAAATCTAAGAATAAATGACAAACAAAATGTTTTCACCAAAATCATAGAAGAAAATTCCCCTAACCTAAAAAATGAGATGCCTATCAAGGCACATAAAGGACACCAAATAGGCTAGGACAGAAAAGAAATTCCCCTTCGTACATAATAATAAAACATTAAATGTACAGAAGAAAGAAAGAATATTAAAAGCTGAAAGGCAAAGGGTCCAAGTAATATATAAACACAGACCTATTATAATAACACCTGACTTCTCAAATGAGACTCTAAAACCAAGAAGGGCCTAGTAAATGTGCTACAGACTCTAATAGATCACAGATACCAGCCCAGACTACTAAACCCAGCAAGACTTTCAATCAAAATAGATGGAGAAAAGATATTCCATAGTAAAACTGAATTTAAGCAATAATATCCAGCCCTACAGCAGGAGGTAGATAGTAAACTCCAACCTAAAGAGGTTAACCATACCTAATAAAGGCATGGAATAAATAATCCCAGACCAGCAAATCAATAATCAATGAGGGAAATACACACAAACACATGCATGTGCATACACACACACACACACACACATCTATCACAGCGACAAAATAATGGGACACAATGAAGGCAGTTTGAAGAGGCAAATTCATAGCACTAAATGCCTACATTTAAAAAAATGGAGAGATCTCATATTAGCAACTCCACCACACTCTCTGGGGGGGAAAAAAGAGAAATCACACCCAGAAGTCGAGAGCAAGAAACAATAAAACTCAGGGCTAAAATCAATAAAAACATAAGCAAAAAACTTTACAAGGAATAAATGAAGCAAAGAGTTGATTTTTTGAGAAAATCAACAATCTTGACAAAACTTTATCCAAATGAGCAAATTGGAAGGGAAGATATAAATTGCCAAAATTATAAATGAGAAGAGGATATAACAACAGACACTGAGGAAATCCCAAGACTCCTAAGGACACACTTTAAAGACTGTGTTCCACCAGATTGGGAGATCTAAAAGAAATGAAGAATTCTCCCAACATATACCACTTACCAAAGTTAAATCATAAGCAATTTAAAGACTATAATGAAACAGAATTAGTAGTTAAAAGACAGCCTCCCCAACAAAAAGTCAGATGTTTTTAGCACAGAATTTCTACCAGATTTTCAAAGAAGAGTTAATCCCAATACTCCTCAAGTTATTCCACAAAATAGAAACAGAAGGAACACTGCCCAATGAGGCTACAGTTAGCCTGATACCCAAACTACATAAAGACCCAACAATGAAAGAGAATTACAGACCAATTTCACTCATGAACATAGATGCAAAAGTACTCAATAAAATGCTTACAAATAAAATCCAATATCAAAGATATCATCCACTGTGATCAAGTAGGATCCATCCAAGACATGCAGGAATGGTTCAGCATACATGAATCCACCACATAAACAATCTGACAAAAACACATAATCATCTCATTAGATGCAAAATGACCTTTGACAACATCCAACACCCCTTGATGATAAAGAATCTTGGCAATATTAGAGATATAAGGAATATTCCTCAACATAATAAAGGCAGTTTACAGCAAGCCTATCACTCATATAAGCTTAAATGGATAGAAATTCAAAACAATTCCACTAAAATTAGGAATAAGACAAGGTTGTCCACTTTCCACATACCTATTTGATATATCACTTAAAGTCTTAGCTACAGCAAGAAGATAACTGAAAGAGATCATGGGGATACAAATTGGAAAAGAAGTCAAAGTATCTTTATTTGCAGATAGTATGATAGTATACATAAGTGGCTCTAAAAATTCCCTATGGAAACTTCTACAGCAACAAACACTCTGAGAAAAGCAGCTGGACACAAAATTAACTCACAAAACCCAGTGACCTTTCTAATTACAAATGGTTAATGAGCTAAGAAAGAAATCAGGGAAACAACACCTTTCACAATAGTCTCAAATAATACAAAATATGTTGGGGTAACTCTAACCAAGCAAATGAAAGACTTGTGTGATAAAAAAAAAAAACTTTAAGTCACTGAAGAAATAACTGGAAGAGGATATCAGAAAATGGAAAGATCTCCCATGCTCATAAATTGGTAGGATTAACATAACAAACTTGGTCATCCTACCAAAAGTAGTCTCCTAATTTAACGCAATCTCCCTCAAAACTTCAGCACAATTCTCCACAGATCTTGCAAAGACAATTTTCAACTTCACGTGGAAACACGCACACACAGAGAGAGAGAGAGAGAGAGAGAGAGAGAGAGAGAGAGAGAGAGAGAGAGAGAGAGAGNCACACACACACAGAGAGAGAGAGAGAGAGAGAGAGAGAGAGAGAGAGAGAGAGAGAGAGAGAGAGAGAGTAGCTGAAACAATCATGAACAATAAAAGAACTTCTGGAGGGCTGTTCATCCCTGATTTCAAGCTGTACCATAGAGCTACAGTAATAAAAACAGCATAGTATTGGCACAAAAAGTCACATTGATCAATTAAATCAAAGTAAAGAACCAGTGATAAATCCAAAAACCTGATTTTTATAAAGAAGTCATACAAACACACCAGAAAAAAAATCAAGCATCTTCAGCAAATGATGCCTATCAAACTGCATATCTGCGTGTGGAAGAATCAAAATAGATCCGTACTGGAGAGGCTACATAAAACTCAACCCCGAATGGGCCAAAGACCTCAGCATAAAATCAGACACACTAAACCTGAGAGAAGAGAATGTGGGGGAAACCTCTGAACTCATTGGCACAGGAGAAGACTTTCTGAACAGAACCATGATAGCAGAGGCACTGAGATCAGCAATTTGTAAATGCAACCTCATAAAACTGAAAGTCACAATGAAGGACACTGTCATTCTGACAAAGTGTCTCCTTATAGGAGGAGAAAAATTTTATATCAACTATACATCCAATAGAGGAGTAGTACCCAAAATATATAAAGTATTCAAGAAACTAGACATCAATAAACCAAATAATCCAATTAGAAATAGGGTACAGATCTAACTAGAGAATTCTTAATAGAAAAATCTCAAATGGCTGAGAAACAGTTAAAGTAATGTTTAACATCCTTAGCCATTAGGGAATTTAAATCAAAAGTACTTTGAGATTTCATTTTAAACTGTCAGAGTGGCTAAGATCAATAACACAAGTGACAGCTCATGCTGGGGAGGAGGTGGAGCAAGGGTACATTCCTCCATTGCTGATGGGAGTGCAAACTTGTACAGCCACTATGGAAATCAATGTGGTGTTTCTTCAGGAAGATGGGAATTGATCTGCTTCAAGTTCTTACTATACCATCTTACCACAGAGACACTTGCTCAATCATGTTCATTGCTGCTTTATTTACATTCGCCAGAAATTCATAAACAATTTAGATGTCCCTTAACAGCAGAATGTGGCACATTTACACAATGGAGTATTACTCAGCTGTTTAAAAAAATCAAGAAATTTGGATGTAAATGAATGGAACAAGAAAAAAAATTATCCAAGACAAGCATGGTATTTACTCATTTATATGTGGATATTAGCTACAGTCCTTAGAACCATGGAGGTTTGGGGACTAAGGAGGATAGATAGGTCTCATTAGAAAAGGGAGATAGAACAGTCAAGGATAAGTGGGGGTGGGCTAGAGTGAGAAGATCAAGTGGGAAGGATATTCAGGGAGTGAATACAGAGACAGCAAAACTTAAAAGCCATTTGAGGGCTAGGAATACAGGAGAAGCTTCTTAAAATATATACATTTATGAAGGCAATCTAAAGGAAATCACCAGATAATGGGGGAAACAGAACTCCAACTTGACATCTCTTGCCATTAAGTGAATCTTCCAGTACCAAGACTAGTTTTCATCTGATTGAATCATTGACCGAAAGGGTCCCATGGGAACCTCCCAACAACCCAGGCTCTTGTCAAGACTACATGTTGCTCTCTACAAAGTGATGCTGAGTCCCCTTGCTGAAGACAACACCTACATAACCCACTGCACATGGAGAAGCTGAGCTGTGCCTGCATAGAGCCTTCATGTCCTAGTGTCTTTGGTGAAGAAAGGTACTCTGCACACAACCGAGAGAGAAACATGAACACAAACTAGTCATCAACCCTTTGATCTATAATGCTGTCCTGCTCTCCAGATATGCTAGGGCAAAAGTGGCCCAAAGTTGTGGGAATAACCAACCAATATTCAATTTGACTCCACAAGATGGGACCCATATACTACACTGCCTTACAGGACCTGAGACTAGATAGCCCAGGGACCTAGGGTAGCACAGGAACCCAGTGAAAAACTAAATACTATTGTTCTAAACAAACAAACAAAAAAACCCACAGCAATCAAATGACTCCCAATGATACTCTGCTGTACTCATAGATCAATGTCTTGCTCATCCGTCATCAGAGAAGCTTCCTCCCACAGCCGATGGGAAAAAATGCAGAGCTCCACAGTCGAGAGGGGATCTTAGGACATTCAGAGAGTGTCTTGGAGCACTCAGTCCTAAATGGGATGCCTCCACCAAATCCCTCCCCTCAGATCTCAGGGAGCCCTGAAGATCTACCTGAAGGGAGGTAGAATGTAAGCCAGAGGGGAGGAAGGACAAGAAAACAAGGCCCTCTAAAGCAATGTGAGCAAGGTTCATATGAGCTCACAGAGACTGAGGCAGCACGCACAGCGCCTGCACGGGTCACGCCAGGTCCTCTGTGTGTATATTATAGCTTCCAGTTTAGTGTTTTTAGGGGGTTCCTGATTGCAAACAAGTGAGTCTCTGATTCTTGTGCCTTCTCTTGGGCTCTTTCCCTTCTATTTGTTTGCTTGTTTTATCCAATTCCAGTGTGTTTGTTTTTGTTTTATTATACCTTATCATATCATATTATTATTCCATAGAAACCTGTTCATTTTCTGATGAGAAACAGAAGGTGGGTGGATATGGATGGGAGGGCAAGTGGGGAGGATCTGGGAGGAGTAGAGCGAGGGGTAACTATAAACACAATATATTGTGTAAGAAAAAATCTACTTAAATTCAAGGAAAAACTACTTAAAATTTTGAAGAAAAAAAAAAACAGAAAGAAAATCCAGGGTGACTTGAAAGTTGTGTGCCAGCCTGGGGTTTCTAGCTCCCATTGTGTAACTATTTTGTGGTCTGACCTTGGGAAAAGCTTTCTTCTTGGCTCTAGAAGCTTGTCTTAGCCCTCACCTACTCCAGTCATGTGTTTATGTAACACTTCTGTAGTTCCCCACAGACTTTGGATAGAGTCCCAGTGTCCTTAGCATAGTATTCAAGATACTTCATGACCTGGCCCAGCTGCTTGCTAATTCCCCGCCGTCTTCCTCTCCCACCAGAGTTTGGATCACTCATCTACTAATTGCTGCTCAAAGGCAGCAGGTTCTCAGTGACGCAAGCACACCACTGTTTCTATTGGCGTTCTAACCACTTTAAAAAGAGATTCCTGGTGGAAATGCTGGAAGAGAAGGAGTCTTGTTTGGGCTAAAAGTTTCAAAGGTGTCAATCTATTATGGTGGGGAAGCTATGATATAAAGACAGAAAACGGGGTACAGAGGGCAAGATACAGCCCCCAAGGCTCTGCCCTGAGTGTCCCACTTTCTTCAAGTAGGTCCCACTCATTCCTTTCACCCAGTGCCAATAATCCCACCATAGTGTGAATTCATTGAGGTATTAATGCATTCATAAGGTCAGAGCTCTCGTTCTCTACTTCTGGAAGCACCCTCGCAGACCAGCCCTGGGATGCTCTTCCCTAATTTCCTAGGCAGCTCTCAAGTCAATCAAGCTGACACTGAAGACTGACTACCACAGAGTCCTTTGTGCTCAGTAAGTCTCTCATCCCTTCTGCAGAAACACCAATCACACTCAAGGGCATATCCTAATACATTCATTCATTTTTTAAAGATATTTTAGCACATTAATAGGCTCCAGGAATTCAATAAAATTAGATATTCCTCCTATCCCAGCAAAACTTCAAAATTAAAATTAAAATAGGCCTTTCTCCAGCTACCTTGCCCAGTAACATCCACTGGGATGTAGAATGGAGGACAGTTTGAGTGAAATATCTCACCCTTGCCTTTGTTCTTCCTGTACCCCTGTCCATATCACGACACCTTTGAAACTTCAAGTCAAATGTATCCCATTAGTCACAGTTAAGAGGGATATAAGCTCAAGGGTAGGCACATCTGTATTTGAAACCAGATTCTGTCATCGTGAAGCTGTGATCCTGAGTAATTTTTTAACCTCCCTGAGTCTCAGTTGCTTTGTGTGATAACCCTGCCTCAAAGGGTTGAATGAAATATTTTCTCACTTGCAGGGTTCAATCAAAGTTGGCTTTAGCAACTATGTCCTTCATGTCTTCCTGGTGGACATGAAAGGGTGGTGCCCCTTTCGTTTTCTGAATGAAAAAAAAAATGCCTTAGCTAAGGTACTGTGTCACCCAGTGTCTCCTCGATTCAAACACTATACCTTCACTCAGTTTTATTGTGATTCAAGATCCATGGGGTGAATAAGGTTTTTGTTTGTTTGGGTTGTTGTTGTTGTTGTTGTTACTGGAAGAACTTCAGCATCTAGAGCAGGACCTGACACAGAGTAGGTGCCCTGCAAAAATCATTCCCCCAAAAAACTGGAATTTTATTGCCATGAGTCACAGACTTTAAGTGTCCAGTTACTTTGTATCACTGCTTCCTGCACTTTCAGCAGGAGGAATGTTGTTGATATCTTGTGGTTTTTGCATAGATATAAAATAAAATAAAAAAGATTAACTAACTAATTTTGTTGAATATCCCTTCTCAGTCCTGGGTGAATGAATTCTGCATCTGTCAGCTGATTACAGGAATCCATCTGTCTATTCATCATTATGATTAATAACTCAACCACCACATGACAACACAATGTGCCCCACATCTCACCTTTAACCCTCATGACAATCATGAAGGCAGATATTCCACTCCATAGGCCAGCCAGCTGAGCCCAGGCTCAGTCTGCTCACTAAGTATTCAAATAGAGGCTTGAAAGTCAAGACTGAGTCCAGCACTCTCCTATGCCATGATCCATGCCCTCCTGTGGGTTCCCAATGAGAGGCCAAGAGTCTTCACTCACTCTGCTCCCTTCAAAGGGGTCTGTGGTTCACAGCGATGAACACGGAGGGAAAAATAACTGACATTAGCAGGAGCAATAAAGCTAAAGAAACTGTTGTCAATAGCTTCCCGAAAATCATGGCACTAATTAAGAAAGATGCTCCTTGTTCTGCCAAAAGCTCTGTCTTCTCTCAGGGATCAATAAATCAAAAATAATTGTTTACTCTGCCTTGGTCCCCACCCTCTTGCCTGTATTTTTTCCTTCTTTCTTTGTATAATATGAAAGTTGATGAAGGAGCCTCACTTCCACTAATGAAAGAAACTTATTTTCTTGACACTGTATCCCTCATTACGAAGAGTAAAGTCCACTTAGTCGTGGCTCCTGCTGCCCCTATTTTTCCAGAATAAGACCTTAGGTCCAGAAGGCCAGTTTGGTAATAAATTTAAAGTTTCCACTAAATCCATTGCTACTTTTTTAAAAAAAAAAAAAAGACATTAAATGACAGTTCCAAAAGTGACAGCAGCCTCTGTATACATTTGCTTGCTGTTTCATCTCTTGACCCCCCCCCCACCTTAACAATGTACACATGAGCAGCACTTAGTTGGCCCCAAAGAATATGAAACCTGGAAACCTATTGAATGACAGCGTGTGAACCTGGAAAGCCTGGACAGGTGAACAGCCAATCAGGACTAGGCAGTTTAACTTACAGAATTAGGTACTTTTCCATTCCAAGCCTCAGATGGAGTACTAAGCTCTCAAAGGGGTTCCTTCCCAGCTGTCCACAGAGTAGAGAGAGTGAACGAAGAGATCATCCATCTTCCTTTCAGGACATACACTGCTCTGTCCATCCAGAATAGGTGTATTGTATAGCTCTCACTGTAGAACAGTGGGGAGAGACTAACCATGTCCCTTCCAGGACATACACTGCTCTGCCCATCCAGAATGGGCACATTGTATAGCTCTCACGGTAGAACAGTGGTATGGAGATAAACCTAACAATTAGCTTTCCAGGGGCCAAAAAGTGACATAAGTGCAACATCTGCCAACTGCCATAGTATAAATACCCCCACCTAGACAATGTGGCCAACTGCCATAGTATAAATACCCCCACCTAGACAATGTGGCCAACTGCCAGTGCCCAGTCACGTGACATAAAGTCTTTGGACACATGTTTTGGCAGAACTGTGCCTTATGGGTTCTCATAGACCAAAATTAGTTTGCTGCAGCATCCCTTGACATCTTCGGATTTTCAGTTGATGCCCCATGTGCTGTGGTCCATGAGAAAGAATCTCTTTGTACAGCTTACCATTGCCTGCTTGAGAGCTACAACTCTGCTTCATTGTGAACAAACGTGTTTTCATGGTGTTTGCCTATCAGCCTTGCTGGAGTCAGGTTCCAAAGCTGAATCAAACCAAGAGGGACATAACTGGTGCATGCTGACCAGAACATGCCATGGCTTCCCAATGAAGACTCATACACTGGCCCAGCAGCCTCGCTGTCTCACAGAAAACCATTGTCACCCACTGTTTTAACTCTTTACCTCCCTCCACACTAATCTTTTCTGACAGGTTTTGAATTCAAGATAGATTTGCAGTACACCACAGACTTAGTTGATCATTTTTATTGATATGCTATGGCATGCGAATTAGAACACCCGGAGCAGAAACCAAGGCCTTCTCTCCACCTACACATGCTGTTAAAGTTCATGACCATGGACTTCAATATATCTTCTCCCATAAAAACACAAAACCGGGAGTTAGGGAATCAAGTCCCCTCTGAAAAATCCCCTAACCTACAAGCTAATGTGCTTCAGATGGCTTCAAAATGCTAAGGTTTCTACATCACCATGGAAACAACCCCCATCAGTGAAATAATCAGTGATAGTAATAAAATAAAGGTAATAATGAGGTGGCAATAAAATAATAAACTTGGGGTAAGCAAGAGGCAGAAGCGGTTAGAGCCAGTTGGCAAAGATGGCACAGGAGAGGTGAGTGATTACAGGCGACTTGGTTCCTCAGACTTGAAACACTGCGGACCACAGGCCCCTATGTGTTCAGGTGAGGATGAGCTACTTTCACATTGCTGAGACAAGAGATCAACTTAGGGGAGGAAGATTCCCTCTGGCTCATAGATTCAGAGAATCGAATACGCAGAGTTAAGACATGGTGGGTGGAGTGGCTCTCATCAACGCAGCCACAAAAGAGAGAGAGAATAAGCATTCAGTTGAGGTTCTATTTTTCTCCTTTTATATTATTGCTCAGGCCTGTCCAGCCTTGATCCACTTTTTCTTTAGATCCACTTTTAGAGTGGGTCTTCTCCCTCTGTTAATCTCACAACACCAACAAGTATGCCTTAGTACTCTCCTGGGTGACTCTAAGGCAGCCAAGTCACCATGGAAGATTAACTGTCACAAGATCTCATTGCTGTTTATCATGGGAATCCATCACAACATAGATTCCAACAAGCACAGTGTGAAAAACAAGTGGAGCTGGAAAAGACTTAGAAACTACAAAGAACTAACCTTACTAAAGTTAATTTAAAACCTTTAAAATGGCTACACTAGCTGGGTATTTCACTCCATAAGTAAGCATTAGGATCCAAGTTCAAGCCATCAGCATCCATGTTTGGAAAATAAATGGGTATTGTGGTACATACCCATAATTTAAGTGCTAAGGAGGTAGAGATAAAAGGGTCCTTTGGGCTCCCTGGTCAGCCAGTCTAGATGAATTGGTGAGCTCTAGGTTCAGTGAGAGACCCTGTTTCAAAAAATAAAGTGGAGATGTTTGTTTGTTTGTTTGTTTTATTTCATTTGGAGAACAAATGGAAGCCAGGAAAGTAGAAAGGGCCCTTGGGGAGTGGGCAGACACATCAAGATAAGAGGAATGGTAGATTAAAGAATTAGGGTGGAATTCTAGATTTGGGGTGACTTAAGCAGGGAAGGGTTTAGGAGTGTAGGGGAGAGCTTGAGGTGAAAGGAATATGTTTATTACCACTGGTTAATAAAGAATCTGTTTCAGCCTATGACCAGGCAGAATAAAGCTAGGCAGGAAATCTAAACAGAGATATATACAGAAAGTAGACAGAGAGTCAGGGAGATGCCATGTAGCTGTCAAAAGAGAAGGACACCAGAATCTTACTGGTAGGCCACAGCCTTGTGTTGATACACAGATTAATAAAAATGATTTAATTTAAGATGTAAGAACTAGCTAGGAATACACCTTAGTTATTAGCCAAATAGTGTTGTAATTAATGTAGTTTCTGTGTGATTATTCAGGTCTTGGCGGCCAGAAAATGAACAAGCAGTCTCTGCTTACAAATGGTGTCCAATGTGAGGTAACTACATCCACATAAAATCTGAGAGAGCTTGGAAAGGAATTAGAAACAAAAGTACAGAGTTAAGCATAGCTTCTTGGTAGCAGCATTTTTTCAGGTGGGCTATGTTTGTTTGCTAGAGGCAAGCAGAGGCATGATTCCTTTAAGATAAGGCTTTCCTACAGTGTTAACATCAAAAACTGTGTGGTTCCTTTAAGATCCAACTTCCTGATTCATGCTGGTGCAGTTATGGAGTACTTAAATGGGGTCTATGGGCAGTGTGTTACAAATTGCTTAATGGTGGCATAGACCGGCTGCATCCTTGGAGTTGGAGCAGTGACCATGGCTCACAGAAGCAGTGAACATGCCTCTGTCATACTGGACTGAGAGCAAACAGGCAGGGCTGTGGAGTTGGTCCTAGCCACTCCCACTTAGCATTAATAGAAAGGTATTCTTGGTCAGAAAATTATTACAGATACACAATAAAGATGGATTCAGAAGAAAAAGACCTCTACATGGGTCACAGTGTTGGAGAATAAATGTACATGGGCTTAGGAGAGAGAGAGAAGAAAGAGTACAAAATGTCATAGATTAAAGGAGTAAATAGAATTAAATATTAAAAAGTAATAGAGTAAAAAATAAGGTGGAAATACACAGAGAGTCTTAATTATGCATATTACTGTATTTTCTTTAAAATTTTTGACTGTAGAGAGACATTTGATTCTGGGAGCTGCTAAGCTAAACCAACATACATATTTTAAAGGTATCTTGACTTCAAAATTTGGGTCTAAGGATATGTTGCTTTGCAAAAGAGATTCTGCTTTTGTTTCCACAGAAGATAAGAACCTGTGGATTCCTTCCAGACTAATGTGGTTTGATGAAACAAGACACCCCAAAAGATCTCTGTGAGCCCTAAAAAACCTTTGCCCAACTTACAGCAGAGGATGCTTAATCCTACCACAAGGACATGTGCTCAACTATGGTCATAGCAGTATTATTCATATTAGCCAGAACTGGGAAACAACCTAGATGTCCCTCAACCGAGGAATTATTAAAGAAAATGTGATACATTTACACAATGGAGTATACTACCCAGCAGGAAAAAAATGACATCTTGAAATTTGCAGGCAAACAGATGGAACTAGAAAAAGTCATCCTGAATGAGGTAATGCAGACCGAGAGAGACAAATATAATATGCACTCATTCATAAGTAGATAATGTACTTATAAAGCAAAGGACAACGAACTTCCAGGCTACAACCCCAGAGAAGCTAGGTAACAAAGAGGACCCTAAGAGAGACATACATGGATTCACAGGAAGGGGAAGGAAGATAAGAACTTCTGAGTAAATTGGCAGTATGGAGGGTAGAAGGGAAGGGTGGAGGGTGGAAAAGAGAGTGGGGAAAATGGATATAGCACATTCCTATCCAAACAATTAAAATGAGGATTTAATAAAAAAATATATTTACAAGTTCTTTTTAAAAGAAGAACTGGATCATGGAATACTATGAGCATTTCTGGCTCTTTCTAAAAAGCTCTGTCAGCTAAAAACCACTGAGTTCTCCTAAAGGTTCTTTCTAGCCCAGAACTCTCAGTACCAGATGGCCCGGGGCTCATATTTTAGCTCTGGTCGATTCTCACAGAAACTTACAGTAGAGCCCTGAAATATTTCCTTTAAGAGCACAAAATCCATAAAGTCCAAAACAGTATTTTTTGCCAGACAAAACCCCAGGGAATGATGTGTTGCTTAATTATAATCACAATCTGGTTATTTCCTCCTGTTAGCCTATGGTAAGGACATAACATAATGGAAACTTCTATCTTGGGGTTAACATTATAGTCTATTACATCAATAGATTAGTGTCATTGTCAGTGTTATAACAGTGTCTCCATAAGCAGAAGCTGTGAAACATTTAGGGATCAGGGCATTCACGAGGAAGCAATACACAAGTGGGAAGAGACATAAACAGGACAAGCCAGAGGGAGAAACTGAACTTGAGCCTGGTCTAAAAAGCCCGGGATAAGCCAGCAATGAGCTGAAGGATGAATGTTGCCCATTAGGGCTGCCTCTTTCAGGAGAAAATAGTGCAACCCTGTGTATGTGCCTCATTTCTTCGCTAATGTTAGATGTTCCAGGAAGGGTGTGATGCTGCAGAGATCTCCAGCTGAGGCAATCCCTAAAGGAGTGCACAGTTGTAGCTCCTGCTGAGCACACTCCTGACAGCTAGGCAGCAGGTCCTTTGGATAATAAGAATCCAGGTTGCACATCTTTGTTTTTCCAAAGTGATGGTAGCTGCTGGTGTTTGAACAGGACTTGACATTTTCATATCTAGTTATGTTGCTTCCCACAATCCAGACCTGACCATGGTAGAGTCAACTATTGCTCAGAATATTTGCTGCTCTTTGCTATGGAAGAATTATGTCATGCTGTCTCTGAGAAGAGGGTCACACATGTGACTTCCTTTAATCATTGACACATGGGTGAATGTGGTATCTTTTATTTTTAAGCAGAAGTTTAAAAGACACTCTCTCCTTCATCTTCCTGGCCAAGATTGAAGAGTATCCAGCAGAGGGTCAGCTTCTTCAGTACAGATTTCCACGAGAAGGAATATGGTGCTCCACAGCTACTTTGCCATGGCTGTCGTCATCTGCTATTGCTTCAAGACATTAGCATCCTTAGGGTATTTGTACCATGAGAACTTAGCCTGGATCGGCTGAAACATTCCCATCCCTCTAAGGCGTAAAGCTGCCACCTGTCAACCCTACCCATCTCTCACATCTATGCTCACTCTCATCACACAAAACCCATTTTTTCTTCCAGAAGTATTTCCATAGCACTAATTCTCAAAGGGGCGTAATTTTGCCCACCAAGAGCAACGGATAAAACACATTTTTGGTTGGATAGAGGCCAGCAGTGTTACTAGATGTTTAATACTCAATATTCACTCTGAATTTTTTTCCTCACCTCTTCTCAGTATGAAGAAATAATTCTCCTGTCTTCTCCATTAGCCCAGGAAAGAACTACTTTGAAAATCCCCACCTGGTGCCCAGCACTATAACTGACTAGTCAACTAAAACTTAATCCTTATTCAAGATAAATAATAACCAGTGTATAATGAAGTATGCTGAGCACATAAGTTCTTTAGATACATTATTTAATTTGACTTGTAAATTAAATTAGTTATTACTTATGGCTTTTATTTTACAAATGAGAAAATTGGCCTGACAGGTTAAGTACCTTAGTCTGTAGTTGGCAGTGACAGACTCAGGTAATCCAGCTCCAGTCCACTAAGTCCCAGCTCTTTCCTGTGACAGCCTGTGTACATTCCAATTCTAAGGAAGTTCTCACACAAAGTGGAAACTCAGTGAAAAGCAGTGGCTGGAGGGCTCTGTCACCAGCGAAGCCATAGTACACACATATTTTCAGTAGGAATTCTAAACAATATTAGCAATAAAATATTCTTCCCTGCCAAGGTGGAGTATTTTCGCCCAACACCTCTTTGATACAGCACAGAAGGGTGGTTAAGTGGGTGAGTGGACTAGTGTACAGACTGGAGATAATGGAAGTGATGAGGGAGTCAGCCACTGACTGACAGCAGCCAATTACCTCCATGACTGCCAATCAAAGCAAAGCCCTTAGCCTGGTGTGGCACAGTGCCTCCCTTGGATACCATGTGCAAAATGAGGTCGGGAGTCCAGCCAATCCAGCTGACTAGACTTGAAAATTGGCAAATCACCCACTTGCAAACACACAAGGCTGTGTATCACTCACAACCTGAGACCTCCACCAAGTCTGCATAGGTACAAAGAGCCAGGAAGGCCTTAAAACCCCAAATTTCTGAAGACCCTATTATCAACTAGACAAGTCTCCAGAACCCACTGCTCACCAAAGTGTTCTTTGGGGCAAAAGAAGAATGAACACACACAGCCATGACAAGTAACCCCTGTTTCTTGGGCTTTTGATGATAACTCTGTGGACATTTTATCATGACTAAGAACAGAAATTCACTGTTTCGCCAGCATTCCGTATCAATGCAGAATTCCCTTGCAATCTGTTAAATTGTGAAGGTCCAGAAAAATAAAGCACTTGTCTAATATGCAGCAGGCTCTAGATTTTCAGTCTGGGAGACTACTCATTTACTGTCTGCCTCCCTGGGTTGATTCATGAGATTCTGCAATGTGGAGATGCCCATTTTGTTCCTCTTTTGCCTCCTTAGCTATGAGAGTAGCCTTTGTTTGTTGAATGAGCAAATGACAGCTTTGCTCCTCACTGCCAAGCTCTTATCTGGTGACTTACTCCTTGAACACACTCCCTAAATTGTTTCAAAGTTTACTCAGGCCTTCCAGAAGGCCTAGGAGTCTGGGCCAGAAGACATTCCCCAAATGTCTGCCTTTAATCTGAAATGTTTCCCTCAACCAGTCCACATTTCCTGAAGTTTCCTCCAAAGACCTTTACTTATTCAATTGCTTTCAGTACCGTTTCTTGCCACCTCTTAAGGTTTTCACTTTATGAGGAAGGAGCATGGTACAGACAGACAATCACAGGCAGGAGATAGTGACATTGAACTCCCCCCTCAATTGGCCGCTAGATCTAGGGAACATTGGTAATGTCAGGACATTGTTTATCAGTTGTAACAACCATGGGAAGAGGCTGCTACTCACCCTCTGGATACAAGCCAAGGATCCTGTTAGCCCCTAAAATGTTCAAGGTAGGCCCATGACAAAGAATTATAACAGCCAAAAAAGTAAATAGTGACACATACACTGATGAGAAGCACTAGAAGTTAGAAACAGAAAACATAGTAAGTTATAGAATGGAAAAATAATAGTGCTAAAAACCACGAACACCCTCAGGAGATGCGTACTCTCCTGGGTGAACCACACTCTGGCTGTCTTCATCTACATTCAAGTGTCCTCTGAGGTACGATTACCATCTCCATGTTACTAACAAGGAAAACAGGACATCTGCAGGTCCTCAGTTATGGAGTAGCTGAGCTGTTACCAGGCTCTCCACTGCTGGGGGCTTCAAATCGGCATCCCTCTCCACTCTGGAGGACTTGGGGCCAGCGGGGCTTCAAATCGGGCATTTCTCTCCACTCTGAAGGACTTGGGGCCAGCGGGGGCTTAAAGTAAAAAGGCACAGTGTCTTGAGCTTATTGCTGAGATTAAAATGTCACAAAACAGAGGGCTGACACTCCTGGAAGGTTCTGTGAAATGAATCGCTCCCGACAGGAGTGTGAGCAGCCACTGGCCTTTGCGGTCAGATGAGCAAATGGCAAATCTGAGTACCAGTTGGGTTTCTGCTGCTACCATCATTGAAATAAGACTGGCGGAGTGAAAAGCACATTGTGTCTGGAAGCAGAGAAGGAGAAAGCAGGATGTGACTTGTGACACATCCACAAGCACACTGTGGGACTTTGGTGAGTTCCTAAGACTTGACTACACACATGGGTTTTCTGTTCTAGTAGCTTCCATAGCAGGTCTACTGGTGAAGACAGACTGGAAGTGGGAAATCTCAGGAACAAGTAGGCCATCTCTGCTTTGTACTGAACATGTCGTTAGAAGGCTGTGGAGATGCTTGCTTCCCGCGCAATCCCAGCATGTGAGTTTGACTCCCAGCACCCATGTGAAATGGCAGGTGCAGCTGTAATTCACTGAGGAAGGGAGAGGTGCCAATTGCTGCCCAGCCTGCCCAGTGAGCTCCAGGAGCTGACAATGAGGTAGCTAGCAGTGGAGAGAGACACCCAACATCAGCCTCTGACTTTCACATGCACGGACACGAGTGTGCACATGTAGGAATATGTACATACATTCCCCACATATGCACACTCACAAAGCAGGTCTTATGACCTAGGGTGACTGCTGTGTTGCCATGGCAAAGAGGGGAAGTTTTAATGGTAATCACACAGCCTGTGAACCGAATTGTTTACCACCTGATCTTGAACAGAAAAGTTTTGTCCATCACCAATATCTTTTTTTAAATTTATTTATTTATTAAAGATTTCTGTCTCTTCCCCACCGCCGCCTCCCCTTTCCCTCCCCCTCCCCCAATCAAGTCCCCCTCCCTCGTCAGCCCAAAAAGCAATCAGGGTTCTCTGCCTGGTGGGAAGTCCAAGGACCACCCACCTCCATCCAGGTCTAGTAAGGTGAGCATCCACGAAACTGCCTAGGCTCCCACGAAACCAATAGGTCCAGTAGAATCAAAAACCTGTTGCCATTGTTCTTGAGGTCTCAGTAGTCCTCCTTGTCTGCTATGTTCAGTGAGACCAGTTTTGACCCAGGCTTTTTCAGACCCAGGCCAGCTGGCCTTGGTG
>NW_026067891.1:14173387-14223911 GCF_014885135.2 Alexandromys fortis | reverse complement strand
AAACAGGATCCAACATTCTGCTGTTTGCAAGAAACACATCTCAACCACAAAGACAGGCATCTACTCAGAGTAAAAGGTTGGGAAAAGGTCTTTCAAGCAAATGGTCCTAACAAAAAAGCAGGTGTGGCCATACTAATTTCCAACAAAACTGACTTCAAACTAAAATCAATCAGAAGAGATCGAGATGGACACTTTATACTCATAACAGGAACAATTCATCAGGATGACATCTCAATCCTGAATATCTATGCCCCTAATATAAAAGCACCCACTTATGTAAAAGAAATATTTCTAAAACTCAAGGCAGACATAAAACCACACACACTAATAGTAGGAGACTTCAACACACCTCTCTCTCCAATGGACAGGTCAATCAGACAGAAACCTAATAGAGAATTAAGAGAATTATTGGAGGTAATGAAGCATCACCAATATCTTAATATGGATTTTTTAAAACTTTGAAAATTAGCAAAATCAAGATTCATAAGCATGCTAGATGATACACTAGAATATGATGCTGTTCATTAGAACCATAAATAGGAAAACACTTTGCGAAAGTGCTAAGGAATATTAGTACTCAAGCACTGACATCAATTGATAGGGGTGCACTTGACAAAGTAAAAGAAAAGGAAGAGAGAGAGGAAGGGAAGGAGGGAGGGATAGAAGAATGGATGGAGGGAGGAGGCAGAAGAGAAAGAAAGACAGACAGAGACTCAAGTACACTTGAGTGTACAATCATCACCACTTCTTAATTTGATTAACTCTCAGTTTTCTTTTTACCTTTTTAAAATATGTGAGTGTATGCACATAGGATGCAATGGGAAGGGGCCTGGTCTATCACTCTTTCTCCTCCCTTGACACAGGGTCTTTCGTAGAGCCTCGGGATAGGCTGGCGTCCAATAAGCCCCACTGACCCTCCTGTCTCTGCCACCCACCATGCCAGGGTTACACACACAAATGACCTCATACCTGACCCCTTACACAGGTTCTAGAGTCCGAACCTGGGTCTTCTTGCTTGCACAGCAAGCATTTGTACATTGAGCAAAAGTCCCAGTTTTCTGAGCAGATCATGCTGAACCAGAGAGGGGAAATCCCGAGCTGCTCCTGAGGCTGCTGGGTTATTAAATATGATACACCGAACGGGTGACTGATCCGATCACCGGCTGCACCACATCCATGTGCACATCATTCCAGGAGCTGTGTGGATCCCCAGCTAGCTATGCTTCAGCAGCCCGCGTCTCTTCCTTCCCCTTAGAATATGAGGAAAGTGGATGGATCTTGAGGAAGGACTTTCAGTACAAGAAAGATCCTGGAAAATTGGGAGTCATTCAAATCAAGTGATTCCATCATTATGACCATTACTAATGGCTGAGAATATTTCAAGATATAAGAAGCTCTCTGGGATCCTAATCAGTAAAAGCCTTTAAAGGTGATGGGGGATGGCTTCACTTGGGAGACGGAAGGGGGAGATATGGTAGGGGAGGGAGGGAAGGCACATAAGCATTTCACAAATCAGAGGCTCCAGAGAGACACAGAGTAAAGGATGATGGCAAAAGTTGCCTGTAAAAACGAGGCAAGTCTCAGGATACTAAACCCTGGGGACCAGTGAGGAAGCAGTATGCCTACCTGGGATGTGTCTTCTTTCAGCAAGCCCTTCTGAGCCCTTAAGAAACCACGGCAGTGGCCCTCAGCAGAGGATCAGCAGAGCCCTCACTGTGCACAGGTAGCATAGGATGCTACTTCTCTTTCTTTGCTGGAAACTGGACCACATCACCAGCTTCCCTTGTCACTAGGCAGAGTGGGAATTACTACATTCAATGGGGTCCTAGTAGAGTCACATTCTTTCACTCTGCCAGGCCTTTGGAAAGACCGCCCACCTACATCATGGCGTCACCACCTTTTGTCTGCTGGTCAGGCACTTTAGACCCAGGTGAGCATATCAAGGCCCCAAAAGGAATAAGAGAACGAGAAGACGGAAAGTGCACAAGTCCCTGACTGACTGAATGGAGAAGCGCTCAGTGTGTGGATAAGAAGTAAACATGGGTGATACAGTGACTTTGGGGGTATTTTAATACTTCAATACTTTCTTCGTGCCCCTTTATGCATTTGGTCACTGGAATAGAAATGCCATGAAAGTAAGAACTTTGTGCCCATTCATCCCTCTGGTCCAAACAGCATTTTACTTAAAGGTACTCAGAAAACATGCACAGGGGAAACAATACCAGCAACCTGAGGGCAATAGAAATTACAATACATACCACAGAAACATTGGAAATCTACCAGTGCATATGCACAAGTCTGCACATATTAAATAAAAATCAAATTTCTGTCTGGATAGCAGGTTTACCATCAACATAAAAGTGGCATTGCATATGCACAAGCTCAAGATAAGCACACCCACTGTGGTGGACTGTACCCCCAAACAGTGAGGCATGGCCACAGTGGTGGATAGTACCCCCAAACAGTGAGGCATGGCCATAGTGTTCATATTGTGAGCCAAAAAAAACTCTTCTTCCTCCAGTAGATTTTGGTGGGCATTCTGTCGCAGTAGGAAGAAAAGAATACTACTTGTCTAGTGTCCTAGTTGTTAGACTGAAGCACATGCCAGTTTTCTCTCCTTCATAAATGAGAGCAGCAGAATTTATTAGATAGGGATGAAATTAAATTGGGTTAGGCATGAGGAATTTTTTGTCAAACACCTGGTAATGCAGGATTCCCCTCTGCATGCTATGCTCTGTATGCTGGTTAATAAAGAACTGCTTTGGCCTGTGACAGGGCACAATCTAGCTAGGTGGGACAACTAAACTGAATGCAGAGAGAAGAAGGCAAAGTCAGGCAGATGCCATGTAGCTGCCCAAGAAGCAAGATGTGAGCTAACAAACCTCGAGCCTTGTGGTAAAATATAAAATAATAAAAATGGGATGATTTAAGATGAAGAGCTAGCCAGGAATATGCCTGCACCGATGGCAAAAACAGTGTTGCAATTAATATAGTTTTTCTGTGATTATTTGGGTCTGGGTGGCTGAAAAACAAGAGTACAGTCTCCATTTGTAACCTGGCATTTAAAGGGGCTCAAAAATGTACCACCTCCCTCTCCTCTCTTTTCCCCAGTTGTTCCTACCAAGCCCTGATCTCAGAAACTCAGCAGCAAGCAGAGGCTGTGTCCCCAAGTGACCCAATCACCAGGACCAGTCAGTATGCACCCAACTCTTAATAACATTTAAGCTTTGTCTGGGCACCTAATTATCTTGATGATGCAGAACTCAAAATAACCCTGTGTGTGCACCACAGGAAAGGTCCACTTCACAGACCCAGCCCTACTAAGCCAGAGAAAAGCATCTAATAAAAGAATTTAACAACTTCAATCCTCAGAGCAGACCAGCCTCAGAAGCTGGGCCCACCCTGCCACCCTCCTTTTCTCTTGCCCTTTCTCTCTCCCTCTCTTTTCATTCAGTTCGTAATTTTCCGGGCACTTGAGAATGTGCAGCACAATGGTCAGCCTATCTATCCTCAAGGAGCCTACACTCAGAAGAGGGAGAGCCGAGATAACCACACAACCCCACAGTAATGAGGTTTGTGATAAGATAGCGGCAGGAGATTAGGGAAGAGGGAGCCCGTCTCTGGGAAGGCTTGCTCTTAAGACACTGGCACAACTGAAAATGTCATCATCCACACACATGGGCTTACCAAGGCTTCACAGTTGCGATGGATCCCTGAGCTCACTCTATTATAAAAAGACCCCCTAAGAGCATCCACTGTTCTGGATGTATCATGAAGGCAGACCCTACTTGCTTCCCACCAATTTCAAATGTTAATGACAATCTCTGGGGCCAGAGTAATTATTAAGACAAAAAGAAGACAGTTTTCTCCTTGTGCTCCATTCCAGGTCAACAGCCAACCAACACTCAATGTGCAGTATTACCCAGGGAGCAAATCAGTGCTCTGATTGTGTGAATCAGACAATAAATGGTAAGTAAATATTCCATGAGCGCCTGGCATAGTCTTGCATCATGCTATCTTTATCACAGGAAGGGACTTCACTACCACAAGTGTCTCCTGTCAAGAAGTCTTGTGAAGAGAGAATTGAATCACATAGCAGACTTGGAATCATTCCGATTTAGGATCCTAATTCCAAGATTTGGGGTAAATGTGTGTGCCAGAAGTCAACCTCGGGAGTCATTCTCAGGTGTGCCCACCTTGGTTGTTTTTTTTTTTTTTGAGGCAGGGTCTCTCACTGGTCTGAAGTATGCCCAGTAAGTCACGCTGGTAAGCTGAGGAGCTGCTGTGCTCTATCTCCCCGGAGCAATGCTCAGAAGCTTCCACCAGCAATCCTGGATTTTTCCTGTGAGTCAGTTCCTCCTGCCTGCCCAGCAAGTGCTGTACCACCTGAATCTCCCATCAAGCCCCTGGAGTAAGAAACAATCACTCTATAGAACTCCGGGTTTCATTTTTACAGGTGTGGGCAGCAGCCCTGAGAGCTCAGGTAGAAGGACAAATAGAGCTTCATGCAGTATCTCATCCACCACAAACCAAAGACACAGAAAAGGATACTTAGGATTCCTAAATGTCCTGACTGACCCTCATCACAGGTTCGGAACTGCATGACATCAGTGCTCCTTCACTGAGAATGAGGCAAATGGCTCATAGAGGAGACGCTACCTCTGTAACACAGACTTCTGGGATTGGAGATGCTTACCCTCCCCACAGGACACCTCAGCCCATTCTGGAAGTCACTTTCAGGAAGTCAGTGGTAAGCCCACAGGTGAGTCTAGATGACAGTGGGTGTCCACGGGTCTAGTGTTTACACTTTCTTGGGTGGATAGAGTCCAAACTAGTACCCTTCCTGTCCACGCCGTATCCCAGCACTCCTTGGAAAGTAATTCGTTACATTTCTAATAGTGACAGGTTCCAAATGCTTCCTGCTCTAAAGAATCCAGTCCCGCCTGGGCATGGAGTTCTGCCACTACATCTCTCCGTTTCCCCATCTTGGCTAACATGTCGGGTCAGGTGGCAACCTCTCTCCACAGCCTTTCTCTACTCCCAGCTTGAGAAAGCTCTGATTTAGTGATTGTTCATTATCCCCCCATTTAGACAATTTTCCACACACAGTGGAACCTTTAAACAGTGTGAACAATGTTGTCGATCTTTCTGCACACTGCCTCTGCCAGGCAGTAAGAGGGAAATTGACTGCACAGCAGGGGTGACATTAGGCACACAGTTTCCATTAATAGTAACAGGCCTTTAAGTTCAGTCGAGAAAAGGGGCACTTCAGACACCTGCACCCTAAGAGCCGGGCTGTCTGATTCGCTGGACCCACGATGATGTCGTTCCTCACCAGGGGACAATTTTCACATGTGAGGTTCAACAGGGTGGGCAGAAAAGGCACCACCTACTGACAAGGTGCTGGGTGCAAAGGGCTCGGATGATATTTCGTCATTTTGACCTCAGAATAAAACCAGGGGTTAAGTCCACTAGTCACATTGTAGAGATGAGAATGTAGAAGTAAATACATAAATCTCCACAGCTGATATGTGATGGAGCCACGGTATGAGTGTGAAACACACACACACACACACACACACACACAGGCTTTTGCATCTGAATACCTGTGTTGGGCTGGGTATGCTGATTTAGAGGTTGTGGTGACTTTAGAGGAAGTGGGTGCCTGAAGGCGGCCCTTCAAGGGTCACGGCCCAGTTCCACTTTCTCCCCTTTCTTGGGTCAGCTCCTAAGATGTGAGGTGTGCCTGCCATAATCTCCTGCTGCCAAGAGTTCTACCCTGCCCACCAGCTGTGATGGACTCAAGCGACAAGCCAAAGTTCAGCTGTTCTTCCTTAGGTTTCATCTGTCAGTTTGTCATTGTGCTGGACAGAGTAGCTAATATAAATCAGAACATGAAATTTGTTCCTTTTTCAGCTCCTGTGGTCCTAAGGCTACCAACCCTCTAGAAGTGGGACTTCTCTTTCTTTCCCAGACTGGGTGGCTTCCTTTGCGGGCAGTTGAAGAATTGCCAATTCATCATCATCTACTAGTCTTTCAAATGAGACTCATCCTCACGGGATCCTTGGGGGCTGCTAAAACAATTCTTCTCATCCATCTTGTGTCTTTGTTTAAGCAAGAATACAATTACCTCCCCCCTTGTTTTCTGTGCTGCTCAATAAGGCACTGTCTCTTTGTTTGCGAGCAGCTCTTCTCCACCCCTTGAGTGTCAGTCAGAGACAGAGCAGCTAGACCACTATTCCCATCCTACATCCTAACAGGCACCATTGATCAATTTCTCACCAAGCAGCTCTTTCTAATGGATCAGATTAGATACTAAAGATTTAATTTTCTTTCCATCCATGGCCCAAGCCAATCACAGGTCTCAGATAAATGAGTGAGTCTGTCCTTAGTGAATCACAAACTCTATCCTTTTCTGCCTCGCCACCCCCACTTCCCAGTAGAGGAGAAAATCAAATTGACCATATTCTAATGATCCATTTACCATCGTGTCTGTTTCATTTTTCTCTCCTCACATACCTTCCTCAGACTAAGGTCTAGACAGATATTCTTGCTTCTAACCTTAGTTGTATTATATTTAGTTGACTTTTTCTCCATCTGTAAGACAGAAATCATAACTTCTCTGCACTATAGAGGATAACCCTTCTAAAGGGTTATCCATAGCAACGGAACATAAAGCATGCCACCAAGTCATGGCATCAGTATCCGTCCCCCCTTTCCAACCACCAAAATCATACTGGCTTACTGTGCTCCTATAAAAACTGGGTTAAAAACACTATGAACTAAACTTTCAAATCCAGCTGGCACCCATGTACTTCTTTTACAACTTTATTTTTCAGAAAATCTTTTTTTTTTTTTCAGGAAAACTCTTCAGAGCACTGCTCTCTCCTCCACTATGCCTCCGTCTGCTTCCTGCACGGGGAAGTTGGTTGGTTGGTTGGTTTTCCATTCAGTTTCTCCAGTTTTTAGGAAGGATGATTCTCTAAGACACTTTTTGACTGAAGGCAAAATATGTTGGCGGCTTGGCAAGGAACCGTCACATCCTAAAAGGACACCAGCCCTTTGGCTGAGCATAACACACTCTGGGACAGTTTATGAAGCCTTACAGTGGCACTGCACGCCTGCTGAACCCTCTGCCTTCAAAGCCAACGCCAGTGCTGGTTTATTTGCCTCTTAAACGACACTGCAATTATTAAGCCTAGTTCAAAATTATTGTGTACCATATATAAGCATGGTACACAATAGATCAACCATTTCTACATAGCAAACTACAGTTCTTTCAACCATTAGTAAAACCTTGGCAGTAATCAGACCTGAGCAGAGTTCCCACACACTGGGTATCTTACACGGATCATTGTTTGGCTCTATGGTAATCCCATGGAATACTTCTGCTATCATCATCATTTTACCAAGGAGGAGCTGAGATTGAGAGAACAAATGCCAAAAGTATTTTCTATAGCAATGCTGTGTGTGTGTGTGTGTGTGTGTGTGTGTGTGTGTGTGTGATGCAGTGGTCTATGATCATAGCAAGAATATTGAACAGGAATAGACAAAATCGATGTTAAGACATAACAACACTATTTCTCTTTCCCATTCCTACCCCATGTGATTCACATTCTACTGTTTGCCAAAAATGTTTGCTGATTCTGTTCATAGGAAAAAAGTGGCGACAGTGAGTATCATCGTCCTTGAATTAGACCATCTATTATGGGTTTCATGTGTTTAATGGATATACTTTTGGTTAAAATTATTAGAAAGAACCAGACACAGATGGTCTTAGATTATCAAAATCACCCATCCCAAGACTCCGCTGGTCTCTAACTGGGCAGGGGAGACACTGGCACTGTATAGACGGGCACTACAGGAAACCAAAGACCACAACTGGAGACTACAGGATCCATGTAAACAGAATCTCTCCTCACCCCTCCGATTCTCCCTGGCCTTCCTTGTTCTGTTTCTCCTGAATAATCTGAATCCCCAATCTGTGGTCATACATGAAAGGGACTACTAATACTATGAATGAGTCCCCCCCATGTTTAGGAAACTGCCTGTCCTAGAGATAATTGCCACTTAGATAAGACAGCGCAGCCCCTGTGTTCTCCATCAGCTCTGGCCTCTAATCAGCCCGAACTCTGCGACCTCTAAGACGCTCTAAGAAGGCATCTTAGGCATCTTGTGTATTTTCCTTTCTGGCTTTCTTGCAAACTTCTAGGGCCATTTGCCTCTCTCATGAATATTTGCAAGAATTCAGGCTTCTCTGTCTCATTGAGTTTTCACGTCTTGTTTTCCGCCTTCTTAGCAGAGCTGATTTGATATAAATATTTATGTGTAAAAAGATGTTCTCCAAGTCCCCACTGCCTTCTACTCTACATACTACTGTGTGGGGAGCCTTTGAGGCCTCCAAGTGTGGTTTCTCTGTGTGCCCTGTGGAGTACAATGACCATCAATTTTATCCCAAATTGTGGGGACAGAACAGATGTCTGATATGTGATCTCCACTTTACAATCTTCATAGTGCCAGGCCCTGGAAGATACGCCAAAGGGCTCCCAGGCTCACCGTGCCAGGACCTGGAAGATACACCAAAGGGCTCCCAGGCTCACAGTGCCAGGCCCTGGAAGATACACCAAAGGGCTCCCAGGCTCACGGTGCCAAGCCCTGGAAGATACGCCAAAGGGCTCCCAGGTTCATGGTGCCAAGCCCTGGAAGATATGCCAAAGGGCTCCCAGGCTCCAGGGTGGAATTTGCGAGCTCTCTCTGCATCTCTACATGCTCTATGGGAGCTCGTGGAATGCTGGGAGCAACTCTGCGTCCTAGCTGCTTGGCCAACTATTAGAAATACTTATACATCTAATTACATGTCTGCTTCTGTCCTTTCTTTAACCCGTTCCTTTAATGTTACCCGTAGACTTGCCCACACCTACCTTCCCCTCTTATGGCAACTGTTTTCCCCTCATCAAGCAGCCCTGAAGCTACCCTATCTGCATCCTACACATCTCTCTCATTTGGTCACACATTTTAGGTCACTCATTAACCTTCCTTTACAAAGACGTCTCTTAGCTATCTCTTCTGTGACGGTGGACTGTCCAGGGCCTAAATCTTGTTCAGTCCTCTACAATGACAAAGGACTAGCCTCCTTCCACTGTTCAATACTTGTCTGATGTAACTAGATGGTCAAGAATACAGTAACATCTTGGTCTCACTCTAAGCATGAGTTCTACCCTACAATCCTCAGAGCTCTGATCAGTAGGAAAAATTTGAAAAGGATCCCAGTTCATCCTCAGACTCCATGGGGTACTTCCTCAGGAACCAATAGCAAATGGATTGCTGTCCATAGCAAGCAGATTACTGTCCACACCTCTTGGAAAGCGTAAAATATTATTTTATGGTTATGTAACATTTTCTGTGTGATATGAAGACTATAAACAACTAATAGCCAACATGTGTGTCACATCAATTACCAGCTAACATAAATCACCTATTGAAGAAAAGTATGTCATAATGAAATTATACTGTGAATTGTTTAAAATCACAGTCGATTCAAAGCCAGAAAACTTAGGTTTGAAAATCAATACCATATAACCTATGTGACTCGGGATGGCACTGCCGCTCTACCAGCAACAGTCTCACAGATTTAAGTCAGGGATCTGGCTCTCCCCAGGGGAGCTCAGATCAAATGAGAAATGGGCAAACATGCTCCAGACTTTAGTGAATCAGGGCCTTGTTCTCCAGTGTGGATATGCAGACCAGCAGCTTCTGCAGTCCTGAGGATTCATAAGACAGGTGGCATCTCTGGACCCACCTTAGAGACTCTGAGTCAGAATCAGATTGTCCTCATTTTAACAAAGACTGTCCCCTACCCAGGTGAACTTCGTGCATTCTATTGTTTGGGAAACAGGGTTTCATGCCTCTGTGCTATCTACTGAAATGCCCTTTTAAGAACTATTCACACTATATACCCAGAGAGCACAACCTCTCATGTGTGCATGCATGCACACACGTACGCGCACATACACGCACACACTGGATTATCTGTCCTTCCTGTGTAACACAGAGAAATTGCCTCCATTGGTGGGCTATTTTGCTCTATTGTAAGACTTTTGGTTAACAGGGCATTTCCAAGATTGGGACAGTGAGCTTTTATAAATATTACGATAAGGATCTGCAATATGCAATTCCTGCATACCAAGAATGCAGCACAGAAGTGACTGTAGTAGTTCTCTATATCTGACATAACAAAGTACCAGAAATTGCATAGCTGTGGGAAAACCAGAACTTTATTCTCTCTGTTCTCAAAGTGTCAGCAGGGCAAAGCTGTCTCTGAAGGTCCATTCCTTACATCTTCCTATTCGGTAGCTCCAAGGGTCTCAGCACGTGGTCGTGCTATGTCCTCTCCTTCCTGGTAGCTTGCTGTTCTGTTTCCCTCTTATAACAACACTAAATTTAGAGCTTGCAGATCATCAAGCATGGACTCCTCATCTCAAGGTCCTATATTCAATTTTCAAGACCCTCTTTTTTCCAGCTAAAGTGACTCCAGAGGTTGTAGGATGAGAGTTTTTTTTTTAATGGTCCCCATTCAACCCATCAAATCAGCTCATAGTAATCACCCAAAATAAAAGGTTGCTATATCCATGAAGACCCCTAAAGACACACACACACACATACACACACACACACACACACACACACAAACTCAAAGGCCACAAGATCTTCTCAGCATCACACAACAGAACAGCATGTAGACATCGCATGTATCCGTCTCCAGAGTGTTTGTCCTAACGCCATGTACTCAGTGCGACTGTGCTGTAGCTGTGTTGCAAGCGTGTGTGAAGTCCTCTTGTCCAACAATCCTGATGATTTGACATTTATCTTAACCATTTTCTGATAAAGAAACTAAGGTAGTTCAGGGATGTGTCCCTGATACCTGTAGCCCTGAAGCATCCATTCCAGGCAGATTCCAACATTCATTCTCTGCAGACCTGCTCAAGGTGTTTAAAATCCCTCACGTCCTGGCATGTGCACATGTTTGAGTGAAGAATAGACATAAAATATGGTAATAGGGGTTAATAAGTAAAGCTCAGTGCCAGTAATAGGAAAGCCAGTGTTTGGAAGGCAATTCACAAATAGCATGGCAGATGCAATCCCAGCTATGAGGAAAGGCAGAGAATTAAAATGAAAATCTATCTTGGGAAGCCCAAGTTACACAAGCAGGGTTTGGAATTTGAACTTGACCTGAACAGTTGATATGAACACCAATAAGTAAGATTACAGGTGTGTGGGGGAACCAGGGAGGGTTTTGTTCATACGAATAGCAACACAGGAACAACTGCATGGACCGCACACATGGGTCTGAAGGTGCTGCTAGTGGGTATGAACCAGTGTGGGGGAGTCATGACTGAGCCATCACAGATTTTGTGTTATTTACTGCCTGGGGCATATGGGTTGTCAAATATATTGAATATCGCTCTGTTATAAGACCATGCAAGAAAAGTGAGTGAGCGCATGTGTGCAAAATAAAAAAGCCTCCAGAAAGGTGATAGTCAGACATTACTGTTACCATATCATGAGATGAATGATAACATTGTGGAACAGACATGCTGCAGATTGACAGATGGGTGGACAGACAGACAGATGAACGGATGGACGGATGGACGGATGGACGGATGGACGGATGGACGGATGGACGGATGGACGGATGGACGGATGGACGGATGGACGGATGGACGGATGGATGGATGGATGGATGGATGGATGGATAGACAGAGTGGTGCATGGAGCATTGAATGTATAGTTGGATGGATAGGTAGATTGGTGAGTGGATGGATGGATGGATGGATGGATGGATGGATGGATGGATGGATAGACAGAGTGGTGCATGGAGCATTGAATGTATAGTTGGATGGATAGGTAGATTGATGGATGTGTAGATGGACAAAAAGGAAGAGAGAGTTACCAACAGATAGCAACAACTGTGATGCTCAGCCAGACACTGACATATAAAAGATCCCAAACCACAATATTAAGTGGGGGAAAAAATAAAATCCAGAATTAAGTATAAAATATGATAAATTTACTCCAATAAAATACATAAAATCTTAAAGTTAAAAGGCATGATAAATTAGACACACGGAGGAGAGAAGACATCCGAAGCTGGCCTGGCCTGGTTGGAAGACAGCAGGATAGAGATTCAAAGGGGAGGAAAAAACATAAACATTTATAACATTTTACACCTTTGTTCATCCAGACAGTAAGATCTTGGCCATGTGGCCAAGTGCTACTTTACTCATGAACAACCCTGAGGAGTGAGAGGCTGGGTGGTTATTATCTAGCTCTTTGTAGTATCTGTATTATTTTTAATTTCCTATAAACATAAAATTATGGTAGATGGAGGAAGTCTGAAATATGACTTTGCTCATTTAACAAGTACTTGTGGTTTTGGAATGACAGACATTTGTTTCCAGGAATATCTTAATGGACACAGGTAACCCCAGAATGATGAGGCATGATTCCAGGTTATAACATTGTCCTCAGGATGTGTTCATTGAACGAGGGAATGAACAAATGACAGACTCGATTAGTGATCCCCATAGGGTATTTAAGGAAGTCTATATTGACTGGGAATTCAATTAGATGACCCATTGTGTCTGGCCACAAAGCTATTTTCCTCCCTAAAATATGGGCCCGGGCCTTTTTCCAGTTTCTTTTGTGTCCAGCTCCTCCCTCCCATAGCTTCCAAGAACACAGCCAGGAAACACAAATGAAGAAGCCCAGTCATTCTGGGCCGTTCTCAGTTCCTGGGCTGGGTCCCTGGAGCACATGAGCATCCAGCACATCAGCTCTGACCTTGCCGCTCAAATTCCTTTGTGCCCAACATAATAACAAGCTTTAGCCTCTCAAGCAAGACAATCGTTCCAGGGCTTCAGTGTCTATTCCTGTCCAGTGAGTGCCACGTCCTGAGAAAGGCCACCAGTTAACTCAGAACCACTCTTCCAGAAAACCCAAAATGGTCTTTTCCTATCCTGGGAGGCTGGATGGTGAAGACTTCACAGGTTTGTCCTCAGGGACACTCCCTAGAATGCAACTCCTGCCTAGCTCCAACCTCAAGTGGCTAGCAGAGTCTTCTTCCTCAGCCCACCATAGATGCTCTGTTATCTGTCCCGTGGGGAGCCACCAGAGCCACCATGACTACCCCCAATGAAAAAACTTTCAACATACATCTGAAAAACAGGAAGATGTTTTCAGATTTATTACTCGCTGCCAGGGACTTGAGCTGGAAAGGCAGTAGAAAGAGACCCATATCCTAAGAGACACTGGTTTAGAGAAGGGAAAATGTCAGCTCACATTCTTTTGCCCTTGCCAATATAATCTAGAACTGTGAATGGGAGCATGTTTTATGTTCTATGAAGAAGTTCAGAATATCTATATTATGACCACTGCTAAGCATCCAACCAAAGACAGGGCAGCACCCAATCCAGAACAGTCAACCTGTACTGATCTCTAAAGTTTGCCTTATAAAAAAACCTCCCTGCTAAGCTGGGAGTGAAGCTCAGCTAGTGGAGTATGTGCTGTGCTTGATCCCTAGCACTGTGTAAAAGTGGGGATCATGGTATGTCTGTGATCCCCGTGCTGGATACACAGAGACAGGAGATCAGGCATGCCCAGCTGCACAATGAAATAAAAGTCAGCCTTGACTATCTCAAAAACCAACAGCAACGAAACCCCAACAACAAAACAAGCAAAGTCACATGGCCCCCTGTGAGAGGTACCGTGTAGAACTTCCTGCTCATGTATTTAGAACTAAACCTCCTATAAGGTGGGGCCCTAGAAGACATGTGATGAAACATCTCACTGGGCTGTCCAGCCTGGGTGCTGCAGAAGCCAGGATAGCTATGAATGTGCCCAACACAAAAGTCCTAAACTCACTTACTTGAGTTTTGGGGCTTTGCAATCAAAGTTCATTATGAAGTTCCCAAATAAGTGTGAAATTGGTAGAAGATAATCAATGTCATGCTAATATCAAAGGTTGAATACACATGGAGCATGGGGCCTAATAAAGCCCCCCAAAGCAGGGGAAACTCAAAACCTCTCCTTCCTCCCTTGACCCCTCATACTCAATATATTCGCATCAACTATCTCCTTAACCAAAACACCAGACTGCCTCTCAAATTCAGCAAGAACTGAAGTTTTATTCATCATTTTAGTTTCTGATTAATCAGAGAAGATATAGACCATTTCCTTTTAAAAAGAAGAATATTAAAAACCTTTTCCTTTGTTCATTGTGGGGCCATCTGGGCTTAAGTAGAAGGAGTTTAGGGATCACATTTAGAAAGCAAATGGCTTTTCCATGCTTCTTTATGGGCGCTTTTCTTACAGGCTACACATAACTCCTGGGAGCCCAATTCTTGATATTATTTTAATGCCTTCAGGCCCATTAGGGGAAATCAGTCGCTAGTAATGAGCCCTGTAATGTTGGCACCTGTTCAATTTAAACGGCTCCTTTAGATATGCCAAGGTTCAGTTCAGCAGCATCTGTTGGAAACCAGATTCCCCAGGCTCCCAAGAGAAGAGCAAGGTCACATGTCACCCTGTGATCACAGGCTCCATATCGGTCACACTCTTGGGCGGGCTGGCCTCATTGGCCTGTCACACCCTCAGAAGGTTGTTTCCACATCTCCAGCCACCTTTGATTCTTATTTACGTTTCAAGTCTCTCTTCTGTAAGCCTCTGGATATTATGAAAGATCCAAGCAGCCAGAGACTGAAAACACACTGCTTCTCAATGCAACTCATTTGTTCCAGGGACACAAGAAGCAAACACTCCTCTCTCTTTAGGCTAGTTTCCAAAGTTCACCTTTCTGGCTCAACATTCATCTTTTTTTTCCTCTCTCTTGCATGAAAAGCCTTTTCAACAGGGAAAATTGCAGCTTCTTTTTGTAGCCATTGCATCGATCCCAGATGGAGAAAACTCCAAGTTCAGATGCCACACGAGTCTTTGTGTTCCCTGTTCCCTAGGGTGTCAGTTGCAGGAAGGCAATGGTTGGATGTGTGACTGTGGGTGGAACTGCTCCAGCAAATGGCTAAGCTGGAAGGAAGTTCATCTGTAGCTGTGCAGAGAGAAACCTGGGCCAAGAGGGATGCTCAGACATAGCCTTTTGATAGGGCTAGGAGAACTTTTGTGGTATTTTTGTCTTGTTTTTGAGATGACGACAGGATAACCTTGAAATCACTATATAGCCCAGGCTGGCCTCAACTCCCATTCTCCTCTCTCAGCCTTCAACTAAGAGTGCAGGCATGGCCCCACCAATGCCCAGCTCCAAACGATATAATTGCTTCTTTTTCAGTTTAATAAAATTGTAATGCATTACACAAACATTCTGCAACCAGATTCCTACCCTAGCAATGAAAACACGTGTTCACACAAAGACATGCCTTTCAATATTTGTAACACCATCACTCACAATTGCCCCCAAATAAAAAGAGCCTCAAACATTTACCAATGGGTAAAGGTGGCAGGCTGTCCATATAGCAGAATATTATCAGGAATAAAAGGAAGATTCCATACATGCTATATGGATGAATCTTGAAAACATTATGCAAAGGAAAGACGACAGAGAATACCACATACAGCATGACTGACTGTGAGAAAACACCCAGTAGAGTCAATCTAGAGATTAAGAGAGGTTATCTGAGGTGTAGGGGTTAGGACCTCACTGGGAAGAATACTGAGACATGGCTGGAGGTGCAGCCCAGTTGGAGAGTCCTCATCCAGCTTATGTGAAGCACCACAGAAAAGATTTTTTAAATAGATGGTGGTAACAGTGGTTTGGTCTAGGGAGGCCAGCTGCTTGCTTGATTGTGGTATTGGGGATCAAACTCAGAACCTCAGTTTATGCAGCTAGCACTTCACCGACTGAGCTGTTTTCAAAGCTCAAGTTGTTTTGTGTATGTGTGTACATGTGTGTGTGTGCTTGTGTATGTGCATGTGTATGTATGTGTGTCTGACTATGCTATGTGATATCACACATATATGTATGCAGGAACACATGTCATACATATGTGAAGGCTAGAGGAAGATGTTGGGTGTTGTGCTCCATCACTCTCTACCATATTCCCTTAAGACAGGGTCTCTCACTCACTGAACCTGGAGCTAGGATGGCAATGAGCAAAAAACTCTGATGTAGGAGGGTCATCTGTCTACGTGTTACTATGTGTTAATAAAGAAACTGCCTTGGCCTTTTGATAGGCCAGCCCTTAGGTGGGTGGAGTAGACAGATGAGAATTCTGGGAGGAAGAAAGCAGAGTCAAGCAGACACCATGAAGCTCCGGCCCAAGATAGAATCTTCCCAGTAAGCCACCACCTCGTGGTGCTACACATATTAATAGAAATGGGCTAATCAAGATGTGAGAGTTAGCCAGTAAGAGGCTAGAGCTAATGGGCCAGGCAGTGTTTAAGTGAATACAATTTGTGTATTGTTATTTTGATTGTAAAGTGCAGAAGCCAGGCAGGATGAAAAGCAGGCTTGCTTGCCTCATCACTACAAAACCCCATTGATCCTTTTGTGTCTGTTTCCCAACAATACTGGAGTTAAGACATATGCATGGTTGTGATCACCTCTCTCTCTCTCTCTCTCTCTCTCTCTCTCTCTCTCTCTCTCTCTCTGTGTGTGTGTGTGTGTGTGTGTGTGTGTGTGTGTTTGTGTGTGTGTGTGCACATGTATGTGTGTCCAGGTTCTTCTAAGCAAATGAACTGTGAGAGCATGAGTATGAGAACTTGAGCATGAGTAGAGGCAAGCAAGGGAGGGATGGTGAGTGATGGGTGAGAACTAAGCTACTGTGGTATGGAGTCAACACACCCAAGCCATGCACCCTGAATTATTATGCACCTGTTCAGAAGAGAACAGACTCATTTGTCTCATTCAATATGATTTTTCTCAGAACACTCTAGAAGGGTGTTTTTTTTTTATCAAGAATAGTACCCCAATTGGTAGTGGTGCATGCCTTTAATTCCAGCACTTGGGAGGCAGAGGCAGGCAGATATCTGAGTTTGAGGTCAGCCTGGTCTACAAAGTTCCAGGACAACAAAGTTACACAGAGAAATTCTGTCTCAGAAAAACAAAAACAAACAAAAAAACAAATAAAAAGAAAACCAAAGAAATAAAAGGCAAAAGAAAAAATAGGAAGGAGAAGAAGAAGAAGAAAAAGAAGAAGAAGAAGAAGAAGAAGAAGAAGAAGAAGAAGAAGAAGAAGAAGAAGAAGAAGAAGAAGAAGAAGAAGAAGACGACAACTATGCATTCAGGGAAAACATGAGACATTCCTATCCTCCATAATACTTGGTACATTGATTACTTTTGTGTTGTGTGACAAAGTTCCTGAAAGGAACCATTTAAAGAAGGGGACTTACTTATATGATGCAGAATGGTGGGGAAGGCATGGTGGTGGTGGGAGCCTGTGGGATAACGACCTCTTCTCATACTGGACAGGAAGTGTGTGGGGACAACACAGCCCTAAAAGATCTACCCTGAAATGATCTATCTCCTTCAACAAGATTCCAACTCCCAAGGGTTCCATACCTTGCTAAAACAACACCATCAGGTGGAAACCAAGCATGTAAAAGCAGGAGTCTATGGGGACATTTCAGACCGTGACACCTAAGGAAGCAGCACCTACCAGGGTCATGACATTTCCTTGTATTATAACCAGTCTTGGGGCTGTAGAGATGGCTCAGCTCTTAAAGGCTAGACTTACAACCAAATATATAACTGGTTGTGATGTGAAGTTTTTGATTAAATAAATAAAATACTGGACCAAATTCAAGATTTCCCTAGTGGCAAAAGTCATTTTTCTCTGTCCTTGCCTGTTTTCTGAGTCCTGTGAGGAGGTGCTTTGTCCCATTTAGAATCACTTTGTCAACACGTCCCAGCAATTAGGAAGTATAAGCTCTGTGTCTTGAGCAAACAATAACTTCTTTCTCAGAGATTGTCTTCGCCCACCTTCCTCAACAACACCCCTCCCCTACCTATCCTTCTCCTGAACAACTTCTCTTCTGATCTCTCATGTTAGTTTTCCATTGCTGTGACAACATGAAAGGAGAAGCAAGAAAGATTTATGTCAATTCACGGTTTCACAGTTTTGACCCAAGTTTAGCCGAGTCCATGGCTCTGTGCCTGAGGTGAGACAATAATGTCAAGGCAGGTGGAACATGCATCGCAGGAAGGGTCTCATCTCCTGTCAGCCAGGAAACAGGAGCACAGGGCCATGCGGTGTAGGAGGTTCTTCTGTTTTGTGTGCTGCTTGATAGGGTAGCCCTTAGGTGGGCAGAAGAGACAAAACAAAAGGCTGGAAAGAAGGGAAGTGTGGCAGACACCATGGTTTCCCTGCCCGAGACAGATGTAGGTTAGACTCTTGCCGGTAGGCCACAATCATGTGGTGATACACAGATTAATAGAAATGGGTTAATTAAGATGTGAGAGTTAACCAATAAGAGGATAGAGCTAATGGGCCAAGCAGTAATTTAATTAATATAATTTTATGTGGTTATTTCAGATAAAAGCTGGGGGGGTGGATGGAACAAGGGGCCCCACTCCTCATACTACAGCCATGATAGATCAGGCTACCACATTCAAGGCCTGCCTCCAGCAACACTCTTCCTCCAAGCAGCCCCACCCTCCACAGTTCTATCTCCCAATGTCTAGTCAAATGCTGACTTCATTAATGAATAAAACTGCTGATAATGTCAGCCTCCTCATCATGTGACTGTCTCTGAAGACAATGCCAGCCTCCTTGTCATGTGACTATCTCTGAAGACACCCTCTCTCCCAGATACTCCCAGGAATGTGCACTACAAATCTTCTCGGTGTCTCTGAATCCCCTTGAGATTGATATCACAGCTCTGATCACCATGTAACACATGGCACAGGCATTGCTTCTGAGAACACACACACTAACACATTGGGATTCTCTGTCTTTCTCAGTGTTTGTCTGGTGACATGTCTCCATAAGTACTGCTTGACTCAAAGTGTGAACTGAAGAAAACAGGACACCATAAAACCACAGCTGCCAGGCTTAGTTCTTTAAAACTCACAAAAGCCAATCAACTCACTTCATTGGGATCAGCCATGGTTAGGGCTGGTACCATGCTCAACAAAGACTTTAGCTCATAGCTCCCCTTCCCAATCCGGTTTACACCAGACCTCACGCCTTCTTCTGCTGCCACCCTTTGGTTTCTCAAATGATCGACTGACCTTGAGTTTACCCACCCAGACTAAGGACTCTAATGAATTCTCGTGGAAGTTAACATCCCTGATGGCCTGGCCCCAACCTATGTGGTCACTCTTCACAGCAATCTTTGTTGTAGCTCTCCCACAAGAAAAGTGCTCAGTCTCAACAACATGCTTCCAGACCCAAGCAAGTAATTCTGATTTTTAAACATAGTAGACACTGTGGGGTCAGTTTAGTTGATAAAAATCAAGCACCCAGTAGCCCTGCCACAAGAAATCTCAGACATAACAGGGAGAAGGTTTGTGTAAATAGAAGCCCTGTCTATATGAAGGAGCATAGAGACAGAGAAGAAGCAGCTATCTGCTATACTGACACATCTTATGTTCACCCTGGGAAGCCTGTGGTGGCAGCTGCCATGCTTGAGAGTTGAAAGAAGCTCGCCCGAGGCTCTTCCAGCTCTACCTTTGTTCATTACCTTGGTTTTCTTCCCATCAGCCCTTGCCCTCACCTGTTTGTAGGCCATTAAAAACACTGATCTCAAATGTTCGATAAGTCATCTCAGAAACATGGTCATTTCCATCTAGGAAGAACCAAAGCTTGGTAAACCAGACACACTGGAAAAAGACAAATCACCAGCCTAGGAGATGAGCTTTCAGAAGAAGCAGCCCAGTGTCCCAGAAGGACAAGGATGAAGAGCAGGACCATGGAGGGGTGGGAAGCATCCTCCTTAACTGCCTGATATGCTTTCTACCCTGTGGATTATAGACCTCGTTATTTTTCTTTACCTCGATTCCCTGATAGTTGTAATGTGGTTGATGGATTCACTCATTGACTGTGTATGGATGTTTGCCTGCAAGTGTGTGCTTGTGTACCACCTGTGTCCCTAGTACCCACAGAAGCCAGAAGAGGGTGTCGGGTCCCCCAGATCTTGTCTTTATTCAAGTATATGTTATTTCATCCATTCCTTCTTACTGAACATTTAAACAAGATAAGAATTGACATTTTTAAACACCTGTATAAAACAGAAATGTCACTCAAAAGCAACAGAAATCAACTTCAGCCCGCTCAAAGCAAAAATAACAAAGAAGGAAAAGAAAGGAGGGAAGGAAGGAGACAGACTTGCAGGCAAGCAGCAAACTGGGATTGTAGCTAAGTTGGCAGAGTGCTTGCCTATGCACAAAACTCTGGATTCAATCCCCAGAGCCACATTAAGGTGGACATGATGATGTACCCCTGCAATCCCAGCATGAAGGAGGTGGAGATGGGAGAATCCGAAGTTCAAGGTCATCCTTGACTACAATAGAGAGTTGTAGGCCAGCCCTGGTGACATGAGATCCTTTCTTTAAAGGGGTAATATGCATGAATGAGAAAAAACAATGGGAAAAAACCCTTTCATTTTCTGTGACTTTCGTAGAACCCAAGCATGATCTAGAAGCTAAAGCAATATGACCAAAACACTTCTGTTCATCTGCTTCCCTTAGCTGTTTCTCTAAACCTCTTCACTCTGATGAGAACCCTCTCCTGTGTGGTGGCAACAGCAGGTTACTGAGTGTATGGCTGTTAAAGTAACTGTCTCAGAAGAATACAACATCCTTCTTCCTGGTATTTCTCACTGATGTCCCAGAGAAAGCATGGGTTGGTCCATCCAGGTTGCACAGCAACCTCTGAACCAATCCCTGTAGTGTAGATAATTCTGCATTCTGACTGGCCATGCAAATCAAAGTCATGGTGCCATCCTTGGAACTGGAGGTTAAACTATGTATTGTTGTATCCACCAAGAATGAACACAGTTGAGTCCATAGACTGCGTATAAGGCAAGCCCTAACATGTATCACCAAATCTTCACAAATACCCTGAGTATGGGAGATTATCCTCTAATGAAGAAACTGGGGCTTAGAAAACTCTAGTTTGCTCTCCCGAAGCCACTGAGCTAAGGAGTGGGGCAGCGAACTCTACACTGAAACTTAAGCATCACCAACCTGGCACCAGGTTGTGTGCTGGGCAGGAAGAACCAGAGATGAAAAGTGGAAGATCTTCACATCACACAAAGGAAAAAGCACATTGCCAGTATGCAGTTCCAATACCATGCAGAGCCATGTGCTGACATTCTGGAAAATCCCAGAAAAAATTGGGAGCCATAGAGCTTAGTAGTCAAGAACTTGAGCTCTTGAGTGATGAGTCCTTAGTTCTAAATCCAGATGTGGAGTCCACCAGGTGTGTGACCTTGAGCCAGTGGTTTCACCTCTGCCTGCACAAAATAAGACAGAGATGGCACAGCTGCAGGGACAAAACCAAAGGCAGCAGGATAAGTGTACATGAAGGACCGATCTTAGGTGAGGTTAAAACGCAGGTACAGAAAACATCTATGACAGAAACCAGACTGTGGCAATCAAAGTAAGGTGTATGAAATCCTCAAGGAATTAAAGACACATTTTCAGTTGCCAGCCTGTCACCTGAGACAGCCTGCTCCATTCCAGTTCCTTGTTTCTTTTTTTTTTTTTCTTTCAAACACTGCCTGGCCCAGCTAGGTCCAGTTTCTTATTGGCTAGCTCTTACCAAGCCTTGAAGTTCTGTACCCAGGAAAAGCTAGGCTCTCTGTCAGTTCAAGGGAAGGATGGGGTTTCTCTGCCCCTGGCAGCTCTCCTCTCACACAAGGCTGTTTGGTCCCGACAGCCAAGCAACTGCCAGGCCCAGAATGAAGCTGGCTGTTTGGAAAGTTCAGCTCCTTTTTTTCCCTCCAGTTTCTCTCCTTGGAGTTGCTCTATCCTGTTGGCAGGAGCCCAACCCCCTCCTTCTCTGGAGTCTCCCCACAACTAGTCTAATTAGAAGTCTTCAGGAAGCACCATGGGGACATCCTGACCCTCCCCTGACTTTCTGAGCCTCTATACACGAAGAAGCTTTGCAAAAATAGGAAGCAGGAGCCCAGGAGCCTACAGAGAAGGGAGGGCTGTGGTGGTGAGCAGGGCAGGGGGTGTGGACTGAAATGACGTTAGTTGGACAGGACTCACATGGAATGAAAGGTGCAAATTGTCACAACACTTCATCATTTCCAATCATATCATCCATCATGTCCTACTGACGTGATGCACATTCAGAAACACGTTCTAAGATAAACGAAAGCTGATTGCTTAGCTATCCACACACTTCCATGGTATGCTCTCTAATGTATGTAATTCAAAGGCTGGCTTAGCAGGTGGGAAACCAACAGCTACAGAAATAAGCTCTCACTGAGCACATGGCGTAGGAATGCTCATTTTAATACATCTTAACCGCATAAATTCTGTATTTTGTTATATCAAATATTATTCGTGCTTTAGTTAATTCAAATCTTTGGAATAATCCTGTGGTATAGCATATATGCCACTGTATGAATAAAGAAGCCAAGGTTCAAGAGAGTGAGGTCATCCCTGTTAGTCCAGACGGTAATACTGTAAGAGTTCAAATCAAAGTCATCTGCAGCCCAAACTCATACATTTTCCTTCCAAAAACAATCTATATAGCAACCATAAATTCACGTATTGAAAATTATATTTCTATATTTTAATACATAATAATAAACTTGAACGTTGCTATAGGATTCCCGTCACCATCATCTTCCTGTCTTAGAATGCTGTCAAGACACCAAGGCATTCCCTCACTCCCCTTTGCTGAGAACCTTCATTTCCATCTCCAGCCACCGACAACCATTTATTTACCTTCTCTCTGTCTCTACAGAGTTGTCTCTATGGAGGATGCAGAATAGTACTGTACAGTCTGGCTCCCTTCTCTGAGCATTCTATCTCTGAGGGTCTCCCATGTTACATCAAACATTAATATCCCATAACCTTTTTTATTGCTGAATTATATTCCACTATATGGATATGCCATATTTCATTTATCCACTAACTGTCTGACTGGCACTTACATAGTTTCTCCTTCGGAGTTATGACGAATAATGTTTGCATGAATATTCATGGATATGTCTTTGCATGAACATATGTTTTCATTTCTCTTGGGTAGATTCCTGGGAGGAAAAATTGCTGGTTTGCATAGTAAGTTTATATTTAACATTTTCAGAAACTGCCAAACTGTTTCCCAAAGCTGCTGTCCCATCTCCATCCCTGCTATTAAACGTTGTTGAGCCCCACCTCAAAGTCAAAGTCAAACTCCACACAATTTGAGTGTAGACCCCTTTAGCCTGATCCTCTGGCACAATCTTTTTTACGTGAGTTAATAAGGAGTGGATAACATCTATCTCATTTAAACCGAAACAACGTCCTCCATTTACCATCGCTGGTGGGCATTGTTACAAAAGCCTTTTACACTCTGTAATGTTCCCGCTTTTCCTGTCATTTGCCCAAACACAGCATAGGAAACTGAATGTTTTCTTTTGTGAAAAATACTATTAGCTTTGATTTATGGTTCATCTTTTACCATATGGAATTTGAATCTCATTTTAGGGTTGGTACAGCAATTATTGGGTAGCAAGGTATATCCAGGAATATGTGAAAACCAACTGAAACATGAATTGTTCTCAAAGTAAACAGAGAACTGCGAGGAAAAGGAAGCAGATCAGAAAAACACATGAGGCTGAAGTTGAAGCAAAGTATCTAAAATTCAACGTGATGAGGATAAAGAGCTGTAGCTATTGTGACATACCGTGGACATGGACCCCCAGAAACTCACTTGATTTGTTTATTTTATTTTTCAGTTTCTAAACTTGTTACATTATAATTAGGGAGTGATACTCGTAATCTCACTCTGGAAATTCCTATTTTGTATTTTAAAATATGCTAACTTAAAAATGCCTCATCTTTTTATTATTATATTATGAAGATTGCTGTGTTCATATTAATCATGTCATATAGGCTGTTCATGTTCTGGTTTTATTTATACAATTTAATTTATGTAATCTTTCCTGTACAGATATAATTTTATTTAAGTGTTTTACTGTTGGTGATTCTTTTCATCTCTTGAGGTTTTCTTTTGTGGAGGTGATTGCTGCTTTGTTGGTTCCAATGATATAAGAATGTCAGGCGTTGTATGCGTGGAAAGAAGAAAGGAATAAAGGAAGGAAGGGAGGGGGAGGAAGGAAGGAAGACAGAAAGGAAGGCAGGAAGGAAGGAAGGAAGGAGGGAGGGAGGGAGGGAGGGAGGGAGGGAGGAAGGAAGGAAGGAAGGAAGGAAGGAAGGAAGGAAGGAAGGAAGGAAGGAAGGAAACTCCGGAGGCTGAGGATATGGCTCAGCTTTGGTAAAGTGCTGTCCAAACATGGTGATCTGAGTTCAGATCCCTAGAATTCATAATAAAAGTTGGACATAGCAGTACACCTTCCAGCGTACAGAAGTAGGAAGAAAAGTTGACTCCAAAGGGCTCTCTGATCAGCTAATCTAGTCAAATTGGGTCAGCTCTAGGCTCAGTGGAAGAATTTGCCTCAAAATATAAGGTGGAAAGCAAACAGGGAGCACATCTAAAGCTGACCAGTGGTTATAGTATATACCATGCATGCTTAGTGCTCGCTCATGCATACATGTGCAGGGAGAGGAGGGCAGGGAATGAAAAATCTGGAATTTGAATGAACAATTTATCCTTTATTATTGCTCTGAGCTCCAGCAGACTGTGCTGGATGCCACATGATTGGGGAATAACAGAGGCTGAGTTAGCTCCAAACATAAAGGGGAATCAGTGAGGCATCCCAGCATCCCAGCAGCGGAGAGACAGCAGAGAGTTGCAGGGAGTCCGGAGCGAGGACAAAACGAAGAAGATCAATTCTGACACCATGGCTGAAATGCTTCCAGAGTCCCAGCTGTGAGCCTGGCTTTGTCGTGTTATCAGGCTGCCCGGGAAAGCTACATTAGGACATGAGAAAGGACAGAGGGGAAATCTATCCTCTTCCTGGTCTCCCAGTGTTTCACAGAAGCAGCAGCTTCCACGGCCACTCGGAGACCAGGACTAGTAGACAAGGGCAGACTTGCCTGGTGAAAGCGAAGCCCCTCAACTCCAAGAACCAGGGGCTGCTCAGATCTTATCAGGAGGTTGGCCCTTCGCCTACTGGGAACTCCTCAAAGTGGCTAAGCTCCAATACCAGGTTCTACTGAGCTAGTGAACTGGATGGTTTGAGAAGTGCAACAATTAGTGGAAGAGCCATAACTGGCCACCAATTAGGACAGATTCAACATTCTGAGCCCTGGGATCAAGCATGGATTTTCTCTGAGACAAGACATGGCCCCAGAAGAGCTTTGCCTCAGACCTGGAACTCCAGCCTCAACAGATCCAAACTCAGAAGCCTGAAGCAGAAGCAATGAGCAAAGCAGACCTGGCAGGGAGAGACTGGGGCAGGTCCCAGGCTCACTGAGCAATTCCTAACACTCATAGGAACTGAGGCCTGATATGCCCAGCATCTCCTGGTGGCTCAAATCTGGAAATTAGAAAGAAATCCTATCTCTATCCTCTTAGTAATTCCTTATTTATTTAACTGAAAAATGACAATTTGTACAGAGCATCTCTCAAGCATTGGAACAGCTTTATCGGAAAAAAGGGATCATCAGTTTATGAAGGCAAGGGCCCGACAGACTGTGGAAGGGTGAAAATTGATACAGACGTTGAAAAATACTATGGAGCTTCTTTAAAAAAAAATAGAATTACTACATGATCCAATCATCTTGTTTCTGAATTCATATCCAAAGGAGCCAAGTCAAAGCTTATAAATTTTAAAAGCCATAAACTCATTAAAATACTATATATGTCTGCATATACATGAGGCTGAGAGATGGTAGGCAAAAAGTAAAGTGCTTGCTTTGCAAACACAAAGACCTAAGTTCAAAACTCACATAGAATAACCGAGGTGTGATAGCAAGCTTCTGTAATGGCGAAATTGGAAAGGCAGAGACAAGGAAAACCCTAGGGTTCACTAGCCAGCCAGTCTAGCCTACTTGGTGTACTCCAGGCCATTGAGAAAGATCTTGTTTCTGACAATCAGGTGGGTGGAATGTGGGAACAGTCAAAGACTTTACATTTATGTGCACACATACGCAACTGTAACACATGAACATGTGCACACAAAAAGGTATATATATATATATATATATAAAACCTTGCATGTAATATATAATATGTGAACTTATTTTATACATAATACAACCCATGAAAAACCCAATGGCTGCCCAGATTGGCCTGAGGGATTCAAGTTTACAAATTAGCACTTGACCGTGTTTCTGTTGGGTTTTGTTTGTTTGTTTGGATTAGCTTTTTTTTTATTCTAACCTTATTGAGGTACAAGTGGCAAATAAAATCTATATATATTTAAGTAATACAACTTGGTGTTTTGATATACACTCAGATTATAAAATGACGAGCACAGAAAAAAGATAATTCGTATGTTCATCACCTAACATAGTCACCACCTTCTTTGGGCTAAGACTTAGTGTTTACTATCTCTAGTACACCATCTTATAGGGGTCATGACAGCACATCCAGGACACATTCTTCTCACATAACTGAAACATGGTCCTTTTTAGCCACATCCTCCTCTGATAATCTGTGGTGATACAATGACCCTGAAGGACATTGTGCCAGATGAAAAAAGCCAAGCATGAAAAGATGAATACCCTGCCATCTGACTTAGATGTGACTCTCAAGAAGTGCCACTCACAGAGGAAGTGTGTGGCTTTCTGGTGTTCAGGACATCTGCACTGCCCTGTCCCCTAGTGTGTGGCTTAAAGAAGGCACTATGAGTCCTAAACTGCCCAGTCTTTTGGACAACCCTGAGCACACAGTCAGACCCAAATAAATCAACTGTGATGTTATGGCTTGGATATCAAGCAGCCCCTATTCCAGTGATAAAGGCTGATGACACTACCATAAAAGATGTGATTGGATGAATCCATTGATGAGCTCATAGCCGAAAGGACTGTTAGGAGGTGGGTCTGATGATGGGAAGTGCCCCCTGTTGCTGGAGGCGTGCCTTGAAGAGTAGATCTTGTCCCTAGGTCCTTTCTCCACCCCCTTCCTGCTCTCTGCTTTCTCCGCCTCTTGATTTATGACGTTTTGAGATGCCTCTGTCCCAGAGCAATGGAGTCAACAAACGAGAGAGCAAAACCTTTGAGACCATAAGTCAACATTCCAGCTTCAAGTTGATTTGCTCAGATGTTTTGTCACAGCAACAAAAAGTGTCCAGAATGGTGCAAAAAAAAAAATCACTCTGTAGGCAACAGAAACCAAAAGTGACCTACAGACTCAAATGCTGGTGTTTGTGTTTATGCCCCTCCGAGGGGTCTGCACAAAACTATGGAGTCCTAAGTATGTTCTACTTCAAGGTACAACTTCTCTCTGCAAGTTGCTAGAAATGATTTTTAATGCCAGGTCTCATTTGGAGCACGGGTTCTTGTGTATGCACACATACGGATACAAATGCATATACAGAAATGTGGGTGCACACCAGACCCTGGAACCCAGTGAACTGAGAAGATATTTGCTGAAAAGACAGGGCGTATTTGCTTTTGCACACGATTTAAAACAGACAGGTTGAGTTAAGGGCCGGCATGTTAAAGACGCTAAATTAAAACCTCCAACTCTTGTTTTCTAGAGGTGTTAGCTCTAATGACATTGATCTCACAAGCCCCTCCTCCTTATAGCAACAAGTTGCTGGAGCTGGAGATGAGCCATCTTTTAATGGGCAGTGTGTTCTTTGTTGTTTTTCGACTGCCCCCACGGCTTTGGGCTGTCTCATTTAGCTGGGCCTCCAGCTGTGGTGGCTCAGGCCTGCAAGCCCAGTGCTCAGGAGGACTGCTGTGAGTCTGGGCCCTTCTGGGCTGCAAATCACCCATGTTGCAAAAACAACAAAGTGCCAGCAGGCCCAGGTTCTGATGAGGATCAAGCCTACTGCCCATCTCGCCCTCCCTCAGCCCAGGGCTCCTTATTGCATCTAGAGGACATCAGGTGCGAGTCTGCCTCTGGGGCTTTGTGCAGTTCCCTCTGCCTGCAGGACTCATCCCTGGACATCCTCACTGCTTACTCCCACGGATTCTCAATTCAAGGCTGAAGTCCATCCCATCAGCCTGCCCAGTCACAACCATAGACCTCCCAAGTCTATCTCTGTCTTTCCTACACACTTCACATGCTACGTGCCAATACAGTGTATTGATCTATGTGGAAAGAGAAGGACTTCTGGGCACCTCCCTCTCTAGTGATGTATAGGTAGTTGGTGGTTGCTGGGAGAGGGTAAAATATATTTTTCGAGAGCTGTGCTGACTGGTACATTTCCCATGCTTCTAGAAATAACCTCTCGCTCATGCTCATGGAAGCCATCCTAATAAAACTTACTGGGGACACAAAAACGAACATGAGAGTAGACAGGGGGCTGGTTAGGAATGAAAGGGGAGCCCTCCTAAGAGGGAGTCAGGACACGGTAATGGAGGAGTAAACGTGATCAAACGCATTGTGCATGTGTCTGTGTGTGTGTGTGTGTGTGTGTGTGTGAAGAGAGAGAAATGTCATAATGAAACCCATTAGCATATATAATTGAGATATGCTAGTGAAACACACATCACAGCTTGCTGTTCCAGCTACTCAGGAGACTAAGGCAAGACATTCATAAGTTCAATGACTGCTATGACAATAGAGAGACGAAGAGCAGAATGGGTGGCTTAGCAATCCCCTGCCTCAAAATAAACATAAAAAGATGTGGATATCATTCCAATGGTAAAGTGCTTAATTCAATCCCCAGAACACACACACAAACACACATACATATACCACAGGTACACATCACACACATATGCATATACTATACATGCATATACATACATATATATCACATATGCATATACACACCACACAAATCACACATATACCACATACATATATATCACATATGCACACACATACACTACACAGGCATATACACACCATGCATACACACATATACCTCGTGCACACATGCACACACACAAGCAATACATTTGCTTTGTCTAAGCTTTGTTTTCCTGCTTCAAGAGTGTCCCACGAGGACAAAGACACGTGTGTGCTTTCCCTGTTTCTCATGCCTGGCATCATCAGGTTTTCAGAGCGACAGTAAATATTAGAGTTTTGAGGAACACGCAGTCTCTGTCACAGTTACTCAGCTCCATCACTGTAACAACAAGTCAGCCATAGATGACACATTAATGAATGGATGTGGATGTGTTCCAGTAACACAGATTTACAGAAACAGGTGGCAGCTGGATTTGGCCTGAAGACCAGTGGTTGCCAACTGCAGGTCTAGAGTGGTATTTCTCAGCCCTTGAGTCTTGCATAAGCATTTTCTGGACAGCGTCAGCAGCTCCTCCTAATAGCTCCCTACAAAAATATGCCTCGGTATTTCTTCCCCTCTGAGCCTTCTTGTGTGTTCTGGGGGTTGAACATACAAGCTTTATTCAGCTGTTTTGACTTTTTATTTTGAAATAGGGTCTTGCAAAATTGCCCAGGTTAGCCTTGAACCCATTCTGCTGCCCATATGGCCCTTGAACTTGCAATCTCTCTTCCTCAGCTTTTCACAAGTTAGGGTAACAAGCCTCCTAGCCCTTTATTACTTACGGTTATGCTATTTTTAAAATAATTTTCTTTATTCTTGAGAATTTCAAGGTATAAATAATGAAATTTGATCATATCCACCCTTATTTCACCCCTCTAATAACCTCTTGTATTCCTCTCCCCAACATAGCCCTCTCTGTCTATCTCCTTCCTTTCATTCTGATAACTCATTAAGTCAAGTTAGTGAGCCCATATGTTCTTTGGTGCAGAGCCATCCACTGAATCATGGAAGTCTACAGTGGCCACAAATTTATATAAAGAAATGTTTCTCCACCCCCAGCAGCCAACACCTGCTAATAACTCCTCAGGAGGGAATGGAACCTGCAGCCCCCAGCAGCCAACACCTGCCGAGAACTCCTCAGGAAGGGAAGAAACCTGCAGACTAACTGCCCCATTTATGCCAGAATTCTTGCTGGCTTGATCTTGTAGAGAAAAGCACGAATTCTATGCTTTTTTTTTATGGGTGTAATGACCATGGCAGGCACTCCTCCCCATCTTCCAGCTCTTACACCCACCCCTTCTCCTTCTCCAGTGTTCCTCGAGCCTTGGCAGGGTGAGGGTCGGATATGGATGTCCCATTTAGAGCCAAGCACACAGTATTCTGTTCTCAGCACCTTGAACAGTCATATATCTCTGCACTGACTGAAATTTGCCACAAAAATAAGTTTCCCTGTCCACGGCTGAGAGAAGACTGTGTCTGTGTATATGAACTTAAGTACTGAGAAGGAATTTGACAACATGATCATCTAGCGAAATAAGAATAATGGATTCTCTTCTAGGGTCTATGGCATCTCCAGTCATGAACTTTTGACCAAGATTACAGTACCACACATGAAACTTCCTCCTCAAATTTAATCCGAAAGCAGCTAGCTACTATATAGCAGCTGTGCCAACATTGCTCTAGTGTGCAAGTCTTGCCTGGCAGGTGAGTATTTTAGCATGCAAAGTCCAGCGTGGGGTGAGATCAGTGTCTTTTCTCCCTCAGCAGCCTGCATAGCACCTACAGCATTAGGAAAGCTAGCAGCAGGGAAGACATTTCCTAATTGGTTTAAGATTTATTTGTCTGTGTCCTACAACCAACACATGCAATATCTTCAGCAACAGAGTCTTCCCGAATACTTATGGGGGATAACCAGAGCACCGGCAGCAGTCTAGCCAGTCCTAGTTTGCCAATGAAGTAACCGACACAAAGGATGTTGTTCAAAATCTCAGCGCTGAAGAGGGGCTGAGCAACACTAAGAGTCGGAAGTCCACTTGGTTCCGGAGTCCTCAGCCTCCCTGCAGTTCCACCTAACTCAGGGCTGAGTGCTGTTTCCAAATCAGAGTGTAACAGAACAGTGAGGAATGGTGGCCTCCCAGCCCTGGGCAGCCCCACAGACTCTCCAAGTCCTTCGGGTGAATTCTAGGCAGCACTTTCTCCACACTTCTTCTTTGCGGCTGGAGCTTTGATATGGTGCATGTGCTTCCTAAAGGTAAAGGTCACCCCTTCTCTTTCCTTGTAATGGATAAGATTTAAATTTTTATTTTAAAAAGGTTTTTATTTTGGTGTTTTGCCTGCTGACATGTCTGCACCACTCCTGTGACTGGTACCCGTGGAGGCCAAAGAGGGCATCTGGTCCCCTGAAACTGAAGTTGCAAACTGGGAGTAGAACCTGGGTCCTCTGGAAGAGTGGCCAATGCGTTTAACCACTGGGCCACCTCTCCAGCCCTAAATTTATAAAATAAAAGAGAAAGCATCAAGTTAGCCTATATGAGAAAAAACGATGACTCTCCGAGTTTCTGGGACTCTGGAACAGGACTGCAATAACACAGAGCAGCTAATCCAGGATTAGAATTAAAGACTAGTAACCGTTAGCTATAAGAGCTGGCCTTTATGGACACCAGCTACATACTGGGAACACACTCAGCTCTTTAAATACACTGTCTAAGCCTCATGCTCCAGCAAAGGAGCACATTTTACTCCTTTCTGTAGATGAAGAAACCAAGGTTCAGATTTGTCCTTCATCCAAGGACACACAGTTTCTATGTATCACAGACTGAATTTGAACCATGTTTACATAACCCTTGAACATCACCATGAAACGTCTGTGCTGTGCACCCAAGCAACCCTGTCGAAAACCTTAGATCAGTAGCTTAAATTCTGGGAGCCTCGCTTTCTTTATAAAATAGGTACTAGGAATGGTTCTGAATTCACGATTATTGAAAAAGATTCTGTATGTAGGCAGTAAGCAGAAGGGCTCACACACAATAACCATGCAGTACCGATTACAATTGCCATATCATGTACTAGGGTTAGAAGTAATTGGGCATCACTACCAGTCTCTGCTCTGACAAAAAGGATCACAGGGTTCTCACCATTGGCCAAGGACAATCAACGAAATAGCATGAACTCTATCAAGATGGTCCATTGTCCTTTTCTAAAACTCATTCCCCCCTCACCCTATCCTAAATTGTACTCTATGTAGGAAGGATATACCAAATTAGTGATCTTAAAGATTGTGTGATCACATAGTACCACCAGCTGGTGACCCATCTCATGACATGTTTGGGCCTGCATAAGCAATTATATTGGCCAAGTGGTCAAGAGTCTTGGGCTCAAAACCATATCTAGTGCAAACTCCTTTGTAATCCATGAAGCTTCTTTCTTTTCTTTGAGCCTCAATTTCTTCCACTGTAACTTTGATAGTCTCCAAGGACCAGGGTAGGATTTTCAACAGGAATTCACACACTCAGCCTTTTCTTTGCATACATGATATTTAATGAACACTTCTCTAGTGTTTATAGTGTGTAAGACAGTAAGACAAACTTTGTGCCTACCTTAATAGACTGGAACTTCTTGATTAAGAATTCAGGGCATAAACTTTGTCCAAATAAAAGTATAATAGTGTAAAAGTACAGTGTATGGAAGAGAGTTCACTTTAAAGGGGTATCAAAGGGCTAGGGGTCCATCTCAGTAGAGTACTTCTCTCGGTCCCATCACCAGCACTGCAAATAAGCAACAAAAGCTAACAAGGACAAGAGTCAGGGCTAGCCCTTCTGCACAAGTACCATGACAGGATGAATTCATCTGTCCATAAAACATTCTAGGAAAGAGAGTTCCACATGGAAGCTTCAGCACATATAAATATCTAGAATCAGGTCTAGTTCTCGTGGAATATCCAGACAGAATGAACTTGAGCAAGTGAGGGAATCTGCACGTAGTGAGTACTTTGGGGAGTAGATTTCCAGCAGGAACTATGCCTTGACTTGATTTGAGTACCATGGAAAGCCTTTGGGAATCTATAAGACCACCAAGTGGGTGATTCCAACTCTTGTCCAAAATGATTTCTGCTCAGAACATGATCGTATCATCTACATTTTTAAATATGCGCTTTGGTCTCCTACAGGATCCCCAAGAACCCCAGATACGCTGGATAGCTCTTTTAGCCCTCCTTGACAACCTTCAGTTATTTCATGGGACCATACATGGTAGATGCTTATGTCAGAATCACTTTGATGACAAATCCCTGGACATGTCTCTAACAACCATTCTAGATTTAGTTAATTGAGGTGAGAAGACCCACCCTAAATATAAATGACACCATTTCATTGGATGAGGTCCCAGACTGAATAAAAAGGAGATATAGATTTGACTACCAATGTTTATCACTGTCTGAATGCAGATGCCATGTGACCATTTGCCTGAAGCTATTGTCACCATGCCTTCCCACCATTACAGATTGTGCTCTCCTGAACTGTTCCCCTAAGTTGCTTTTTGTCAGATATTTAGTCACACAAAGCAGAGGGACAATTAACACAATAGATGATTATTAGCTTGACTATGTACCTTCCCATTGCAAGCTCCTTAAGGGTGGGAGATTTATTTCCAGTCTTCACAACACATAGCCCAGTGTACTGAGTACATGCTATGAGCTAGGCTTATGCTGAGAGGAAATCGCTCCCCAAATACTCTCCATCAGCTTAAGGTATAGGGTAATTCACCTGATTTCCTGGGTATGGAATCAGAGAAGTAAAGGGAAGTAAACTTACTCAAAGTTACCCAGCTACAATCAGTGAAGCAGGAATCCTGGTTCTCAAAGCATGGTTCCCAACCTAACAGAGATGGTATCTGCTGGGAGACTTGTATAAAATGTGCATGTTTAGTCCCAAACCAGGCAAAACGCCTCAGAATCTCTAGACGTGGGCCAATAGTGTGTTAACCAGCCTTCTAGGAGGTTTTGATGAGCCACCAAGTTTGAGGACTGTTAGATGGTCTTACCCTCTCTCTGTTCTGTAGCAATATAAGGGCAAACAAACACTAGCAGTAGCTCTGTCCTTGTGGAATTCGTTGTGTCATATTTATTGATTGGATATTGGATATACCACACTTAGAAATCCAAGTTCCTTCTCCACTAATTTAAGACACACAACCTTTATTGAATGCAGGGGTCAGCCAGTGTAGAAATGAACCAGTCGAAGTGTCCACTTCTCAGCCCAGTTTGAGAGTGCAAAAGTGAATTGTGTGTTATGGGCTAATGGGTCTGCCTATCCCCAGTGACAGAAATGAAAGTGTCAAAAGCAAACCCTTCAAGCCCCCTCCTTAGAAATAAGTTCCACGTGGAAGTTGCCAGCAAGTCTGGACACTCAGAAGTTCTGTAGTTCTCCATAGTCAGGAAGTGTTTGACAAACCACTAAGTCCAGCATATTTTCTTTGCCAAGGAGGAAGAAAATAATGGACCACCTCTAAAGAAGGTGTGTGTATTTACCAAGGACTACTGCACGCTAGGCGCTGACTTTACTTCTGTATTGTGTAGACATTATTGTTGATTTTAGAACACACTTACACAGCAAAATTAATGTCTCAATTTTAACCAGAACCCAGAGATGCTAAGTGACTTGCCAACGACACTAAGCTAATAAGAAATAAAACTTGAATTAAAACCCAGGCTGGCTTGACCATCAACACATGGTCTTATTCAATATGTTATACTTTATCCCTCATTAAAAACCCAAAAGCAAGTCTATGAGGCAATTAGGAGACAGGTACAGAGAAGTTCTTCACTGGGGAAAATATTCTATCATCACTTTCAAAAGTGTAAATCTCATTTAATAGGATCTGGACTCTGAGAGAAAGTATATTAAAGTCTGCTTTCCCCTCAACTCTGAGAAAATATTCATGGTGTGTTTTTCTGTTTTAGACACAGTAACAACCAAAGCAGTCTAAGTGAATTAGTTGTTCTCTCTCTCTTTCTTTCTCTCTCTCTCTCTCTCTCTCTCTCTCTCTCTCTCTCTCATTTTTGCCTAGTCATCTGTAAACAAGATCTATTAAAATAATTAAATGCAAATTCTGTAATTTCCGCAACATTTAACTCAAAAATAGCAGATTTCTATAAGAATGGGTATATTTAGCACTAAATGTTTCTTAGCTTATTTTGTCTAATGGTCTATTTTAAAGTCATGTTCAGAACATAGGACGTTTGGACGAGTGTTCTCGACTGTCCCGTGACATTCCATAGAGGGATGAGCTCATCATCCTTATGCACGCTATCCTCTGTGTCATGGCTTTCCATGGAATGGCATTCCGAAGGAGCATATTTGAGGAATCTGACGTATTTGACCTTCTCTTCTTTTTTGTGACAATCTCTCCTTTCCCAGAATCCCTTCTGCTGGTGCCATGGCAAAGAACAAAGAGAGAATGAGCAGTACTAAGATGTCAGGACTCAGTATCTTCCTTAAGATGGGAGACTGGCCTGCACAGCTCTCATTACAACATTCCTTTATGGGGCACAGCCTAGAGATGGGCAGAGTAATGGGGAAAGCAGAGAGAGAGGAGGGAGGACCTAACAAAAGAGGAGGGGCAGGCCATCCCTCTTTAAAATCTGTGGCACTTCCCTCCTGCCAGAAGAGCGAACCTCTGAGTCAGCAAAAATTCCACGCAAACTAGTTTGCCTTGGCGCTATGTATATCCCCCTCAGTGCTGCGCAGCATGGCAGAGAGGTCCTGCTAGCGATACAGAGAAAGGGCGGGGATGAGCAAGAAGAGGAAGTAAGTTATCCAACTCCCTAGTAAGTGCTCAAAGCATGCTCAAGTTCCTGGAAAACAAGCCAGGACTCCCCTAAAGTAACAGCCACCCAGTGTTGGCAAAGAGGACTCAGCATCCCCAGACATGGCTTTCTCTGGGCCCCCTTTGGTGTACCCATTCCTATCTTCATCTCTCACATGCATACCCTACCTTGAACAGTTGAATGAATGGTCAACTGTTCTTGCAAGACTTTATCTGGAAATTTATAGCAATGAACATCCATGGGCTATCTCTTCCTTTATGGGATCCTTCAAATCCCAAGAGACACCCATGCTTAACCAGCAATATGCTGAATAAATACTATTATGGTTTTACAACAAACTTATTTCAGGCATGATGGAGCCAACCCCATCCAAAGCCCTGTGGAGTGATGTCTTTCCACTATCCCCACTTTGCAGACTGACATACTAGGGCCCAGTGGGAGCCCCCAGACCTACACTGCCCAGCCAGTAAATACTGGAAGAGCACATCTCCAGCCCCATGGTCTACAAATATTTTGTTGATGGTGGTATTTGTTTTCTTCTGTACTGGGGCTAGAACACAAGGTCATGAACCTGCTACAGGGTATATTCCCACTGAGGTACATCCCCAGACGTTATTTATTCATTCATTTATTTATTTATTTATTTATTTATTTATTTATTTATTTATGCTTTTTATTTGAGACAAGATCTCACTAAGTTGCTCAGACTAGCCGTAACTCATAACCGGCCCAGGCTGATTCCAAACTTCTAATCCTCCAGCCTCGGCTTCCCAAGAAGCTGGGGTGACCGGTCTGCACTGCCAGGCCTGGCTCTAGCCTTCATTAGAGAGTCTTTGTGCTTTAGTAATTCCAGGAACCCATAGATGTAGAAATAACGCAGAAGGAGTCTTGCTGGCCAGCGGGCCATTAGATAGTAAAACCTCTGCCCCTCTTACACACCAGCACAGAGCATAGATCCAGCTCTCTCTTTTTTTCTCACTGCAGATTTTTCTTAACCTTGAACTTAGGCCAAGTGGAACCTTTCTTGGAGCTCCCTGGGTCATGTGGACAGTTCTTCCAAAGGGTGGGAGAGTTCTGGCTCCCTGCAGCATGAGCTGCAGTCCCAGTCACCTGCTGAGACCCAGCCTTGATCAAGGTGAGCCCTCATCTTAGAACTTCTGCCTTGTAGTTCCTTCTTTTAACATTTCCCACGATGCTTTTCTGTGCCTTTGGAGATTAGTCCTGGTGCTCTGTGTGACCACAAGAGACAAGGGCCAGTTGAGCTTGCGATATTGCTAAGCCCGCTCATCCCTCCAATCACCACAGACAGAATTACACTTACAAAACTGCAGATTTAGGCTGGAATATAGTTCAGTGGCAGAGTACTTGCTTGCCATGCATGAGGCCCCAGTGACATAGAAAACGACACACAAAAAATACAAATCTTACTTTTCTAACCCTCTCTCTGTGTGTCTCTGTTTGTCTGTCTCTCTCTGTGTGTCTCTGTTTGTCTGTCTGTCTCTCTCTCTCACACACACACAAAAAAACCTCTCTCTCATACATACACTCTCTCTCACACACACAAACTCTCTCTCACACACACACTCTCTCACACACACAAACTCTGTCACACACACTCTCTCACACACACTCACTCTCTCTTACACACATACACAAACTCTCTCACACACACTCTGTCTCTCTCACACACACACTCACACACACACACAAACTCTTTCTCTCTCTCACACACACACAAACTCTCTCTCTCTTTCACACACACACAAACTCTCTCTATCACACACACACACACACACACACATTCTTCACACCCACTTCCCGTCTTCATGTAATTCACTCACAGGCAGAGGTGTCCAACCACTTGACTTCTCTGGACCACCCTGGATAAAGAACTGTCTTGGATCACATATTAAATCAAGAGGTGTCCAGCACATGACCTGTAGGTTGTGAGAACGCACACACACAATTTTGTGTGACATACTGATATATGCTATCCTGTGAGCTTCCCCTTCTTCCATGTGCCTTGGAAGGAATGTTATCACATGTCCGACTTACGACGTAGCATTCAGTGGTCACTTATCACTTAGAAGACAAGAATCAGTGGGAGGGAAAAATGAGAGAACAACTTGAGTGAATATGATCAAACCGCATTATACACATGCATGAAACTAATAATGCATAAGCAATATATGCTCATTTAAAACAAAGCATGTATAAATAATATGTTAATTTAAAATAACTAAAAAGTAACTTCAAAAGTTCATACTAGTCTGATATGTGCTCTGAATTTGGGCTACTTGTCTTTTGTGAACTTAATTTTCCTTGTTTTAAATTGAGCTGGTCTAGATGTCTATGCTTTTTATTTTTAAACAAAAACTGTGCTAATGTGAATAACTTCACTGTAAGATGCAGGGAGTTCCCACCTTTCCCAGTCAAATGCCTGCCTACTGAAAGGTGGCTTCCTGAAAGTTGCTTGAACACCACACTCTGACTGCACACCTGTGACTTGGAGTTAATCCCAAATCCTGCTGCCTACCTCCTTGTGCCCCAGATGTATCCATCCTGAGTCAGAGGCTGGCATTGACTCCTGCCCATCTTCCACCAGCAGCTGCCCTCATCCCCCAGCTAGTGTAAAAACTAGCTGCCCAGGGCTCATGATTATCTTCTATAGACAATTGACTCCAGGCTCAATGGAATGAGGCTTCAATCCCTTAGGTGCCCCCCCCCAGCCCACTGAACAGGAGCTGTCTATCCTGAGGGTGTCCTCCAAGCCCACCACCTTGCTCAGTCACTGACCAATCCACATGGGAATATCAAAAGCCAACCCTATGCTGCAGCTTGGGCCCTGACTTGAGGATGAGTCACCCTCAGAGCTGCTTCTAAGGAAGTCAGTGAAGACACAAGTGCGGCCCTTTTGCTTTGTGCGCACCATCTCATGTGCTATCTATCAAGACCAGAATGGTCCATTCTTATGCTCGTTGTGTAGATGAGATACAACACTAAGATAATGAGAAACTTGTGTAAGCCAGAGGCTTACAATGTCTCTGTCCAGGCTAGTTTTATGTCAACTTGACACAAGGAGGAGGGCCCAGTCCATTGTGGGTGGTGCCAATCCTGGGCTGGTGATCCAGGGTTCTGTAAGAAAGCAGACTGAGCAAGCCACGGGGAGCAAGCCAGTAAACAGGACCCCTCCACGGCCTCTGCATTAGCTCCTGCCTCCAGGTTCTTGCCTTGCTTGAGTTCCTGTCCTGACATTTTTTAATGATGAACAGTGATGTGGAAGTGTAAGCCAAATAAACCCTTTCCTCCCCAAGTTGCTTTGGTCATGGCGTCACAGCAATAGTCACCCTGAATAAGACAGTCTCCACTGGTAAAGTAGGTACTCGGCCCCATGAAGTCACCATGAAGACTGAAGAGATGAAAACACTGAGAAGAGAGATAATACTTTCTTGTCCCCTGTATTATGCTGACCAATAAGAGCACACATGCACACATGCGCATGCACGCATGCATGCACACACACACATAAATGCCCACTGCTTACTGGCAGGATGATCCTAAATCTTACAGTCCTGGACACCTGACACCTCCAGTTTGAGATTGATGGAAATTCGGAATAGAAATTCCCAGAGAGGTTGGTGGAGCAGTCCGGCAGAAAATTGGACAAACCACTTCCCACTCCAAGAGTCAGTGAAGGACAATGGGCACGCCCTTGGCAAGGAAAGGACTTTATCAACTGCATCTTGGTACTCTGTGAGCATCATATACTTTCCATCTGGTCCTTAATTCCTATGTCACTTAAGGAGTGGTTTGTAGGCGATACACAGCCCCAGTCTGCAAATGCACAAGTAACTTTTGTGGAAAAATTTATTGTTTTTCCAGTATCCTTATTCTTTCTTATTCAATCGTATTCTACTCCTCTAAAGAAATGGCTTTTTCATTTCACCACAATCCCAGCCATGTGGTTTGGGCAGGACTGGCATTTTAGTCCTAAGGACTAACCTTCAAACCATTCTCTAGCCAGCTGCTAGCTCAGAGATTGGTGCATGTCCCTAGTTAGAGCAATGAGAGAAAGCGAATCCTGAGAACTGAGCAGAAGTCACCTAGAGAGGTACTCTCTCTTCTCCAAACAGTGTATAATGAAGATGGAAATTCTGCCATTGCTCCAACTATCTTTAGACCAGAAGAAAATATACCATGGCTCGGATATCATGGAAGGTAATCAGATCCTTGACTTGCTCGTCAAGACATACCTACACTAAGAACCATCTCTCACTTTTTCTGAATCACATGAAGTGTTCAATCCAGAGTGATTAGGGAGTTTTCTTTTTTTTAAATTTTTATTTATTTATTAAAGATTTCTGATTCTTCTCCGCCACTGCCTCCCATTTCCCTCCCCCTTCCCCAGTCAAGTCCCCCTCCCTCGTTAGCCCAAAGAGCAATCAAGTTTCCCTGCCCTGTGGGAAGTCCAAGGGCCACCCACCTCCATCCAGGCCTAGTAAGGTGAGTATCCACAAAGCCAGTTCGTGCAGTAGGAACAAAAACCCATTGCCATTGTTCTTGAGTTCTCAGTAGTCCTCATTGTCCACTATGTTCAGCGAGTCCGGTTTTATCCCAGGCTTTTTCAGATCCAGGCCAGCTGGCCTTGGTGAGTTCCCGATAGAACATCCCCATTGTCTCAGTGTGTGGGTGCACCCCTCGCTGTCCTGAGTTCCTTGCTTGTGCTCTCTCTCCTTCTGCTCCTGATTTGGACCTTGAGATTTCTGTCCGGTGCTCCAATGTGGGTCTCTGTCTCTGTCTCCTTTCATCGCCTGATGAAGGTTAATATTCCGGAGGATGCCTATATGTTTTACTTTGTGTTCTCCTTATTTAGCTTCTTTAGGATCACTAATTATAGGCTCAATGTCCTTTGTTTATGGAGAAAAACTCAAAGCCATCCCACTAAATTCAGGAACACGACAAGGATGTCTACTCTCTCCATACCTCTTCAATTTAGTGCTTGAAGTTCTAGCAATAAGCAATAAGACAACATAAGGGGATCAAGGGAGTTTTCTTTTAAACAATAAGAAAAATATTAAATTATTTTATTTAAATTCTTAAAATAGTTAAGGTCTATGGTTGGCACCTCACATCTACATCAGAGAGTTGGTCCCCACGTACTTCCTTGACCCTTCAACCCAACCCTTGGGTCTTCTCTGCTGCTGTTCCTTGTTATTATGGTGCCTTGACAGACAATCATCTAGTGAACTTTGGCAATTCCCAAGAATGGCAAAATATTGTAAAATATTGATTGCAGCCCATGTTCCCACTTGTCATATTAGTCTTGAATCAGGATTAGGGGCAATAAATTATGCTCCCATCAACACACAAACACACACACACACACATTTACTATATCCTCTGTCTTAGGGTATCTGCTGCTGTGAAGAGACAACATGACTACAGTACCTTTTATTAAGGGAAGCATAATTAATCACCAATTAAGGTGTGGCTCAATTACAGTTCAGAGGTTGAGTTCATTATCATCACGGTGGAACATGGTGGTGTGCAGGCAGACGTGGTGCTGGAGAAGGAGCTGAGAGTTCAACATCTTGTTAGGCAGCAGTAAGTGAACTGAGGCACTGGGCATGACTTGAGCATATATAAGACCTCAAAGTCCACCTCCACAGTGACACACTTCCTCCAACAAGGTCATATCCATTCCAACACAGCCATACCTCCTAATAGTGCTACTCCCTTTGGGGGCCATTTTCTTTCAAACTGCCACACCCTCTACTGTATCAACAGAAACATTGCTTTAGGGATGGTCTGAAATGCATTCTGCTCAGGAGGGAAGTACTGATGCTGTCCTGATGAGGTCAAGTCACACAGTTATCGGCTCCCCATTATCCATAGCTCGGATATCTGTGCTCTCAGCTACCTAAACTCAGTAACAAGGCTTAGTATGGTGCAGTGAGTTGACAGGAGGGAAGATGGGAGGGAAGGAGGGAGGAAGGGAGGGAGGGAAGGAGGGAGGGAGGGAGGGAGAAGAGAAAAGAGTAAAGAAAAAATGTCATGGTACTCTGTGATTTTGTGTTTTTATTAGTTACTATTGCCAATTTATAAATGAAGCATACATGTAGGTGTGGTAGGTACAGGAAAAACATAGTATACATAGGACTCAGTCCCATCCAAGCCTCTAGCCACCCACAAAGGATTTGCAGAGAGAGGTGTGGAATGCACAGACTAGCTACCCTGAATCAAAACCATGCCTCACAGTTTGCTGCAGCCTAACTTCCCTTACAGACAGAAAGTCCCACCTCTTGTTCTACTAAATAATTCAGAATGCAATTCCAAGCCCAGCTTTCTTTGCCTGCGCCACACCGTCCAAGCAGACTGGCCAGTCAGCCCTGCCTGAGCCATTCAAACCAGGGGGGGGGGCGTGCTGCAAAGCAGCCTTTCCCATCTCGTCTTCTCCCCATGTAACGGGTCCCTTCCCACAGCTTTGGGTTTTGGCCTGGACAAGGAATTGCTCTCTGTACTAACCAACCAAAGAGCCCAGTTGTTGAGCTTCCTGACCCTTGGAGGTCCCTTCTATATCCGTTTGTGGCTACAATAAGAACTGCCTGGATTAAATAAAATGAAACTGAAAAGAGTCTTTAAAATCCTATTCCTCCAGAATTTGATGCTCTTGTCCAAACGTTTCAGCTTGGCACTAGACCCATGGGTTGCTTCCATAATGGTGATAGAAGCAATGCCTCTGGGAGGTCACTAGGTCATGAGGATGGAGCCCATGGAAGTGAGATTAGTGCCCTTCTGAGATAGGAGAGTGATGATCATTCTATTGATCCTTTGAGGATACAACAAATCAGCAGCCATTTGCAAAGCAGGAAGTGAGCACTCCCTAGTTCCTAGTTCCTGTATCTGTTACATCTTGATTTTTAGGATTTGAGACCTTCAGCCTCCAATAGTGTGAGAAGCCATTCCATCTGTGACCCTTTTATTACAGCTGCTCAAAATGACTGAGACGCTCTCTTACACAGCTTATGTTACAGCTACTCACCTTACCAGTCACTTCCAATAAAGTTGAGTGTTAATTAACCACTGCCCACCGTTAACTGGACATTGTGATAAGTGACAACTAAAGAGAAGGCATTTCCACACATCAGCACACCATCCCCATGCCACACATCAGCATGCCATCCCCACGCCACACATCAGCACACCATCCGACTCCACACATCAGCACACCCTCCCCACTCCACACATCAGCACACCATCCCTATTCCACATATCAGCACACCATCCCTATTCCACACATCAGCATGCCATCCCCACGCCACACATCAGCACGCCACCCGACTCCACACATCAGCACACCCTCCCCACTCCACATATCAGCACGCCATCCCCACTACCCACATCAGCACGCCATCCCCACTACACACATCAGCACGCCATCCCCATTTCTACCATACTTGCTCGACCTATCTTCTCCTTTAAGATTTGAGGTCTTTATATAATGTCAGCCACACATCTCACTCTCCCAGCACTGTAATACCCAAGGGAGGCAACATAAAAGAGGTTCCCAGTTTCACAAGTTTCTGTCCATAGTTTTTTGGTGGCACAGTACATCACATTGGCAGTGTGTAGTAGAACAGTATTGCTTGCTCTTTTGGGAAACAAAGGAGAAAGAGACCAGTATTCCCAAGCACAGTCCACCAATTACCCAATTTCCACTCACCTGGCCCCTCTCTAAAGATGTCTAGAGGCTGGTCTCCAAATTTGTAAAGCAGGGACTTTAAGGGGGCATTTCCAAACCTCAAGCTCCTACCCCAAAACAACAGACTTGGGGTTCAAATCCCAGGATACTTCCTGGAATTTTACCCAGTGGAACAAGGCTGAGACCAAGACTGAGCCCATCAAGAGGAGGAGTCAGGAAAAAACTGGCCAGTTATCCTGCTTCCCACACCAGGTCTCCCTGGTGTCCGATTCTTTCTCCTTCCCTTCTCTTAGACATTCAGTATATTCTCGTTTCTCTCGTGTTAGACTCTCATATTAGAGTTGGTTTCTGCTGTATCAATGCACACAGACGTGCTGTGTTAGCTCTCCCATCAGGAAGGTGTTTCCTAGGATTTTTTTTAGTGTTCTTTTTTGTTTGTTTGTTTCTTTTTCTTCTTTTTTTTTAATTATTATTTTTTTTATTGAGAAAAGGAAAAAAAAGTTTCTGCCTCCTCCCAGCCTCCCATTTCCCTCCCCCTCCTCCCACCCTTCTCCCCCTCCCCCCACTCCTCTCCCTCTCCCTCTCCAGTCCAAAGAGCAGTCAGGGTTCCCTGCCTGTGGAAAGTCCAAGGTCCTCCCCCCTCCGTCCATGTCTAGGAAGGTGAACATCCAAACTGGCTAGGCTCCCACCAAGCCAGAACATGAAGTAGGATCAAAACCCCGTGCCATTGTCCTTGGCTTCTCATCAGCCCTCATTGTTCGCCATGATCAGAGAGTCCGGTTTTATCCCATGCTTTTTCAGTCACAGTCCAGCTGGCCTTGGTGAGCTCCCAATAGATCAGCCCCACTGTCTCAGTGGGTGGGTGCACCCCTCGTGGTCCTGACATCCTTGCTCGTGTTCTCCCTCCATCTGCTCCTCATTGGGACCTTGGGAGCTCAGTCCAGTGCTCCAGTGTGGGTCTCTGTCTCTATCTCCATCCATCACCAGATGAAGGTTCTATGGTGATATGAAAGATATTCGTCAGTATTGCTATAGGATAGGGTCATTTCAGGTTCCCTATCCTCAGCTTCCCAAGGGACTAACTGGGGACATCGCCTTGGGCTCCTGGGAGCCTCTCTAGGTTCAAGTCTCTTGCCAACTCTAAGTTGGCTCCCTTAACTAAGATATGTGCTTCCCTGCTCCCCTATCCAACCTTCCTCTATCCCAATCATCCTGTTTCCCCAAGTTCCCCCAATCCTCCCCTTCTCACTTTTCTCTCCCCATCCCCCGTAATGCCCAATCCACCCCACCCCCAAGATCTCAATATTCTCCCTTTTTAAGTTTTGATTGTGTGTGTGTGTGTGTAGGTATACTATATAAAACAATGCATTATTGTTTTAAGCACTACACATCAATGCTGTTATTACATAAGACTTTGGATCCAGGAGTGAATAGCAAGTTTCTCCTTTGTATAAACCAAATAATGTCATGACAACAGAATTTTTGTCAAGGAACAAAGTCCTCTGATATTGCTTCTGTGATGTTGATCTCATGTCTCATTAAAATTAAGCAAATTAAAGGGAATGCAGGCACCACCAGACTCGGTGAGCACTGTCAGTAGGAAAAGTGTGTATTCCAAGAGAGGTGCATTGTCTAAGCAGTGCTGTTATTGGCACAATAGACCCCTCTCATTAAAACTCTCTTTTGGGGGAAAAAGGAGTATAATTTGCTAATTGCAAGGTGCAGATCACTAAACAGTGGCAGGGTTTTCTGTTGTCATTTTTGATCACCCACTTTTTCCTCCATGCTCCTCTAGTTTATCAATCCAGAATACTGGCGGCAAGAATTTCAGTGTGTAGTAAGAGCTTGCACACTGCACCAAGTGTGCTCCCTGCACTCCCTGGGTTCTTTCTGGGAAACAGGCAGCTTACATATTCCCCACAGTTGAAAGCAGAGGCTGAATGGAATTCAAACCCTGGAACCCCAACCACACTCGGGTGGCATTGGAACCTCAACCACACTCTGGTGGCATTGGAACCCCGACCACTCTCTGGTGGCATGGATTGTCTGCTGTGTGCCAGAAACTGCACTGGACATTTCCCATGGCTCCATCCTGTGAGGTGTGTTCCTTTAGCCCTGAGTTACAGAAGAGGAACATGAGCCCTACAGAGGTTAAATAACTCTTAGGGATCATAGTTTATCTGTAATTCAGTTTTAACCCTTATTGTGCCTACTCTAAGGAAGGCTAGCCACACTCACCCTCTGTACTTCCTTAATCAATTTTAAAGTCATTTGGAGGTGTTTATATACTCCAACTTTGCTGCCCACTTGTTGCTGGGTCCTAATATCTTCCTCAGGGTAACGGGTGGAAGGTGTGAGGTCAACAAACACGGATGCCCGAGAAAGGGTAGGGTAGACTCCAGGTCGATTGCTTTTGTCCTCATAGGCCTTAGCTTGCTACACCCACTGTCAGGTTCCACCTCACCCCAACACTAAGTTGGCTAAGGATTAAATGAATTGATGTAGAATCCACCTACCAGTTAGAAAAAGATATGGTAACTGTCAAGTGTATATACACTTTCTTTCTTATATGCAACACAATTAAACATTGTTTCCAAATATTATAAGGAGCACTGACTTCCAACCATGTATATTTTGTTCTTTCGACCACTGCAGCTTTGTTCAATAAACCGGTCCCCTGAAGTTCCTGTTTAGTCATCTATTTCTCCTGCTACCTCCTCTAAGTCCTGCTACTTTTTAATTCATCCTTTAAGAATTTCCTATAAGTTTTATTCATATTTATCCCCTAATGATCTACCTGCTTCTATAAACAACCAACTTTGTATCCTTTTCACCCATCAAGTCCTATCTGTGCTGTTCATACACTGCTGGACATGTGGCCTCCACTGGGTGGGTGACACCGGGGTAAACGCTCTTAAGGAAAACTGACCTCAGTCCCCTAGGAACTACCAGTTTCCGACGGATCCTCTGCTACAGGTAGGACTCTATGCCTTCCTGACTTCCCACACTGGGATTTGGTCTTCCCTGAACTTGCACAGGGATTGTACGTACTGTCACAATCTCTGAGAGTTCACAAGTACAACTGTCCTGCTCTTTCCAAAAGACACTGTTTCCCTGAAGCCATTCACTGCCTCTGGCTCTGCCTTTCTGTCCCCTCTTCCAGTAGGATCACTGAATCCTGGGAGGATGTAGATGTTCCACGTAGGGCTGATCATTCTCCAATCTCTTATTTTCTGCACGCTGGCCAGTTGTGGGTCCTGTGTTAATGTGAATAGAAGCTTTTCTAATAAGGGTTGAGAAATGCATTAATCTATGGATATACTGACACCATTAGGACTTTGTTTAATACTATTTTCATTTAACAAAATAATTCTCATGGGTTCCCACCTGGGATCTATGACCTATCTAGACACGAGTTATTGGCCCAAGCTGTGGCACTTATGGGTTTCATCATGTGGAGTGAAATGTAAAACCAATCAGAAAGTGATTGGTTACTCTCATGATGCTGGTGCCACCAATACAATACGTAAGCCATTGTTGGAACTCAAAGCATCCACAGCTAGGTACCATTGGTAACTACTTCTCTTCTCCAGTAGCATGAATAGCACTTCCAGCACTACGAAAGCTATCTAGCAAGGATGAAGCTGCAAGGTCACTGTCATCTTGATATCTATATGTTCTGTGACTCAAGCATGTGGTCTCTGCACCAATAGCTTTATTGTCAACCCTGGAGGCAATAGCCTGTAACTTTTAGGTGTTTATGGAACTACACTGTTCAAAAATTCCAAAAGAAGCAACCCATTCCAGGCACTGGGATTTTTATTTCTTAGCCTGTGGTGTCAAGTAGGGGCAATGCCATCCCACGATAGAGTAATTCTATTTAAACTCTTGTTATATATGTGTATGTATTTATTTTAGGAAGTGCCTACAGTAGTAGGTAGATTTCCATATGTCTTTTCAAAGGATCTTCAGTGTTATTTATCCCTCCCTATATTCCTTCCTATAAATGCCCTCCTATCTCCTACCCCAATTTTTATTTATTCAGCTTGCTTTTTAATTTTTGGTGAACACATAACTTTATATATATGTGTATTAAATACAATATGATATTTCTAGTCTTTTGCACATTGCATAAAGTTCAGGTCAGAGGAATCCCCATATCTGTTACCCTAAACATTTTCTCACTTCTCTCTCTAGAAATGCACAGCCATTGCTATAGCTCTAGTCACCTTCTGGACACAGGATTCCAAGCTTTCTCCTCCTGTCTAACTGTAACGTTGAGCCTATTGCATCTCTTCCTACCCCTCAGTCTTTGTTCTTTCCTTCTCTCGCTGCCTCTGGGAAGCATGAATCTACTCTGAACTTCTATGAAGTCAATTAGATTTTAGAGTTCACATATGGGTGAAAGAACATGAACTTTGTCTGTGCCTATATTGAATTATATAATGTCCTTCACACTTACCCATGCCGCCTCAGATGACAGGATTCCATCTTTTAATGGTTAACTAGTATTCCTCTCCCTCTCTCTCTCCTTCCCTCCCTCTCTCCCTTCCACTGGATACTTGACAATGTCTAGAGACATTTTAGGTTGTCGTCACTGTGTTGTAGATGCTGCTAACGCCTGCAGTACAGGAGCCATGGATGCCATCAACCATGTAGCCCACAACACAGGAAACAGTTTCCACAGCTCTGACCTAAATTGTCAATAGTCCCCATATCACAAAGCTCGAGCTCGATCAATCATGTGTGATTGCTGCAGTTAGCTTTTCTTTGGGCCTTGTTTAATCTTCTGGGAACCAATAGTAAGCCAGGTAGAGAGAATTTCTGGAGGCTAAGAAAAGACACAAAAAGTTCTTAGGTAAAGAAAATCAACCAGCATTCTCAAGAGAAACATACTGAGTGGGCCATTTGGCACAGCATCCCCAAACTTCTCCAGCCTAAGGTCTTCAGATCAGAAGGATTTCCTTGTGGGGTTCACAGATTTAGTGGACATCCTCCACAGCCTGGTGCATCTCCTTCTCTTTGTAGTTCTTGAAGGCAACAGTACCAGCAGAACAACTTGGATTACAAAAACCTTCCCTTGGGCTCACCAAGAACAAGCTCAGAATTTCTTTGTTTCAGGGTTCTGAGGGCCAAGCAGGTTTCTCTTGCTATTCAGGTGCTGGTGCAGGTGCTGGTGCTGGTGCAGGTGCTGGTGTTGGTGCTGCTGCTGCGGTTGCTGCTGCTGCTGAACGTGCTGACACGGAGTTCTTAAGATTAGAATATAGCAAATAATGGAAACTTGACAAGCATGCCACACCTTCCACGGCTGACTTCATGATGTCATCTAAGTAGGTGATTAGAAAACTCCCACAGCCTTGCTCGGCTTCCCCAATAGTTCCGCCTCCCACATGCAGGTCAGGGAGGTGAGCTGCATATCCACTGGCTTTGCTGACCTCACCCCCAGCCTTGACATTGTACCAGGATGTACTGGCAGAAGGGCCAGTACAGGATCTTAAACAGGCGTATGTGCCTCCACCACATGACAGGTTCACTTCTCCCCCTGCCAAGTGCACAGATGCAGAGAGAACTCACAATGAGAACAGCATCCTTGTGAGAGTGGGAAGCTGGTTAAAGAATGCCTCATTTGGCTTGGCATGGCCAGACTGGGATACAAGACAAAAGATATATATACTCAAAATATAACACCCTTGAGGCTAAATGCTCTAAACTCTTCAGGCAGGCATGCATAGAAATCATATCGGAGCCTTTAAAAAATGTACATCCTTGGATTGATTCTGACTGGGCAGGCAAGGGATGGGTCTGAACTGTCTGCATGCTTGCAGACACCCTGCTATGAACCGCTGATTCTCACACGATGTCATGTGGTGCAGTCACCTGTGGGGCTCTGGCTGCTTTTCCTGTGGTGACCATAACAAATGACCTCAAGCTGGGCGTATAAACAGCAGACATTCACTCCCACATAGCTCTAGAGGCCCGGAGTCTGAAGTCAAGGGACCACAGGCTGTCGCCAAGGAAGAACCTGCCGTCTTCCCTCTCTTGCTTGGATTTTCTTGGGTTGTGGGTACCCCGTTCCAATCATGCCTTCTTCCCAGTGTATCTTTCACTCTGTTTCTTCTTTTAGAAGGTTACTTATCATCAATTGATTTTAGGATTCATCCTAATCCATAATCATCTTATCTTATGACCCTTGTAATAGAAGCAGCATCAAAAGGGCTTGCTTGTGTGGTAAAGTGTTTGCTGATGAACATGAGACCCTGAGTTCATTGCTCAAATCCCAAGTTAAAAAACAGAAAACAATATGTTTTTTCTTGGGTTCGCCTTCTTATTTAGCTTCTTTAGGTTCACCAGGTATACACTCCGTGACCTTTATTTATGGCTAGAAACCAATTATAAGTGAGTACATCCCATGTTCATCTTTTTGGGTCTGGGTTACCTTGCTCAGGATAGTGTTTTCTATTTCCATCCATTTGCATGCAAAATTCGAGAAGTCATTGATTTTTACCGCAGCATAATACTCTAATGTGTATATATTCCACACTTTCTTCATCCATTCTTCCATTGAAGGGCATCTAGGTTGTTTCCAGGTTCTGGCTATTACAAATAATGCTGCTATGAACATAGTTGAACAAATGCTTTTGTCATATGATAGGGCATCTCTTGGGTATATTCCCAAGAGTGGTATTGCTGGGTCCAGGGGTAGGTTGATCCCGAATTTCCTGAGAAACCGAAACACTGATTTCCAAAGTGGTTGCACAAGATTGCATTCCCACCAGCAATGGATGAGGGTACCCCTTCCTCCACAGCCTCTCCAGCAAAGGCTATCATCGGTGCTTTTGATTTTAGCCATTCTGACAGGTGTGAGATGATATCTCAAAGTTGTTTTGATTTGCATTTCCCTGATTGCTAATGAGGTTGAGCATGACCTTAGGTGTCTTTTGGCCATTTGAACTTCTTCTTTTGAGAATTCTCTGTTCAGTTCAGTGCCCCATTTTTTAATTGGGTTAATTAGCATTTTA
>NW_026067891.1:14114637-14172404 GCF_014885135.2 Alexandromys fortis | reverse complement strand
TTTTTTTTCCTATTCTCAATAAAAAAAAAAAGAAAAAAAAAAAGAAACCGTCTCAAAAAAAAAAAAAAAAAAAACAGAAAACAAAACCTTGTGTGGTGGCCTGTGCTTGCAATCCGAGACAGGCAGATTCCTGGGGCTCACGGGAGACCCAGCCTAACCTAAAGGGTGAGTTCCGGGTTCCAGTGAGCAAGCAAGAGGCAGAGCCCTGAAGGAATGGCAGCTAAGGTTGTCTTCTAGTTCAGTTCCCCATGTGCATGTATGCACACGCGCATGCACACCACACACACACACACACACACACACACACACACACACACACACCATTACCAAAGGCCCTCTTTTCCAATAAGGTCACATTCATTCCCAGGTGTTCCTGGGTCCTCACTGTTCACAGGCATCAGGTCCACAGCTGGAGATTCTGACTCCGGAGGTCTAGAGACCTGAGAAACTGTATTTCTGACACATCCCCATGTGATGCTGATGCTGTGGGCCTGGACCTCTACCTGGAGGACCACAGCAGAAATCCTTCAGACAAGCGATTTCACAGCAGTATTGAGCAAGTGTCAGGCATCTAGCTGAAGAGAAATATGAAAGATGACAAGGACCCTTTACCCCATCTTTCAACCTTGGCCACGTAATAAATTCCTGTTCTTGCCCACAGTGACCCCAATTAATCCTTAGGAGGCAGTAATCCCTACTGTAAAAAGAAGAAAAAAAAGATAAAGAGAGAGGTGGAGCTTAGTGAGACTGACTCCACACTGTGCTACCAGGGTGCCCTTGGCTGAACCATCTGTCTCTCTGAGCCTCAGTTTCCTGCTCTGAAAAGGAGGTGACTTGTTGGTGCTTCAGAGACAGCTCTGTCAGCCAACTGTGAGCATAAGGACCTGAGCTGAACCCTAAACTCGCATTAGAAGCTAGGATGGTGATGCCTGCTGACCCCAGCACCAGCTCTCAGGAGTCGGAGGCAGGAGGATCCCTGGGGCCTGCCAGCCAACCAGCCAAATCTCCTTGGCCAGCTCCAGACCAGTGAAATATGTTGTCTTTTACCATATAAAAATAGTGAACACCCAAGGTTGACTCTGGCCTCCACATGGATGTAGGGCAGGGGAGAGGTTCGGTGGTTAAAACACTTGCTGTATGAACAAGCCCAGGGGATGTCCCAAGACTTAACCCATAAGGTGGAGCCAAAAGATATGTTGCCCCTGACGAGAGATGCCATGAAATAGCCCAGGTTTCTATGTCATGGGAGGCCTGTCAGTTTCCAGAACGGGCCCCAAATTGTTAGTTCTTATCCTTTACATTGGAAAAGCAAGGAACCAGATCACAGTTGCACACACCTGAGATGACCCTGAGTTGTCCTTTAAACCTTATGAAATAAACGGAGCACAGAACTGAGGAGAAGGCTTTGTGGATGGAGCACTTCCTATGCAGTCACGAAGACCTGCATTCAGACCCCAAGAACCTGTGTAAAAGCTTGGTGTAGTCATGTTTGGAGACAGTGGTAGGGTAAAGGTGGAGGAGACATGCAGATCCAAGGGCTTGCTGGCCTGCCAGTGGGGCGGAACCTTAACAGTGAGCTCCTGGTTGAGAGAGGGGGGGGGACATTGCATGAAAAATAAAGTAGAAATGTACAGAAATGCAGCCAGCTTGTAGCTCTGGCCTTTGACACACCCACTCGTAGTGGTAAGTGCCCTCATACGCACACACACACAAATTATGATGATAAAAAAAATTAGCCATCTTGAATAGTTGTAAGTGTTCTATGGTGGCATGAAGTACATTCAAGCTGCTGTGTAGCCACCGTCTACCCACCTCCAGAAACACCCATCCTCACTGTGTAGCTACCGTCTACCCACCTCCAGAAACACCTGTCATCTGTCTTTCACTCTTTGTCTCTCTTTTATCCTCTGTCTCTCCCTCCCTTTCTCCTCCTGTGTTACTTGGAACCAAACCCAGGTCGTTGTGCATGCCGGGCAAGAGCTCATCCATTGAGCCACATCCCCTCCCCCCTTGTCTCTCTTGTACAAGAAATTCAGGTGTCACACATCCATTCCCAGGAACTTGAGAACTCCATGAACTGGATGATGGTCACTCCAGAAAAAGAACGAGGTCAAGGTGGGTTGTGCAGGAGGGACACCGACCACGAATCAGACTGGGCAGGGAATCCGACACCTGCAACCCCAGTGCTGAGAAGGCTGAGACAGAGAGATTCCCAGTTCAAGGCCAGTATGAGAGAACAAGTCTTTTTAAACAAATTTAACTCCTCACAAGACACACGCTCTATTTGCCAGGTGCTGCTCTCTCTCAGTGTCCCTCCCCTAACCTGTAGAACAGGGAGCAAAACAACACCTATGCCCAGGCTTGCTAAAGCAGATACACCAAAAGTGGCTGTTCTCTAGGTGTTAGCCTTGAGGATCAGAGCACCCTACCCCCATCCCAGCCTTCTGCTGCCTTTGAAATCCATGCTCCTGGCCTCCTTATGTAACTCCAAATCCCCAGGAAAGTCTTGCCTGGCAGAGAAGCCCAGCCCACCAAGGCACATTCATGTCTCTGACATATTCCTGAGATTATCCCTCCCCCAAAAGAGACTGCAGACAAGAGAGAATCACCCCGAAAATCTGCCCACCAACCCAGAGTCAGCTCCCAGCCTGACCAATCACACGTGTTCACCCTGTGCTGGTTGCCTAGGTAACCAGCACTCCTGTGCCAACTCAGAGAGACTGGGTGCTGGGAGAGGGGAGGCTGAGGAAAGAGAGAAAGATCTGCCCAGAGACCTTCAAAGAGAAGGACAAAGCAACAGGGACAGCCACGAAGACAAGCTGAAACAGGTAGGTGTGTCGGAGAAGTAACACGAGGAAAGAAGGGGTCACCTCTGGCTGTTTTTATGCACATGCATGCACGTGTACGCGCACACAGGTTGATATCTTTTTAAGAAAAATGGCTAAAACCATACTATAAAAAGGAAGGTCCCAGATGGTAGGGTTTCTCAGTGACACCCTCTCTCTTAGTTCATTCAAGCTTCTGTGCCAAATGCCATGTGCCAGGGCCTCATCAGTCTCAGAAACTCCATCCCGCTGCTCTGGCTGCTGGAGTACCCGCGGAGTCTGTCCCTTGGGCACGTTCTCTACAGAGGGCATCTTCTCACAATAACGCCATATGACACAAAGACCATCTTTTAAAAGGGAACATGTACTCTCTCAACGCTGAGTCCTTGGAACTTAGTCATCACCTGCTGGCCCCACCTTCTGATACCTTCATTTATGGAGGAGGCTCTAAGACACGAGTGGGGGGACCATTGCACTGTGCCTTGTAAGAGCAAACTTAGTGAATATTTATTTACATACATACATACATACACACACACACAGAGCACACACAGAGAGAGAGAGAGAGAGAGAGAGAGAGAGAGAGAGAGAGAGAGAGAGAGTAAAACCTTTTTGCCACTGTGAGTCACTCTGGAAGCAAGGTTTTTCAATGGCCCAGTCACAATATTCGTTATAATTGGGCCATCTGCCAAACTGACTTTCTAGCTTCTAGTGGGGACACATGGAGAACGTGGAAGGCACCCTGCCCCATCCATTCCCCAGCTGACAGTCACCTTATTGGGGACACATGGAGTATGTGGGAAGACATCCTGCCCATTTCCCAGCTGACAACCATCCTGCTCTGACTGGCTCAAGGTTCACACGAGGCTAGATAATTAAAGGAGACTATCCCCAAATCCAGATCAGCCCTCTCTTGGGGGACCGTCCTTAATGTTAAAGGTAACAGAAAAGAGGTGACCCTCCCATCTGCGTTTGCCTAGCTTCTGGGGACCAAACTCCAATCTCTGGCCTTCTGCAGCAAGCGCTCCAACCACAGCGCCTCTCCCCTCCCTACAACCAATGTTTTCCAAACATTTTCGAGATGTCAGGGGCCAGTCCAGTGTGATGCCTCATTTTGTGTATCCAGAGAGTGTGACTGGCCCATTGTATAGATAGAGGAACTGAGGCCTGGGAACGTGAGAACTACCTCTCAATGGCAGAACTGAGGCACGGGAGGTAAACAGCATGTCCCATGAGCCTGTATGCTTCCCATGAGCTTGTGGGAGGAAGGGCCACTTGTTCCTCCCGGCCGCCCAGACCCAAAATAACCATACAGAAACTATATTAATTAAAACACTGCTTGGCCCTTTAGCTCTAGCTTCTTATTGGCTAACTCTTACATATGAATTTAACCCATTTCTATTTATCTGTATATCACCATGAGGCTGTGATTTACTGGCTAAAGTTCCCAGCTTCTGTCTCTGGCGGCTCCCTGGCTTCTCACTGACTCTGCCCTCTTTCTCCCAGCATTCAGTTCCATCTTCCCCACCTACCTAAGTTCTGCCCTGCTATAGGTCCAAAACAGTTCTTTATTTATTAACCAATAAAAGCAACACATAGACAGAAGGACCTCCCACACCACAAGCTCAATCATAAACCCAGGGTTCTAGCCCTCAGAGTCTGGTCTCAGAGCTGCAGTGTTGAATTCTGCAGCCACTAGAGCTTCCAGACTGCTAGCCATAGCTCAGGTAGTCTGGAATTTGCAGTGTGTTGGAGAAGGCAGGCAATTAGAAGGATGACATCAGTTTGCATGGGAAATGCCAGTGTCCGTGGGTTTGAGGAGGTGATGCCAAAGAGATATGAAGGTTTGGGGAAAATGGTGGGAGGACAGCAGAGGGTGGAAGACAAGAACAGGCTTGTGAGCCGGGTAGATAGCAAGGAGGCCTGTACAAAGCCTGGAGGGAGGCAGGCTGTAGCAGAAGAGCAGTGGAATGACGATGGAGTCCTAGCTGTGTGGCAAATGTCAGGCTCTGCCCTGAAGACAGGGCAAGTCACTCAGAGCATCCGCCTTAGGAGATCAACCTTGTGATCAGATTCACCTCTCACTATGAGCACATTGGCCTCATTCAAGGGACTAGTCAAAGCAAGTCCAAGTGGAGTCCCTCCAAAATGGTAGATTGGGATACCATGGCAGAGGAGGGGCCAGCTGTCTGCATCACTCATAGTGAGCCAAGGAGCCAATATTCAAACCTGGGCTTCATTCAGCAGCCCTTCCGGACATGCCCAAAGCCCTGCTGACCGGGGCTTACTAAGATCTTAAGAGACTTCCCTCTGCCCAGCGCTTCCTCATGGGGACTAGATCCCACGCCAGCTCTGAGAAAGCTTCCATGCTACTAACTCCCAGGACTCCCTCCTATTTAAACACCCATCCTAAGATCCACAGCATTTACAGTTCCTATACCACAGGCAGACTCGGGCTGCTCGCGGACACGTCCAAGTGACTATCACCAAAGTCTACACCGGAGTGATGAGATGTACAACAACTGGTAAATAAGATAAAACTGAAAAATATCACAGCCACAAAGCTTCAAAGTCCTCTCCTGGGTAGGATGGAGGCAAAAGCTCTGAGGGGAGTGGAAAGTCAGAGACAAAGGGTCATCCTGTGTCCAGAGGAGACAAAGGCTACTGGAATAGCCAGCTACAGGGAGATCTCTGCTCTCTGCCCAGGCAAGAACATTCCAGGCCATTCATGGTCATGGTCTCCCAGGTGTGGCCTCCTCCTGACTCCCTTCATGCCATTGTGTCTCTGTCATAACCTCCATGGCATGGATGCTCTTTCTTAAATTCCATCGCCCCTCCCTGCTGGCAGTGGCGACATGTAAGGAAAACTTCACAAAAAGTAAAACTGGCCTGTCTTCCTGGTGTGCAGGACGTGGAGGACTCTGAGGAGCCTCAACCACACGCACATCCTGCTCCCACATCTCACCAATGTACCCCCAAAGAGTCACCAGGAAAGAAGGTTTCTGTTTTACAGGTGAGAAATGAAGGTTCTAATACGGTGAACCTTGGAGCTATCCCATCATCCTCCCTTGGCTAATGCCAGGCATGAAGTCGGGCACTTGCCCTGACTAGGTGAGTTACCTGAGAGACATGCTTATATATTATCTATTCTACAGGAAGTGAAATGGAGTCAGCATTATTTAGCTTGGAATCAATGATTCTGAAAGCACACCCAGGTGAGCATCTCTCCAGACACTGTCTCCCAGGAACCAGGACCAGGTCAAAGCCAGTGACTCCAAAGTACAAGAGGGCTCCCACAAGGTCAGTCATTAAGAAAGATAATACATAACCCAAAGGTAATTCCCCCCCCTCAAAAATCCATGTTGGAAGAAGTGTCAGAATTCTAAACACAAACAGAATCAGTCATGGTACAATGCCTGTCTAAACTAAAGCCTGGGGCAGAGGACAAATCAGGAGTACTCATCTCGCTGTGTTCCAGGAAATCCCTCTGAGGATTCTGGTCTCAGGGGCCATGAGGGCTGCAATTGCTTATGCCCTCAAATAATAAAACTCCCAGTATGCTTTACAGCAAACATCCTGCAGCCAGGCCCTCAGTATAGAAGATCCAAGTTAGGACCCTGCTTCTCAGATGTGGTCACTGGAACACGGAAAGGTTAAGTAGCCCGTTCTAGATTACGCAATAGGTCATACAGCTCTCTATAGGCCTACAGGACTAAGTTAGAAAACAAAAAAAAAAGTATGGTCTACTTATAAAATCTACCTCTGCTACTTCCCAATGTGCATGGAGGTAGTTGGCCACTACAACTAGTGAATAAAATATAGGCCATCCAGTTAAGTGTGAACTTTATACAAAGAGGGTTTTGTGTGTGTGTGTGTGTGTGTGTGTGTGTGTGTGCATGTGTGTGTGTGTGTGTGTGTGCTGTTTTTTGTTTGTTGTTTTCTCAGTCTAAGTCCTATGCAATATTTGGGACAGTCTCAGGCTAAGTTCTTACCCATTGTTTATCTGAAATTCAAATTTATCTGGGCATCCTGGGTTATATTTGGCAATCATAGCTATAACAGACTTGGGAAAAATAAAAATAACAAGAGATAGCATTGCCTGGGCACATCCATCCATGACTCTCCCCTCCCTTTTCCTCATGAGCAACATCAGTTCACTCCAACCACTTGACATGGGGACCCTGTCATTTATGTCATTTATGGTGCTCCTCCCCCACTCATCGATAGATTAGAGTTTTTAGGCTTGGCCTCTTGACTTAAGTGCTACCTCCTCCACAGCCACCCCAAACCTGTCACCTCATCTGCCATTCATTTTCCATGCGTTTATACACAATTGTATCCATACGCTCTGCTCAAACCCATGCGCCCAGTGTTCTCTTTTGCCATTCCCTCTGCTGTTGAACGCTCTCCTCTTTCAATCAATATCCTCCTCCTTTCCATTTTCTCTCCAGGTCAGTGGCCCACTCTATTGAACTAGGATTGGTTCATGAGCATGAGTGGTGGTTATGGAAGTGTGGTCAACTTCTGAGGTACTATATCATTGAGGGAAATGACTCTGCCTCCCCCACTCACCCAGAAACTGCTCAAGAAGGAGTGGGACCTCACAAGGCAGCTGCTGTTCCATTTATCGGTTTTTGTTTGGCTTTGTTTCTTTGCAGAAGATATCACACCTAGAAATGACTGTAGTCCATGGCTGGCCCCCTGGGTCAGGCTACACTTTGAACGGACTGCAAGCTCAGAGAACAGCAGCCGTGCCTGGGTGGTTCAATCTCATTTCCCCGTACCTAGCACCTTGTTCGAAGCCTTCATCAATCTATTGAGACAAGTAACCAAGGAGTAGTCCTCTTCTCCCACAGAGTGTCATGTCACCTACCCCTAAAGTGTTCTTTGGTAGGCCCTTATGGTCAAGTTCCTCTGAATACAGACAATTCATGAACCGGCACAGTTCAAAGGTTTTGATGGCACCCTGTAACTTTAAGGGCTCAGCAAGCTTTAGATCACTTAACAACAATAACAACACACACGCACACACACGCACACACACACACACACACACACAGAGAGAGAGAGAGAGAGAGAGAGAGAGAGAGAGAGAGAGAGAGAGAGAGATTATATAACTTCAGATGAGGAATAGTCATCAGAACTACCTCCTTGCCTATATTACCGCGTTATTATTTTGACATCTGTGTAGGCTGCAGAATGATTCTTTGAACGCTGTGTGAGGCATATTTATATCCCTGACTGTAGCACGGAGCATATGCAGAGCCTCCAGAAGCCTGCTCTAGTAGGTCTCACTCAGCCACAGCAAGCCCTGTGTGGAGAGCCTGGAGCATCACCCTTGTGTTTACTATGTCTTATGGAACACACTCCCAAGTGGCAGGATGACAGCTGAGCCCTGCCTGTCCTGTGTGCCAGTTTCCTTGGTCCTCATGGAGACAGAAGCATTGGGACCCCAAGTCATGCAATCGAGACTCAGAGAATGAATATACAATACCATCTGATGTCCAGTGACAACAGCTTGTGGCTGTCTACTCTCCATCACGGTGGTAATACACGTATAACCCTTTAGAACCATGGACAGTATCCTACATCTGTCAGTTGGGCCTTATATTCCCCAAATCCCACAACTTCCCAAAACACCAGCAGCAGCTGAGGATCAGGTGTTCAGACACACAAGTCCATGGGAGACGTTTGATATTCAAAAGGTAACCTGTGGCCCTGAGTGACAAGGTACTTTCCACCCCTCCCCTCTTCCCTCTCATGACACCGCAAGTGTGCATCCCTGTCCACGTCCTACAGAGCAGCAAAGTGAGGCCTGCCTAAGAAAGAGCGTCCACATAAGAAGTGACAATGCCTTTGTCCAAGCTTCCCTCAGTCACAAACTTAGTACCTCTGGGGCCAGCCTCCATCTTGAGCAGCGTAGGCCCAGGCAGTGGTGGAACCAGACTGCTGTGAATCTAGTCACTGAAAACACCTTTGTTTATTTTTCAACTTAAAATTCATGGGCCTGCCCCATTCTTAGTCTTCCTGAGTCAGAGTCTTCAGGAGGCAAGATTGGCATGTTTATGGGTACAAACGGTGCTGCAGGTGCCTCTGAGGGCACCCTCGATTTAGAGTCACTGAGTTCGAGGTGCAGAGCCCAGGTGGGTGAGGCATCAGAGGCCTTGACTGTGTGTGTTTGAAATGGGAACCCAGACTCTGAGTTCCCACAATCTGGTTACGCAGTTGTGACAAGGCCCAACAACCTGCACTTTCAGGAACTTCCCAGTAGTTAGGATACAGGAAATTAGGGACCCTGGAGACAGAGCCTCCTGAAGTTGCTATATCCTGTGAGCATCTCTCTGCTTGCCTTTTTGAGAGTGATCTCAAGGTCACAAACTTGTCACTGGGCAGGCAGCTCACTGGTGGCTTCCCCAAACTGAAAGACTGGCCCTGTGAGCCCCAGTTGCGTGGGACCCACTCCTGGGTGGGGTGGGACCACTGCTCAGCCCACTCTGCTGATAAGGTTTGGGTTCTGAATCAAGTCCTCAGGCTTGCTGTGGCAGGGTGGAGGAGGGAGCCCTGCACAACCACACTAGCTTTTCAGGTGTCATCACTAAATGGTACAATTCCCCTGCCTCACACCTCCTTCTGTCTCCCTTCCCACTTCTTCACACTAACGTTGGGTGTCAACCTGTCCAGTCAGAGAACACTGCTCTGTGATGCCAAGGGACTCTCCCAGCTGAAGCCGATGTCCATGCAGTCCCACAGCTCCTGGTGTCCTAAGCCATGGGACATAATAACTCAGTAGCCTCTCATCCCCAAACTAAATGGCCTTTTAAGTGAGATGCAGCAATTAACTAACATCCCAGACTCAGGCTGTCTGGTTCCAGGACTACCCATTATCTATTCAACCTTGCCCTCCATAATCCATGTTAACTGAATTTGGGATATGCACACCCTGCTGCACTAATGTCTGGCCTTCATGTCTACACGTGATTCTAGCATTGCAGACGCAAACAGAGATCATGTGATTGGGGGTTCAGAGAATGAGATTTTTGTTTCTTAGCCTGAGGCTCATGCTCAGCTTCCTCTATGTCACCATGATAAACATTCTGACAAGTAACCAAGGGCAGGAAAGGGTTAATTGGCTCCACTTCCAGGATGCAGTCGCAGTGGCAGTCCATAGTCCCTGGCTGCTTGCTGAATTACTGACAGGCTCTGGATCAGCTAGCGTTCTTATGTGGCCCAACTGACCAGTTGGGACTGGTGCTTCCCAGAGCGGCACAGTCTCTCCTGTACCAATTAACAATCAAGACAACCCCTGACAGACGTGCCCACAGGTCAGCCAGATCCAGAAAATCCATGAACTGACACTCCCTTCTCAGGCAACAGCAGACTGTCTCAAGTTCAGTGAAAGACAACTAGAACCCCCTACCCAGATTTTCAAGATTAAGGAAAGCTAACAGGGACACTCTTTAGGCCTTCTCCGAGCAAACCGTATATTGTCTGCACCTGGAAAGGGCTTTTCTCACCTACCACTGAAATCTGTTTGACTAAAGTGAATGCCCCAATGTGTTCTGTCATGTCCATGCTGTGACACTTGCGTATTTGCTTTCCCTGACTTACTGGTCCTTTGACGTGATGAGGTCAGAGCCTGCAGTCTTCCTGTCATCACTCATTCACCCAACACTGTCCGGGCACCTCACCCCCTTGTAAATCACAGTCGTGCAAAAAGGTGGGCGCATACAAAAAGGTACAGCCAAACTGATCACTTCAGCGTGACCAAGAAGCAAAGAGAGAAGGAAGAGCTGAGGTCCCCAGTGGACCCTTCAAAGGCACGGTCCCAATGACCAGCTCATACCCACCAGGATCCTCTTATTGAAGGAAATGGGTGTGTTGCTGGGAAACACATCTCTGTCCCTAGCAGTGTGAGAACCCCAAGTTGTAGCATCGTGAAAGAGCAGGAGGACTGGGAGGGGTACCCTCCCTCAAAGGCATCTTTTAGCAAGGGTGTGTCAGCTGCCATGAAGAACAGACAGTCACTTGTCCAGACACTCACCTGCACATAAGAAATGATATTTTTTTAATTTCTTGGTTGAGAAATAGCAACAGAAAGTTAATTTTGTAGGCACCTCAGTAGACTAGTGTCTTCTCTGTGACTCGATGTTATGATTTGATTTTTAAACTTCCCCACAGGCTCACGCTTGTTTTGAATGTTGGATCTTCATGTTGGAATCATTCTGATATCTGTGGAATCTTTAATAGGTGCAGTCCAGCTGTGGAAGTAGGTCATTAGAGGTGGGACTCCTGTCTGCTGTCATGTGACCAATACATCATCTTGGGTTCCCACTGAAGCTATACGTGCCCTTCCTTGCCTTTTCCACCACAATGAACTAAGATCCCTTTGAAACTGTGAGCCTGCCACCATGAAACCCTCCTTCCGTGTTGTCATTTCAATCAGGTATTTTGTGACAGTGACATTCACTAAGTAACTATTTTTTCCATAGGAAAGTATGCCCGGTGTGTCAGGGGACAGAGTCCTACTCAGCTTCTGTGCAGCAGAATGACTCATTGTACCGATACACTTTCCTGTAGGCATCACTGAGGTCTAAGGCCCTGAGATGCAGAAGTACAGGAAGGGCATTCACACAGCCCAGGGGGTTGATGGGCTTTTCGCTGTGGGACTCTGCTGAAGCATCAAGGGGCCACTACTCCCACTGAGCTCAGCAGAAAAGGGCAGGGTGAGGGTATAGTGATGGCTCTAGAACAAAGGGCCAGTGACCTCTTCCACTCTGCTGTGTCGGTACGCTGAGATTCCCATAGCTGAAGGCATGCATAGTTAGAGTACAAACAGCTTTTCTTTTCTGCCGGCAGCCACAAACAATGACACAGAGACTTCTTACTAATTATGACAGCTCTGCTGGCCTTTAGCTTAGCTTTGCTCCTAACTAGTTCTTATAACGTAAGCTAATCCACTTCTATTAGTCCATGTTCTGTCGTGTACCTGCTTCTTCCGTGTTCCTGGCATCTCCCTCATGTGCCTAGATTCTTCCTCCTCTACCTTTCTCTCCCTGGAAATCCCGCCTATACCTCGTGCCTAGCTATTGGCCGTTCCGCTTTTTATTACACCAATCACAGCAATCCACCTTCACATGGCACACAGATATCCCACAACAGCAGAGGGAAACCTCACATGGCTCTGTATGTGATATATAAACTAGTATGGCACAGACATAAGGCTAGCAAAGTCTCCACCTGGGTATGGTCTAGCCATGCTCGGGCAGGCCTTCTGTCAGTCAGTCTCATGAGAACTCCCCCAGACACATGCAGAAATATGCTTACTGAGCCCTCAGTGTGTCTCAGTCCAAGCCAGTTAGAAATCAAGATGAACAATTGTGGGGAGGGGATTCCTATATGTGTAATAGTCATGTATCCATGTGTGTGTATGCATGTATGCATATGCAAACTTGGACATTCTGTGTGTATGTATCTGAACATTTTGGTGTGTGTGCTTATATGTGTGTGAACTCACTCTGATATGTATATATGTGTGCATGTGTGTGTGTGTGTGAACTCAGACACACTGATGTGAGTGCGGAGGAGTGCATCTGAATTTGAACACTATAGTGTATGCATGTGTGTGTGTGTCTGTGTGTATATGTATATTTGAATTTGGACATTGGTGTGTTCATGTGTTCATGTGTGTGTGTGTTTGAATTTTGACACTCTGGTGTATGTATGTGTGCATGTGTATTTTAATTTGGACATTCTGGGGTGTGTGTGTGCTATTGTATGTGTGTTTATCTACGTGTGTGAACTCTGACATTCTGGTGTGTGTTTGTGTCTGGTGTGTTGTGCATGTGTGTGTGAGTGAACTCAGACACTCAGGCTGTGTGTGTTTATGTGTATGCATGTGTATGTGTGTTAACTCGGACACCGAAGTGTGTTAGTGTGTTCATGTATATGTGTGTACATGAACTCAGACACTTTGGGGTATATGTATGTATATCTGGGTATGAGCTCAGACACTGATAGGAGTATGTGGACACTATGGTGTGTGTGTGTGTGTGTGTGTGTGTGTGTGTGTGTGTGTGTGTAAACTCTGACACTCTAGTGTGTGTGTGCATGTGTGTCCATACTCAGACACTCTGAGAGTGCAGGATACAGCTTAACGCCTTGAGCTTTGAGTGAAATTTTCTCAGACTGGCTGTTTGAGCTTTGGAGGGGCCGTGAAGGTGTCTAGGATTCAGCTAGAAAGATGGATGAAAGCTCTAAGGAACAGCATGAGCAAAGGTCCTGCGATAGCAGGGAGCATGGATGTTTCCAAGCACAGAAACGAGGTCAGTGTGGCTAGAAAGCAGACACAGAGAACACAGTTCAAGGCGGAAATGAAGGTGAGGCCAGAGTGGCCTCACACTAGAAAGACCTCTCTATTCTCGTCACTTTCCCAAGGCAGCAAATTCATGGGCTGCCTCTTGTCTGGCTTCCTTGGGGTAGTTTCACGAGCCCCCTTCAGTAAAACCCCAGTTACCCTGAAAACCAGTCCGATTCACCAGCTATTTTTAAAAGGAAGTTCTGAGATAAAACCAAAGCATTCTCCTTGAATCACCAACGAGAATTTCCAGGGCTGTGTGTGTTCAAATGACTTACAAGCCTCCTTCATTCCCAGAAATATCAGGGAGTTTAAAATAGAAGTCACCGTTTGCTGCTGGGGAAACTTCAATGCCATGCAAAAAGGTGGAAGGAAAAGGGACAGAGAAACTTTTGCTGAGTTCCAGGAGTGCATCTGTTGTATTCAGACAGGAACCCCAACATTCATGCCTCTTCACCCTATGTCTTTCCTCTCTGGTAAAAAGGACCACATTCAACATTTCCACAGACAATGCTGAGGATCCCGTGACTGGTCCAAGACCAGTGTCAGAACCAAAAGCCCGATTCCAGTAGCGTTTCCTGCAAGCCTGAATTTGCGGTCCAGGTAAGAATGAGAGAAACTGATGGCCAGGGTGGAGTTGTTGACAGGGCCACCAATGTTATTTGCTTAAGACTGGGATCTCAAACCCTGGACCAGAGAGATGGCTCAGCCAGTAAAGTGCTGGCTGTGCAAGCCTGAGGACCCAAGTTCAATCCCCAGGACCTGTGCGAAACCAAACAATAACAAAAGCCATGGCGGCCTACATTTGCAATCCCAACACTGGAGAGGAAGAAATGGTGGATCCCTGGACCTCCCTGTTTAGTTGATCTCTGGCGAATTCCAGATTGGTGAGACACCCTTCCTCACAAAACAAGAGGTAGTACCAGAGGAAGATGGACACCTGAGAGTAACCTCTTGCCCCCCCCCCAAACACACACACACACATTCATGTGAGCACAGAGAGAGGAGAGAGATCTCCAGTCTTGGAAATACATGCAGGAAAGGGCAGGAGAAAAGTCCCGGATCACTGAGGGAAGCGTCACATTCTTTGGAGATCAGACGCTAACTTGCAGGTGGGCACCATGTTGCTGCCTGCTCTCCATGCCACAGATGGGTTCACAGAGACTGAGGGTTCCATCCCATGTGGCCAAGTTGTGTTCACTTAGTCCCCTCACGAGGACCTACGACTTGCATTGACAAGTTTTAAATTCTTTCAAATGCTTTGAAAATATAAAAGATATATGTGCTCTGTTTGGGGGTATGTTGGGTTGGAATTTAAGGTGGCCTTAACCTTTAAAAATACAGATGGTTTCCAATGTTCATTCCTCTTCATTTACTTGTTTGCCTAAATCTCCCTTCCCATTTCAGAATTGGTGTTCATGACAACAAACTTCTGTAAACTCAAACAAATGAAAAAGGAAAAGAAAACTAACCTGAAATCAAGTGGACAAGGAGAGGACTGTTAGAGTTGGTGTTTCCCGAACCCCAAACTGAAAGCAGCACCTCACCAAGCGGAGGCCATTGTGCCCCATCTCACACTCTAAGCAAGCTGCTGAAGCGTCCTCTCTCAGTCTTCAAGTGGTCCTCTCAGATGGGAACTGGTTGTAACCCCCATTTTTCACACAACAAAACTGAGGACCAGAGCCACAGAGCTGGCATGAGGTGAGGCCAGAGCCAACAGGATCAATGTGAATGAATACTTGACCTTGAGATTCTCCTGATAGATCTTTAGGAGACAGGATGTCACACCAAAAACAGCTTAGGCATTACCAGTAGGACTGAGTTCTAATTAATTTATGGCTTATTCAGGTGACTTCCCCATGCCCTGATTTACCCATTTTTAGGTTCTGAGATCATTATCTGAATTGCTGAATTATTAATATATAATATATAGTTATTAATTGTATATATTATATGTATTAATTATATATATAATGAAACTACAGCTTGGTTGGTAAAGGACTTGTCATACAAGCATGGGAACCTGTGTTTGGCCTCCAGAATTTACATGAAATTTTTTAAAAGTCAAGGATAGTAGCTCCTCCTGGTACCTCCAGCACTGGAGAGATGGAGACAGGATGATTCCTGGGACTTATTATTCGTATCATGAATTCCAACAGGGAGATAATCTGTACCAAAAAAAAAAAAAAAAACAGGGGTAGTGTACAGAGCCTGAGGAACAACAGTGAGATTGTCCCCTGGCTTCTATATATAATTCCACACTCTCACATATGTATCTTCATGCACATGCATGTGCACACACACATATAAAGCTATAGATTATATAAACAGATGGAAAGGTTAAATGTATACTATATATACATACGTATACTATATATAATAGTGTATCACAAGATGCTTTGACATTTTGCTGCTTGTCATCATGCCTGTGTTCATCTCTCCATCACCTCCAAACATTATTCACAATATTAGTTATCACAATGGCAGAGTTGTTTGGTTGTTTTTTCAATTGCATAAAAGTGACAATTTTTATATAGGGCAAGCTATTTCAAACAAATTAATAGTGAAATAAAAGAGAATATAAATGGAAATATGGTGGTTTGAATCAGAATGACTCCCATAGGCTCATATGAACTGTTTGGGAAGGATCATGAGGTCTTGGAGGAGGCGTGTCCCTGGGAATGGGCTTTGAAGTTTCAATAGCCCATGCCAAGCCCAGCCTTACTCTCTCTACCTGCAGCTTGTAGATGAGATGTAAGGTCTCAGCTACCGCTCCAGCACTATGCTGCCTGCTGCTGCCCTGCTCCCGCCATGATGGTCATGAACTGACCTCTGAAAATGTAAGCAAGCCCCCAATTAACTGTTTCCTCTATAAGTTGCCTTGGTCATTGTATTTTGTTTTGGCAATATAATAGTAACCAAGACAAGAACACAATAAAAAAAAAAAAGCAATTGGGGACTGGACAGTTGTGGTGCACACCTTTAATCCTAGCACTTGGGAGGCAGAGACAGGGGATCTTGAAAAACCAAAAGAAAAAATAGGGACCAATAATTATTATTTAACAGGACCTTCATATTTTAGCTGGGTTTGCTTTGGTTTGGTCTTATCTAATCTGGTTTGAGTTTTGGGAGAGTGTTTTATTTTTGATAACAGAAAAGAATTATTATTTTTCCAAATCTTTTTTGTTTATGTTTTGTTGCTTTGTTTTTAATTGCTTTTATTGAGCTATACATCTTTCTCTGCTTCCCTCCCTTCCTTCCCTTTCACGTCTACCCTCTCCTGTGACCACCATACTCCCAATTTACTCAGGAGATCTTTTTTTTTCCTACCTATGTAGATCCATGTAAGTCTATCTTAGGGTCCTCTTTGTTGTCTAAGTTGTCCGGGGTTGTGGACTGTAGGGTGGTCTTCTTCTTTGAGTTATCCTAGAAGCCACTTATGAGTAAGTACATACTATATTTGTCTTTCGGGGTCTGGGTTACCTTACTCAACATGGATTTTTTTTCTAGATCCATCCATTTCAAGATGTCATTATTTTTTTAACCACTGTTTAGTACTCCATTGTGTAAATATACCACATTTTCTTTAACAATTCTTTGGTTAAGGGGCATCTAGGTTGTTTCTATTACAAAAAAAAAAAATGCTGCTAGGAAGATAGTTGAGCACATGCCCTTGTGGAAAGATTGAGCATCCTTAGGGTATACACAAAACAGTGGTATTGCTGGGTCTTGAGGTAGATTGTTTCCTAATGTTCTGAGAAATTGTCATACAGATTTCCAAAGTGGCTGTACAAGTTTGCACTCCCTCCAGCAACAGAGAAGCGTTCTTCTAACCCCATATCCTCTCCAGCATAAGCTATCATTAGTGTTTTTGATCTTGGCAATTCTGAGAGGTATAAGATGGAATCTCACAGTTATTTTTATTTGCATTTTTCTGATGGCTAAGGATGTTAAACATTTCTCTACATATCTTTCAGCCAATTGAAATTCGTCTGCTGAAAGTTCTCTGTTTAGGTCTGTATCCCATTTTTTATTAAATTATTTGCTTTTTGATATCAAATTTCTTAAGGTCTTTATATATTTTGGAGATCAGACTTCTGTCTGATGTGGGGTTGATAAAGATCTTTCCCCAATCTTTAGGCTGCTATTTGTCTTATTGACCATGTCCTTTGCTTTACAGAAGCTTCTCAGTTTCAGAAGGTCCCATTTATTAAGTGTTTCTCTCAGTGTCTGTGTTACTGGAGTTATATTTAGAAAGTGTTATCCTGTGTGAATATATTCAAGTGTGCTTCCATTTTTCTCTTCTATGAGCTTCATTGTGGTTGGTTTTATGTTGAGGTCTTTGATCCATTTGGATTTGAGTTTTGTGCATGGTGACAAATATGGGTATGGGCCTATTTTCATTCTTCTACATGTTAATATCCAGTTATGCCAGCACCATTTGTTGAACATGCTTTCTTTCTCGCATTTTATATTTTTGCTTTTTTGTCAGAAATCAGGTGTTCCTAGGTGTGTGGATTGATATCAGCATCTTCAATTCGGTTCCATTGGTCCTCCTGTCTGTACTTATGCCAATACCAGGATGTTTTCAGTACTGTAGTTCTATAGTAGAGTTTAAAGTCATGGACTCTGGTGCCCCAGAAGTTCCTTTGCTATACAGGATTGTTTTGGCTATCCTGGGATTTTTGCTTTTCCATATGAAGTTGACTCTTGTTCTTTCAAGATCTGTGAAGAATTTTGCTGGGATTTTGACAGGTATTGCATTGAATCTGTAGATTGCTTTTGGTAAGATTGCCATTTTTAATGTTAGTTCTACATACCCAAGAGCATGGGAGATCTTTCCATTTCCTGGTGTCTTCTTCAACTTTTTTCTTCAAAGTTTTAAAGTTCTTGTCATATAAGTCTTCCACTTGTTTGGTTAAAGTTATTGCAAGATATTTTATGCTATTTGTGGCTATTGTGAATTTCTCTGAATTCTTTCTCAACCCATTTATCATCTGTATAAGGAGGGCTACTGATTTTTTTTTTTTGAGTTAATCTTGTATCCTGCTACATTACTGCAGCTGTTTATTAGTTGTAGAAGTTCTCTGGTGGAATTTTTGGGGACACTCATATAAACTATCATATCAGCAAACAGTGAGAGTTTGACTTCTTTTTTTTCTGATTTATATCCCCTTGATCTCCTTTTGTTGTCGTATTGCTCTAGCTAGAACCTCAAGTACTATATTGAATAGATATGGGGAGAGTAGACAGCCTTGTCTTGTTCCTGATTTCAGTGGTATCACTTTGAGTTTCTCTCCATTTAATTTGATGTTGGCTTGCTATATATTGCTTTATCAATATGCCTTGTATCCCTGATCTTTCCAGAACTTTTATCATGAAGGGGTGTTGAATTTAGTTGAAAGCTTTTTCAACATCTAATGAGATGATAATGTGTTTTTTTTTCTTTCAGTTTGTTTATATGGTAGATTAAATTAACAGATTTTCGTATGTTTTACTATCCCTGTACCTCTTGGGTGAAGCATATTTGGGCATCATAAATGATTTTTTCTAATGTGTTCTTGGATTCAGTTTGCCAGTATTTTATTGACTATTTTTGCATCAATGTTCATGGTCTGTAATTCTCTTTCTATGAAAGTCTTTGTATGGTTTGTGTCTCAGGGTAACTGTAGTCTCATAAGAAGACTTTGTCAAGGTTGCTTCTATTTCTATTGTGTAGAATAATTTGAGGAGTATTGGTATTAGTTCTTCTTTGAAAATCTTGTAGAATTCTGTACTGAGACCATCTGGTACTGGGGTTTTTTTTCTGGTTGGGAGACTTTTGATGATTGTTTCTATTTCTTTAGTGGTTATAGGTCTATTTAATTTGCTTATCCAGTCTTGATTTAATTTTGGTAAGTGATATTTATCCATAAAATTGTTCATTTCCCTTAAGTCTTCAAATTTTGTGGAGTGCAGGATTTTGAAGTATGACCTGATGACTCTCAAGATTTCCTTCATGTCTGTTTTATGTCCCCTTTTTCATTTATGATTTTGTTAATTTGGATATTCTCTCTTTACCTTATGAATAGTTTGACCATGGTTTTTCTATTTTGTTGATTTTCTCAAAGAACCAACTCTTTGTCTCATTTATTTTTTGTATTGTTTTCTTTGTTTCTATTTTGTTGATTTCGGCTCTCAATTTGATTATTTCCTGTTATTTAGCTCCCCTGGGTGAGTTTGCTTTTTTTAGTTCAAGAACTTTCAGGTGTTTTGTTAACTCACTAGTGTGGACTGTTCCCAGCTTCTTTATGAAGGTATTTAGTGCTATGAACGTCCCTCTTAGCTCTGTTTTCCTTGTGTCCCATAAATTTGGGTATGCAGTGTGATCATTTTCATTGAATTTTAGGAATTCTTTAATTTCTTTCCTCATTTCTTCCTTGACTCGTTGGAGATTCAGGTGGGCACTGTTTAATTTCCATGTGTTTGGGGACTTTGTAAAATTTGTGTTGCTGTTGAATTCTAACTTTAAGCCATGATGATCTGATAGGATACTCAGGGTTATTACAACTTTTTGTATCTGTTGAGGTTTGCTTTGTTACCTAGTATGTAGTCAATTTTTGAGAAGGTTCCATGAGGTTCTGAAAAGAAGGTATATTCTTTTATGTTTGAATAAAATGTTCTATAGATGTCTTTTAAGTCCATTTGAGCCATACATCTGTTAGTTCCCTTATTTCTCTGTTAAGTTTCTGTTTGGCAGACCTGTTCAGTGATGAGAGTGGGGCCTTGGGGTCCCAAATCATTTTGTGAAGTTCAATTTTAATACATTGTTTGTTTATTTTTCAGATCATAGCTTAATTGAGTCATTTCTTCAAACTCTTTCCTCTCTCTAAGCCCTCCCTTAAGCCCCTACCTGACCTCCTTCAAATCCATGGCCTATTTTTGACTCAGAGTCTCACTATGTAGCTCAGGCTAGCTTTGAACTGGCTACTGATGCCCAAACTAAATTCAGCTCCCCATTTTCTTGCCTCGGTGTCCATGTTCTTATCTATCCCTGTTTATTTGCTTCCTTGCTTGCTTGCTTGTGTTTGGCAGTCTTTTGAAACCCAGCCTGACTTGAGCTCACCAAATAACTAAGAATGACTTTGAAGTTCTGGTCTACAAGATTATTACCTTAGGATGAATTCAAGGCATTGTTTTCTTTGGGGATAAAATATACAACTTCAACTCTTAAAGACTGACAGAGATAAGCACGAAACAAATGAGAAGCAAATGTTGGAGGACAAATACATGGTCTGGGGTCCTAGGTAGGCTCTGGCCCCATGACATCCTCTCTAATTTGAGAATCATGTGATATGAGGCTCATGTGGCCAAAAAAAGTCCCCAAAGTGATGGAAGATGATGCTGGGATATTTTGACTACACAGCCCTAAGGGAAAAAAAAGCAGCAGGAAGTTAAGAAGGGCTCATTATCCTTTCAGGTATTTTGCCTAATTTTCTCCTTTTTACAGAGAAGATTTATGCGCAGATAGAGAAGAAAAGCATGCTGTCAAGATCTGTCAATGTCTCAGTGACAATACAAGCATCCAGACCCACTATTGTGTCCCCCTCACTATGACCAATAAAAGTGCATGGAAACAACCGAGAAAACATTCCTCCCCAGAGTGTGAGGAGCAAAGCCAAACTAGGTCACCTTCTGACACATCCTCATTTCAAATCAGCGCAAAGAAGCAAAGAAATTATTGCCTACTGTGAGCACACGGTTGGGTGTTGAGTAAACAATCAGAAAATGAACGTGAAATCATCTGGTCAACCTGCCTATTTTATAGATGGGAATAGTCAGATTTCAAAGATGGTAGTTGACCTGCCAGGGTGAAAGCTGCTAACGGGGCCTGAGTGTGCTTCTTCCTCCCTACAACAGTTTGGTCACACTCATTCATGTTGTTCCGTTTCATTATTTTGTATTCCTTTAACAGTTTCATATAAGTCTATAATAAGTTTTGGTCCTTCTCACCTGCTAGAACCCTGTCTCCCTGTTTCTCCCACTGAGACACTTCTATTTCCCTGTTGTTTTCTCACTCATGGGTGAGGAATGACTTCCATGACTTTTAGATATCTACCTTGGCAAATGCCAAGATTAAGCTTGAAAGTCAAGACACACATAATCAGAATGATGCTTATGTAGTTAGATCCATCATTAATTCCTGGCTAGTACCTGCTGTATCTAAAATAAGAATGAAATTTCAACTGAGTATTCTTTCCTTTTGATAATCCATCCACCACACCAGACATTAGACCAAAATATTGTCTGAATAACCAAAGTGTTTAATAGGCTCCATGACAAACTCAATTAGCATTAGAAGAAATCAAGTATTAAATGAGTGACTTTAGTTGACTAGATTAACACCCAGCTATTACACTTAGCTTTATAAGCAAAGGAATCCAAGCCCTAGTAGAACAAATGCCTACAAGCCTTGTCTGCAGCACTGTTCACAGTAGCCATGTTACAGAATCAGCCTGTATGCTCACCAACAGATAGCAGATGAAAAAGGTGATGTATTTTGAATATGCATAACTACTCAACCATTAAGAAGAGTAAGATCATGTCATTTGCAGAAAGATGCATGGTCGTAGTGATGGCCATGGTAAGTTACATAAGTGAAGCCCAGAAAGAAAAATATCACATGCTTTCTTTCAAACATGGACTCTAGACTTTTGGGAAATGACTTGAGAACAGAGGTGGGACCATTGGGAAGAAGAGGGAAGCCAGCAGGAGGGAGGAGAGGAGCAGTAGAGGATAGAGTGGGATCAAAAGACAAGATACATGTGAATTGAAACTTTGTAATACAGCTCATTATGTTGTGTATGAATGCAAATTAGTGATGAAGTAAACTGGCATATAAAATGAGTATGAACACACTTGAATAGTTGACCCATGACTTGAGGAAAGACCATTTTCAATCCGTTAGGGCCACGACTTCTAACCACTGTGAGATTCTTTTAAATCCCAAAGCTTGTCTTAGCACAGAATGTCTCTTTAACCCATGAAATAATTGTGGTATTTTTAGTGTTGCAAGTGGAGGCAGGCAAGATGGCACACCAGGTAAAGGTGCTTGTTGCCAAGCCTGGTGACCTGAATTTCCTCCAAGGACATGAATACTGGGATGAGAAAACCAATTCTCCACAGCTGTCTTCTGACCTACACATGTGCTGTGTTTGGCACTGGCTGCACATACACATGCACGGACTCATACATGCGTGCTAACTGTAGCTATTTTAAAGCTGGATTCCATAAGCTTTGCCACGGTCTTTGGGCCTCACTAGCCATTGTCGGCTCTGGAGATGCCTGGATTGATCTTCAGGGCCAGTCATGTCCTGTCTTCCCATCGTGATGAGAGGTGCCAATGACCCAGACTGAGGTTCAGCCTCATGCCACATGTGAGACTTGCCATTTCAACAGAGAGGGAAACAAATACGAAATTAGTTATTCAGTAATAAATGCTACCTTAAAACTGCAGCCTCTGGAACCATCAGAGAAAAGCCCAGCTCAACTACTGGGCACTGCATAGCATGGTTTGGATCCTGAATGTCCCCAAATGCCATATGTTGAAGGCTTGTTCCAAGCTGATGAAGCTGTGGGGAGATGGTGGGACCTTTAACAGCCACAAGGACATGCACTCAAAGGGACATTAGGTGCTGGCCTCTCCCACTCCTGGCCTTCCAGGCTGTTGGGAGGTAAGCAGCCTTCTGTTTTTGCGGCAATTGACTGCACTACCTTAGTAACCAAACCAACAGGGCCAGGAACCATGGACTAAACCTTCTGAAACCATGAGACGAAATAAACCTTCCCCTTCTGTTTTTGTCTCAAGTGTTTTATTACAGTGACAAAATGCTACTCCAAACTTCACATACACAAACCTCGGAATGTTTTTAACATTTGTGATATGGAGCTCTGTCCACAAAGGGACACTAACAAGAAGAGGGTAATCATTCCCATAAGATAGCAGGCTCGAAGTAGTCACCATGAGGCCTCGGACACAATGACTAGTTGGTAAACTTGAACAATTTATTATTTAATATCATGAATCATATTAATCCCACAGGATTTGTGTGAGCACCAAGTGAGTCAACAGATGTAAAGACTGTGGCTCAGGTGCTGGTCCCATGGGGCTCTGGATAAGCATTTATTTCTTGTCACTTTTCCCAGATGGCCCTACAGGGAACTTTCTGCATGTATGATTTTTTTTTTCTGCAGGGCAAAAATCGTCATGCCAGCAAATTCCTAGACATCCTCTAGAAAGCCACCATCAAACAGCAGTCCCTAGACCCTGGGTCTGCGGACCTCACAAAGGCTTTTGGCTCAACACAAAGCAAGCAGATAAACTGACAACTCCCTTTTGTTGCTAAGAAAACCTATTAAACAATAAATGGAAAATTAGCCCCAGTCTGTGATTGATGTGGTTCAGCATCAGAAGCTGCAGCTAGAGGCCCTGCCCTGTGCTAAAAGGTTTTCAGAACTTTTCTGATGTTTCTTCATCATGCAGAGGGCACTGTGAGCTAAGGGTATGACAAGCAGCCTCATGGCCATGAACAAGAATGACCTAAACCCTTCTTACCATGGTAGACAGAGGGGCCAAGAGGGACTGATGGAGGTTCTGAGGAAGACACAGGGAGAGGGAAATCACTGGTTCCCAACAACAGGGAAAGGAGGGGCTTGCAGAGGAAGTTGCCAGGCTCCTTTGGTTACCTTTCTAGGAGATACCAAAGCAGGTCACTGGACAGAGCTGCACACTGGCTGCCATGGTGACTGCTCATCCTTCCCTGGGTCTCTTCCCTATGACCATCATAGGGAACTCTCACCTAGAATTCTGGACAGACATAATAGAGTGAGGTCGCCCTGAAGCTGGAAGCACGTGAGGAAACCAACCTGGCAAACCAAGGCTCACAGTTCTGACAGAGGAAATGACGTCATCCACGTCTTGGAGGTAAAGGGGAGATAAAAGTGATGAGACACATAAAGCGGAAATCAATGAAGCTCACAGTGGCTGGACAGGAGAGCCAGGATAGCTGGGAGGTCAAACAGACAAGAACCAGATCATACATTGTGGGTAGGGTTTAGCCTGCTCTGTTTAAGTGATGAGCCGTGCGTGTTTTAGACAGCAGGCAGTAGAAAGACATGCCTTTAGTGAAACGACTTCAGAGGGAGTGTTGGCCAGCTTCCTGTGTGACAATAGGTTCTTTGGACCCACTCCAAGCCGTGTTTTCTGAAAACTGAGAAAAGAGAGCTGAAGATATGGAGTCATAGCTCTATCATCCTGGATCTCCCAAGATGCCTATGGCTTCCCCTGCATCACACAACCCTTCTGTCAGCCACAGCTCTGTGCTCAGAAAGGCTGGGTTCTGTGGCCAAACGGCCTATCTTATTTAAAAGCAATGGAAATAACTTTTGTTGGCCTTAGAGAATCTGAAGCTGGTCTCACAGACTCTTTTCATAGAGATATTCTTAAGAAGTCTATATTTTTTATTTATTTTTATTGAGCCCTACATTTTTCTCTGCTTCCTTCTTTGCCTTTCCTCTCCCCACTTCAAACCCCCCCAAGGACCCTATGCTCCCAATTTACTCAGGAGATCTTGTCTTTTTCTACTTTCTACTTCCTATGTAGATTAGACCTATGTAAGTCTCTCTTAGCATCTACATTGTTGTCTAAGTTCTCTGGGATTGTGGTTTGTAGGCTGGTTTTCTTTGCTTTATGTTTAAAAACCACCTATGAGTGAGTACATGTGATAATTGTCTTTCTGTGTCTGGGTTACCTCACTCAAAATGATGTTTTCTAGCTCCGTCCATTTTCCTCCAAAATTCAAGATGTTGTTAGTTTTTTCTGCTGTGTAGTACTCCATTGTGTACCACATTTTCCTTATCCTTTCTTCAGTCAAGGGGCATTTCGGTTGTTTCTAAGTTCTGGCTATGACAAACAAAGCTGTTATTAACATAGTTGAGCACATGTCCTTGTGGCATGATTGAGCATTTTTTGGATATATACCCAAAAGTGATATTACTGGTTCTTGAGGAAGGTTGTTTCCTAATTTTCTGAGAAATTGCCACACTGACATCCAAAGGGATTATACCAGGTTGCATTCCCACCAGCAATGCAGAAGTGTTCCCTTTTCCCCACAACCTCTCCAGCATAAGTTGTCAACAGTGGTTTTTTTCATTATATATGATTTTATTGTTATTCTATAGTTCCTGTAACAATAAAACAAAACAAACGTATCAAATACAAAAGCTTACAATCTTGAGTTCCAGAACCCAAAAGCCTAAAGTTAAGGTAACTTTAGTCCTGATCCACAGGCAGTTTGATGCTGGGGGAGTCATCAATCCGTTTTCTCTGTTAACAGCTGTAGATGTGACAGGATTTGTCTTTAGACCTTATCGGTCTGGTCTCTGCCTGCTTCCCTCCTCTGATTATATCTCTAGCCAATATTTCCAACAGTGTTTTTGATCTTGGCCTTTAGTACAGGTGTAAGGAATCTCAGAGTTGTTTTGATTTGCATTTCTCTGATGATTAAGGATGTTGAGCATTTCCTTAAGTGTCTTTCAGCCATTTTAGATTCCTCTGTTGAGAGTTCTCTGTTTAGGTCTGTACTCCATTTTTTAATTGGATTATGGTTGGATGCAATAAGGCTGTGCAACAAATACACACAGAGAAAAACTTTCCTCCCCTCAGGAAGAAGCGAGGGAGCACAAATGCCACCTGTGGGCTGTGAGCTGGCAAAGGTGCTTGCCACCAAGCCCAACAACGCAAGTTCAATACACTTCTGTGTGGAGGGACAAAACTGACTTTGACAAGTGTTCTCAGATCTGCCCCTATTCACCAGGACACATGTGCACACACGTGAGTGTGTGAGCACGCACACACACATTGTAAAAAACGTATCACTGAAAAATATATAAAAAGAAATCTGCTTTGCATATGACCACGGTTTCCAGTGGTGTCCTTGCTCTGCTGTATTCATGGGCTATTAATGAACTCCAATGGTACTCGGAGGCTGCCTCCCTGCCCCACAGTCACAGAATTATGCAAACAACAATCTATGGTAAATCTTGCTCTGCATCCTCATGCAGAGGTCTGACTCCACAAGCCTGACCATCTTCAAATTTGGATGGGATTCCTAAGAGTGACACAACAGAGCTTATCATTTCCAGGTAGGAGACAGCCTCCTGCATGGGGGCAAATATGTGGGAGCTCCCTGGCAACTCTCTATTTCCATCACAGTGTTTATCTGGGTCTGGAATTATCTGGCTTGTGTCTCTGTGTACTGACTTATCACCCGCAGGCGATTTGCCATTGGCCATTGTAACCCCAGCATTTACAATGGAGCAGGCAGGGTACATAGTAGATACCCAATAAGTATTCCTGAGTGCACAGTTGTTCTTCATGTGGGTCTTAATCCTAGACAATTATTCTATACTAGTTAAACTAAACAAAAGGGGAGAGACTGTGTGTGTGTGGGCAGGCTCTGGAAACAGAATGCTTGGTTGAAAAGCTTGTGATTGCACCAGGCATGGTGGGTCATTGTGTAATCTCACTACTAGGAAGAAGGAGGAAGACCAAGAGGCCAGTCCAACCTGAGCTACATTGTGAGTCTGAAGACAGTCGAGGCTACATAAAACACTGCCTCAAAAAAGCAGAAATTGTGTATAAAGGAGAAGAGGATGAACCCTTACACTGCCACTCGCCACGGAATTCAGAACTAACCATCTACACTGCAAAGAGGGCCGGCAATCCTTGCCTCCTGGAGATACTCCGTGAGATAGGTAATCGTGGTAGATACTGTGTGAGATATGTAAGAGTCTAGGACAGTACCTAGTCAGTGCTTGTACACAAGAGGCCATTGCCTCGACGTTTTTACACGGACCACCCTTTGGTCTTAAATGCATTTTTAAACTTTCATCCCTCCGGGGAAAGCCTTTTGAATGCCTACAACGGGACAGAGTGCACTCTTCTTCCATTTAGAAGGTCAGGAAACTGAGGCATGAGGTCTGCTGTGTTCCCACCCTTATTTAGTCATCTCGTCCAATCACAGGCTTTGTCTCATGCACCACAATGTAGATTGGCCCATGAAATCTGTGCCCTTGCTTCCCCAAGGCACACAAAATGCCACCCTGAAAACTCCCACTGCTTTTGAAATGGAGAAGGCTGAGAACCAACATCAATATCTTTGGCTTTAACTGTAATTGGAACTTGCAAAACCTAGAGAAAACATTACAATAAAGGTTAGAGTTATCGGTCACCTGTTAGCCCTGATGCATACTGGGACCAACCACAGTGACAGCCATCCCTCACAGGCAGGAAACAACAGCTGCTTCCACACAGTCAGGGATCCCCTCACCTTATCAATCATTCTTGGCTTCTTAATTTGGCTGGGTTTGCCTTAAACTTCAGGCCTGAGCACACACACACACACACACACACACACACACGCCACACTTCCTTGAGTCCTGTCTTTACAAAGCAACAGTGAGCTTCATTTTTAAAACAGTTATCATTCCCAAATTGTAAGGAGCATGTTTATTTCACTCCCTGCCACAAGGCCTGCTCTTAGTAGGCATATATAACTACTTCCTGCCACATGGCCTGCTCTTAGTAGGCATATATAATCATTTGCTTCATTAAACAATCATTTGGCAGCCAAACCAGGAAGTACACACCTACCATCCTCACACTTAGGAGGCATAAGTAAGAGAATCTTAAGTTCAAGGCCAGTCTGGGCTACACAATTAGCAGTCCAATCATCGTGACAAGGGCTAGGAAGGTGGCAATGTTAGGCACTTGCAACACAATTATGAAGACCTTGAATTCCATCCCTAGAACTCAGGTGAAAAAGCTAAATACAGTGGCACACATCTGGAACCCAGTGCTTGGAAGGTGGAGTGCACATCTGGAACCCCAGTGCTGGGTGGATGGAGTGCACATTTGGAACCCCAGCACTGAGTGGATGGAGTGCACATTTAGAATTCCTGCGCTGGGAAGGTGGAGTTCACATCTGGAATACCAGGGCCCGGTGAATGGGGTGCACATCTGGAACCCAGAACTGGGTGGATGGAGTGCACATCTGGAACCCAGTGCTTGGTGGATGGAGTGTGCATCTGGAACCCCAGCACTGGGTGAATGGAGTAAATATTTGGAACCCCAGTGCTGGGTGGGTGGAGTGCGCAACTGGAACCCCGATGCTGGGTGGGTGGAGTGAACATCTGGAACCCCAGTGCTTGGTGGATGGAGTGTGCATCTGGAGCCCCAGTACTTGGTGGGGTGGGGTGTGCATGCATCTGAACCCAAGTGCTGGTGAAGTGGAATACACATCTGGAACCCCAGCACTGGGTGGAGGGAGGCACATCTGGAACCCCAGCGCTGGGGAGGTGGAGTGCACATCTGGAACCCCAGTGCTGAGAAGGTGGAGTGCGCATCTGGAACCCCAACACTGGGGAAGTGGAGATAGGAAGATTCCTGGGGACCGCTGGCCAGCCAACCTAACCTACTTGGTAACCTGCAGACCAGTGAGAAACCCTGTCGCAGAAAAAAAAAAAGCCCCAAAGTGGATAGTGTGAGATGAACAACATCTAAAGTTGACTTTTGGCTTCCACCTGCCTATGCACACACACACATATACACACGCCATACACATACACACATATACACACCATACACACAGGCATGCACACACCATACACATACACACCACACACAGGCATGCACACACCATACACATACACACATCACATATACACACATATACACAGGCATGCACACACCACATACACACACAGGTATTCACACACCATACACATACACACACCACATACACACACAGGCATACACACACCATACACATACACACACCACATACACACACAGACATACACACACCACATACACACACAGTCATACACACACCACATACACACACAGGCATACACACACCATACACATACACACACCACATACACACACATCATCATCATCCTCATTTTGGTGAGAAAACAAATCAAGGACCAGAGAAGTTCAATAACTTCCCCAGAGTCACCCAGCAGTAAGGGGCAGGGTAGGATCCAAATCCAGGCCTGTAGGTCCAAACCCTTCCTAGTCACAAGTTATCTATGAGTACCACGTAGGTGACCACATTCACAAAGCGGGAAATGCAGAGTCCAGGAAGAAATCCTTTAGGGTCCCTCCCCTCGGGTAGACATTCAGAGGGATGTTAGAGATCCTGGGTTGGGACTGTAAAGTCCCATGAGTGGATCTCAGCATGCACTGTCTCTTCTTTCTTATTTGCGATTTAAGCATCACTGGCCTTATCTGTGAAGTGTGAGACAAGGAGAAATGAGATATTCTTGCCATGTGTGTTGAGGGACGCTGGATAAGGAAGGGCAAAAGGGGGCACAGGGGAGAGAAATCCGGAAGCTTTGGGTTCCATGGCTGGGAAAAATGGGGGCAAAAGAGACCAGGTTTGGTGTCCCTGAGTGATGTATCCCAGGGGATGACACAGAAAGGGATTTGAGGACCAGACAGCTTTAGTCGGTGTTCATAGCGAGGCTCTCATGATGGACACAAAGCTGAGACCTGGAGGGGAACTCACAACTCTAGATGACAGGGCAGGGAGATCAAGGAGAGCTTTGGGCCCAAGGCAGTTGCTAGTACTCAGGTTACAGGATGTGAGTTTCCTGCTGAAGGAAGAGAGATTTAGGACTGCGTCTCTTGTTCCTCATTTTAGTGCCAGCAAACTCAGGCTGACCGCAGAAAAGACTTGCAGTGCTCATCAGGACAACATAAGACAAGTAATATTTGTTCATGAGTCTACAAAAAGCATGTGTTAGTCTCCGAATGTAGGTCAGTGGTGGAACATCAGCTAGCATGCACTAGACCCTGGATTCCATCCCCAGCATAACAAAATAACAGGAAATGTAGATTAGATGCTACACACACACACACACACACACACACACTCACAAATCCACTCTTCAGAATACTGTAAGGAAATGGAACAGGCTTCCTGAATAGCTTTTCAGTATTTCTTAATTTGTAAATTCTACCATGATATTCTATGTATCACACAGAGCAATGGAGAGTATAGGCTTGTTCTCTTGGGGTTTATATTCTAATGAGGAAGTCAAGTCATTATCACAGAGATGTACAAATGAATGAGATCGTCTAGGATATGATCAATGTTATGAAAAATTAAACAGATGCAAAAGAGACAGATTGATAAAGCAGGACATAAAGATAGCCATGCAAACACTGAAAGAATGACATCGTTATGCTGGTACATCCACAGATCCTGAGGTGAAGGGGAGCACTGTAAGTTTGGGAGCCAAAAAGGAGGCCAATGTAATTAGACTGAGGATTCGAGGCAGAGTGCCAGAGAGGAACCAGAGGGGAAGACAGCAGGCAGAGTCACCTGCTTGCAGGGCACAGCAGGGAGAGGCAGGCAGATCTCCCCCAGGGCAGTGGGGTGCCATGAAGAGGGGTGAAGACAGGGAGTGATCAGCATTTGAAGGGCAGCACAGAAGGGCTGTCGTTCACAGGAAGAGCAAGAGGGAATTAGAGAAGCCTGTCAGGGAGTCATCAGAGTTCCCCAGCAAAGACCAAGTGGTGCCAGGTGAGACGAGGTGAGAGGTGTGCTGCACACAGGGACAGCATGCCTCCCTGTCACTTAGGAAACTGGGGGGCAGGCCCACAGCTAGGAGCCCTCAGGTCCCAAGCCTGCAGAGCAGCCTCTTCCCCGCCTCCTACTCAATAGGGCTTCTGCTCTTGGCGGTCAGTGCAGAGGAACAGGTGTGCAGGGTTGTGCCTTCCTCGTTCACCAACTGTTCCTCATTTGGGGAGGAAAAATGAACCTCATACTCGTTATTGCCACGCTGTTTATTGATTTAGGCAAATGCTTGGCAGCACCAATCCATCTTCCGAAGGCTGATCTAATAAGGGCCCGCATTAGGCCGCATCTTTCTCTGGGCTCTGCATATGCCACATCCCTTACTCAGTTTCTGTGAGGTGGGGAAATAAACAAGCCCTGGCACCAACGCATTGAGCAGGCACGCCTTCCTGAAAATGATGGAGCTGGGGTAGTAAGAGAGCTGAAGGCAGAGGCTTCGATGGCTGTGTGATGCTTTGCTAGTTACTTAGCCTTTTTGAGCCTTAAATTTCTCAGATCCCCCCAAGTATCTGCCTCCCTCCTTGCCTCCCCAGCTACCTATAGTATCCTTGTCTTGCCAGTCCCTCCATTTCAAATGTGAGGCATTTAACATGTTGCATGAAGACTGGGGAGCTACCTCAGTGGGTAGGAGGCGCTGTGTCACAGCATAAGGACTTAAGTTCATTGAGATCCCTAAAACCCACATGAAGTTAGACAAGGGAGTATGTGTCTGTAATGCCAGCAATCCGAGATGTCGGGTGGAGACAGGAGACTCCCTAGAAGCTCTGAGTCCAGCTAGTCAGGCATGGACACAGGCTAGCATGAGGGGGGACCAGAGCAGCAGAAGGAGACTGGAGAGTGAATGAGAGCGATGAGATTGAGTGATGGAGGAACCCACACGAGGAGGCTCAGTGTTGGGGATGCTTAGCACATTGACTAGAAATGGAGGATGAGTAACATGCCTGGATTTAGAGAGATGGGAACGGCTGGAAGTGGGAAGACCACTTGGGTACTACTTCCAAGGTCCACACAAGAAGTGAAGGCCACCTGATACCCCTGTGGGTGGCAGACGATCCCGACAGGGGATGACCCAGGGTTGGGCTCCCAGTCTGCACCTTTGATTTGCACAGCACTCCCTAGTACGTCCTGGACACATGACTCTCAGAAGATTCACCTCACTCTCTTTCAAAAACCAACTTCGCTGAGGCAGGATTTGTAATCAATAAGTATATCCATCGACTTAGACGATACGCCTAAGAAGACTTCCTCTCCATCCTGCTCCCATACCGAGTCCTCCAAAGCTCAGCTTCCTAGGGCCTCTCAGCTGTAACTCGCCCCCCACCCTGCTGCAGCTGCCTCCTCCCACCTTGGTCAGGTGCTCCTCGGGAAGCCAGCACAGTGTGTTATATAACCATTGCTCCTATCCTGGGAGAGCTAAGGGAAGGGAAGAAAGTCTGCTTCACAAGGCATTGCGCATGTCAAGATGATCTTTCAGAGACTTGGGGCTACACCCATCGTAATTCCACATATCGGCCTGTACCCTGGCTCACCTGTCTGCTGGCCACTTCTTTCCCATACCCTGAGAGCAGAACTCAGGCTCCCAGGAGAGACAAAAAGAGTCCTTCCCTTTCAGCACCTGGCACCCAACTTGAAAGTTTTGTGAGTGTGTGTGTGTGTGTGTGTGCGCGCGCGCACGTGTGTGTGTCTGTGTCTGTGTGTTTGATTCATTATTCCCTGCTATCCTCTTAGATCGAAAATTGCACCAGAGGGCAACGCCTAATTTCTCAACTGCAAAATGAGGATAATAATAGCCTTTAATTTACAAGTCGTTAGTTAGCATAAAATGAAATAATACATATAAATAGGGCTTCTGTGCTATCTGGCCCATAGTAGACATTCATTAGAGAATCTCTGAAGCTGCCTTTTAACAAGCACCTATTCCACTGCCAAGCTCTATGCTAGAGGCTTCCTCTTGCCTTTCCTTGTTTACCACGGCCAGGCACTGACCATGACCCTGCTGGCAGCTGGGCCCTTTTCTGTTCTCAGTTCCGGGGAGCTAATTATGTCACCCTATCCATCATCGTTCCGCAGTAATTCTTAGTCATGTGACTCCCAGAAGACATAACTTTAAGGTTCCGGGGGAAAAAAGACTTTACTAAAGTTTGCTCTATAATCAACAAATGTACCTTCTGAGCATGTGTGCTCTGATGGCTTGGGACAAATGTGCGCACAGTGTGAGCAGCAACAGAGCGACCTGCAAACGTCCTGCCAAACATCCTCTTGATGAGCCTCTCATGCCCAACTTTAATGACACTGACTTCCTGACACCACAGATTTGATTTATCATTCTGGATTTTATCTAAATGGAATTATATATGGTGCATTCTTCTCCGCCTGCCTTCTTTCTCAGCACAATGTGTTGAACTCATCCACCCTGGTGCACGTATTAACAGTGTACTCATTTGTGTTGTGATTTTATTCCGCAAGTAGTTTATCTACTCACCATGAAGGTGGACTGGGGAGTTGCTTCCACCTTGGTGCTATTAGGAATTGTGAACTTTAGTGTACAAGTCTGTGTGGACAGAAATTTCCATCTACCATGAGAGAGAATGTAGGATTCCATCTGAGGGATCACATACCATGAAACTCTTTTTGGCTGTAGCATCTCTCCCCTGCACTTTATGAGAATCCTGAATTCCCACCCTTCCTGGACGGTGTTGCTTTTTATAATTTCAGCCATTGGAACAGGCAGTTAGTTGTGACTATTTCAACTTGAGTTTCCCTTATGACTAATGATACTGAGTGTCTTTTCCAGCGATCATATGTCATTGATGTGTCTTCCTTAGTAAGATGCTTATCTGTGTCTTTATCCACTGAAGTCTAGTTTGAATCATAAGATCTTTATGGTAGAGGAAGACACATGAACTCCAAAATAATACAGCCCATGGCAACATCCCCATCCCTGAAATTGAGCTAGCTGCACTAACCCCTATTTCTGACATGGGTGCTGTGAGTGCAGGTGTATCACAGACACGTGGGCATAGTGGTATAGTTAGAAAGACTTGTCTTGTTATCTTAAACCAATCCCTAACCTAGCTAGTTGTGGATCAAAAAAGTTATGATCCCCATTCCTGCTGTCTTCCAAACAGAATCACTTCATTGAGTTGTGAGGAGAGCAGAAGCCCAGATCCACGTGGTATATGTTAAATGTGCTATGTGTAGATACTTATTTCTGCATCTATTGCCTCATTCATGCTGCCTTAAAAGCCATCCCCAATAGTGTAGCTTTTTAAAGACGATCCGTGACTCAGCCCCTTCTCATGGCTAGGATTTGGCTGGCTGTTGGTTGATCCCAGATGATCTTGGATGGTACAAAAAGTGACCTGGCTCACACTTCCCGTGTAACTCATCCTTCAACAAGTTAGTCTGGGAGTGTTCTCTGGGCAGCACGGAGGGGCAAGACAGAAACTAGAAACACACAAGCTCCTTTGGCTCTAGCCTCGGGACTGGCAGGCTGTCCTACCATGGTTAGACTCAACAGGTAGGGAAACAGCTTCCATTTCTTTGGGAATTCAATCTCCTAAATCAGGGAAACCATGTGTTCACAAGGAGGAGCTGAAAAAAAAAAAAAGCCCTGCTCAAAGTGACCCAAATTAACTTCCTGCCTCCATGCCATGATGGCACTCTAGTTCTGCACAGGGTGGAGCGTCTATGATCCAGTTACTTCCTGTCTCAGAATCTCAGAGGGGGAAAGAAGTCCGGGTGCCCTGACTTTTGTCAGCTGTGCATGCACACCCGCTCATTAGCAAGTCTGGCAGGCCAGGAGGTGAGATCAAAGCTAAGAAGTTAGGTCACTGTAATGTCATGTTGATGGCACCCCCAGCTCCCAACTCCACTCTGCTTCTCTCTGTCCTGCAAAATGAGCTGTCTCCTGCATAGCCAAGCCTACCACCGCGGTGCTAAGAAGAGGTGAAGGTTCTTGCCTCCTGTGGCAGTGTATTAACAAGCGCCTTTTGCTTCACCATCTGTGGGCTAACCCACGGTGGACTCATCCTGAAAACCGGCACTGGTCGGTTGCAAGGAATTGAGAAGGTCTGACTTGCTATGGGTCCCTGCCGGGAAGCACGACCCAATCACAGTGACAATTCAAATTCATCTCTCATCCACAGACCTACAATGGGTGGGGGGCTGGCACATCAGTTTTATAGGAGGGCACCTTCTCTGCCATGTTGGTCTGTGGTGTTTTCAATGTAAATGGGCTCTTGGTCCAAGAATCGGAATCAGAATCATCACTTTAGAATTTGAAGTTGGCCAATGCATTCCTTTCTGATGCTGGTCCTGGAGCAGTTTGAGAAGTGTAGGGCTGACAGCACCTGCCCATTATGAAGAGAAAGGAATAAATAGGAAAAAAAATGACTTCAGATGCCTGGTCCCGGAAGCTTCTCACAGTGGTGGTTCCTGGCTCTAACTAATGTGCCTTCTTCCCTATCCAGGTCCCAATATTTTAACTTTCCTTGGAAAGCTGCCTCCCCAGCCCCTTAGTCTAGATGCCCGCACAGGAGTCAACAACTGAATTCTAACGGGGGCAGGACATGGCACCCACACCAAGCAAGAGCATCACCTTCCTTGGGCTGCATTTATAATCCCAGAAATAAACATATGACAGAGCTAGAGCCCAGTTCATCCCAAGATGTCAGCAGACAAGACAAGGAAAAACACCTTCTCCCCTCCATTAGCCTTGAGGCTGTATGAAAGGAGCCAGGCCCTGGTGGCCACCATCTGGTTTTCACAAGGAGAAAGTCTGTGAAAGAAACGGAGACAAGGCAGCAGAAGGAAGGGCTGGGAGATGGGAGTAGGGTCCTGCTAACCATGCATAACAAGGTCCTAGATCCAGTTCTAACTGAAGCAAGAGCTCTGGGAAATTGAACAGTTCCAAGCCAACATTCTGTCTTGTCCTTCTTACCCTATCTTATTTGGTGTGTGCTAGAGACTGAACCTGGTCCCTTGAACATGTTAGGCAGCTATGCTTATCACTGAAGTATTTGCCCAGCTCCCAAACATTTCTTTTTAGAAAATATTTTCTAGTAAGTATACAAAGTAATGCATTTCTTAAAGACAGTTTCGTGTGTTTATCAATGTTCTTTGCTTACATGTAGTCTCCCATCCTCCTTGCACACAGTCTCCATTCTGCTCATGTGTGTGTGTGTGTGTGTGAGAGAGAGAGAGAGAGAGTCAAAAGTCGAAATATAAGAGAATATGTTATTAATTTTCCCCCACATATTAAGTTACTTTGGTCTCAGCAAAGTGAAGATGAGTTTCATATTTCTTATAAAAAGTCATAACTACGACATCTCCGAAGCCAGGTCAGCCTGCACAATCCCTCCAGACTTTCATGAATCTCTTTTCAGGGTAGGAGACTGGAGGAGTTTCTCTCACTAGCAATCCAGAGTCCTAGTTCAGCTCTCCTCCAGCTGATTACATAAGGAGGCGAGGCAAGGGACTCTGCACAGGGCACTACCAGGTAGTTAATTAGACATTCGGCCTGCGCGGGGGCAACAGATGCAGCCCTAACCTCAATATCCTTTGCAAAAATCATACAATAAAAACTATAGGGTTTGTGAGAAAAATCAGTTTTGGGGCCTAACATTCATTAACTTCATCAGTGAGGGAGTAAAAAGAAACAAGACCCTAATGAGAGGCAGCACCATTTGTCACGTGTTGAGGGGCTTTCACACGTAACCACTTCACCAAACATTGTGTTAGCCTGAAAGCCTGTGGTCGGTCGTGAGGGCCAGGCCTGGGATGACTGCAGCGTATGACGGTGCAGCAATGGAAGCTGTGGAGAACGCTGGAACCCTGACGGGGACGGGAGTGCTTCGTGAATTGGGTGATGGCGGCTGTCTAAGCCTGTCCCTGGCTGCACTGTTGTGCTCCTGCATGGCTCAGATCCACTGAGGAGTTTCCTGAAGTCACCAATTGGTTTTCGCTTAATGAAGTTACACAGAAGCGATGTGAAATCCGCATTAGGTTCAGATTACTTCCTACTATCTCAGTCTCACTGGAACGGATCCAAGTTTTCTAACACATGCTGCCATAGAGCCCTCGCATGAGCCTATGTATTCGATTTTTCCGTTTTAGAGAAAGCCGGTGAGTTGTGGCACCAAAAGACTAGTGTTGACCAGTTAACTGCTGCTTACATGCACCTCTTGCTGAACTGGTCCATCTGAATGCCGGGCTCTCCTCTGACACATACATAAGGCCTGCAGAGTCTCAGGAGGGCTGGTCTATCACAGCTGAGACCTTAGTGAGTCCTCTGCACCCTGCGGGCCTCAGGTTCCTCCTCTGTCCAGTGCTGTACTGCCCACTCCACCCCAATGATCAGATTTAAAATGGATCCATGTCCTCTGCTGCTCATCCATCTCAATAGTGAGACGCGTTGTCGGAACACCGAAAGTTGGACACACTGTGCGCTACAGCTCCTGCAGCTCGGTGGATGTGAACTGGCACTCAGCTAATGCACTCACTGGACAGAGGAGGATCTTAGCTGCAATGTGCAGAGGACTTACTAAGGTCATGCAAAAGACAGCAACTAAAGAGGGATTGAAATCTGGAATTGTGGATCATTTTCCAACATGCCTGGAATAAAATCCACGGGAACCATGGTGCCCTCTAGAATCATTAGCCACTGTTCGTTCAAACCACCCTCTCACCATCAACATGACAGTAAACGCATTCCACGCCATGCAGTTTTACAAAGTCACTTGCCGCGTACCATGCAGTAGCTGGTCATTCTGACAGCTCCTCATTAGGAGCCAAGATAATCAATTCTGCAACCAATATTCACTGAGAACGCCCATCAATGACTCCTTCCCTTTTTACTGTAAAAGGATCTTTTGGAATTCATTTCCTTTGCTGCATTCCTGCCCTATAAATGTTTTCAGAGAACTTGCCTATCCTGAAGTTGCATTTATTAAGGAATAATTAATTCTTTTCTGCCATATTTTATTCATCAAAGCCTTAAAGAACTGACAGACCGCCCTCTGGTCCACAGGAGATAACTATACTAAGACTCAGTGTTGATGAAACTCTAGCTAAGGTTGGACAACCTTAGGTGTTCCAACTCACTTATGGTGCCCAGATCTCAGCTTGATGGTCTTGGAACCAGCTCTGAAACCACTCGAGTTTGAGTGATGTCTTGGTCAGTGTTCTATTGCTGTGGAGAAACACATGATCACAGCAACTCTTATATGAAAAGCATTTAACTAGGTTACAGGTCCAGAGGTTCAGTCCATTATCATCATGGTGGGGAGCATGGCAGCATGCAGGCAGATGTGGTCCTGGAGGAGCTGGGAGCTCTACATCCAGATCCGCTGGCAGCAAGAAGAGAGAAAGCAAGCCCTGAGACCTGGCTTGGATTTTTGAAACCTCAAAGCCCACTCTTGGTTACATACTTCCAACAAGGTCACACCTCCTTCAACAAAGGCACACCTCTCAAATCCTTCCAAGTAATGACACTCCCTGATGACTAAGTAGTGAAGTCAGGCAAGCTAACACTACTGAGCAAATGAGGCTCAGCCCTGTAGGAAGCTGCTGGGACAACTTATATTAGGTAACTCAGAGTATTCTCACTCATGGGATGAGAAAAATGACCAGGCGCCATTAGCTTAGCTCTGGTTCCAGGAGCATCAATTCTCCTGATTCCTCCAAATCAGCACCCCTGCAAGAAGTCATATCCAGCAAAGCCCTCAAGACACATGGGAGGTTTTGTGATAGGATGGAATCGATGTGCCTGGGAGTTGAAGTACTAATAGGACAAAGACAACTGCTGCACTTGGTTCTAGGTAAACGCTCCGTTCTATAAAGTCCCCAGAAATCCTAGAACTGGCAGTAAGTGATATGACGGATAGCAGTGGCTAAGTACTCACTGCTTTCTAGGCACGGTGCTAAGCACCTGCTGTGATCACCCATCTACAGCAGTGTAAGCTTGGTCCTCTGACAACCCACACACTCCCCTTTCACATATACGCAACGGGGCCTTAGAAAGGTTGAGTACACTGCCTATGGTCAGAGGGCTCGTGAAAGGCAGATCTGAGATTTGAAACTGACCCCCATCCCCACACCAAACCGTGTGCCTTTGTCTTTCTACTCCTGTGTGCTGGCACAATTCACAGGAATGATGAAAAATGGTGGATGTGTTGCTGCAGCATAAGAAGACAGAAGAGGAAGGTACCTGGCAGGAAGGTCCCAGGGAAGACATGAGTCAAAGTTCCTGCTCACTGAATCCTTTCCTCCTTATTCCGGAAAGAGCATTCCACACTTGTTTGGAAATCAGCTCCTTCCCCACTCAAATCCCATGCATTTTTAAAGAGCTGACAATATACTGGGATGTCCAACATGACCCAAGCCTGACCAGTCCAGTCATTCCAACACCACCTCTAGGTTCCATGATTGGCTCTAAGGATGTCCCATGACCTCTGCTGCTGCAATTGCCATCTATACCATAACTTTTACCTAGGAAGAAGCTCTCTTTCTGCGGAGGTTGCTGGACAGTGTGGCATAAACTACCAAGGGCTCTCGTTGCCTGCCTGAGGAGGACGTCAGAAGTTAGCAGACCAAGATTTCTTCAGCTAAGTTTACCAAGTCACTAAAATGAATCCTGCTGAGCACATCCCGCCAGGAGCACCAAGCGTTTGAGAGACAGAAGACCCAAGAACGGCGGCGTTCACATCTGCCACTGCATTATGTGAGCAGTTTCCTTCTCTGGCAGTCTCCTCCCAATGATATAAACTCTCAGTGCCTGCATTCTCCCGTTAACACAGTGTATGTGGGATCCAACCATGTTTGGTATATAAGGTATTCCTTCCCTTTTATACTTGACATTTACTTCAGTGTATGGCTGTGATGTAGGTTGTTTATGCATTTTGTTGATTGGCATTTGGGGTTGTTACTAGCTGGGTACGCTTACGAATACAATGTGTGTGAATACGGGTGTGTATGTAAGTTCAATTCTCTTGGGCAATACATGGAAACGGAGCTGCTGGACAGCACACTAAAGATATATTGAATTTTAATAAATAGACTTTTAAGAACCTCTTTCGAGCACCTGTATCTGGCTGCCTTTCTAAGCTTTTTCAAATTTGATTCACAAACAGCAATAATCACTGAAGCAAGCTTGAGATGCTCTTTGCTACTAAGAGTAGCTGAAAGGATCCTGGGGAATCTATCTCCCAGTGGTAACAACATCCTGCTGATCACAATTCCCAAGGAAAGATGGGCATTCTGTGCCCAATACTGTGCAACATAATATTGAGAATGAGAGTCAGGGGATCCCACATGCTTGGCTGTTCAATGGACGGTATACAGTCACCAAAGATTCCAGTTTAACATGGAACTGAGGGGAAAAGCTCCAAGCTTCATCCAGACCAGAGAAGTTATGGTGCCTTAAAGGTAAGGTGGGCACATCCAATCATAAGCTCTTAAGTGTTGGCTCTAGCACAAGAGAGTGGCTGGCATCCCCTTCCCTTGTGCCCTTGACTTTGGACTGGGAATATGGTTCAGTGGTTAAAGAGCTTGGCCTGCAAGCACCAAGACTAGAGTTTGGAAGCCCATCTAAATGTGGGTGTGCCTGCTAGCCTGGCTGTAATCTAGCCTCACAAAGCAGAGACAGGGCAAGCTGCCTAACAAGATCAGATTGGTGAGCTCTATGTTTAATTGAAGAACCCTACCTCATTGAATAAGGTGAAAGAATGTTCTAGGATTATTTCTGGTATCAGTCTCTGATATCCACATGCATACGGTGTGCACATGTGCCTACCACATACATGTAAAAAAGGTGCATATGTGTGTGTGCATGGTGCGCGCGCGCACACACACACACAAAAGTTCATCAGTGACATATCCTTCTCTAGCAAAATGGAAATAATACTGCCAGAGGTGAGTGGATAGTTTCCATTGTATGGACCATGTGAGTAATTCTCAGAACAATGAATGGAAAGGGCTCCATTATCACGCAGGTAATGAAGAATCCCAGAGGTGAAGGACTGACCCTCACGAACAGAAAACAGATGGACGTTGTCCAAAAAGCTTAGCACTGCTAAGTGATGCAGGAATCCTGCTTCTAGAGTATAGCCAAAGGAACTGAAGCCAGGATCTCAGACACCTCACTCCCGTGTTCTCTGTAACGTGACTCAGAGCATCCAAGATGTGGAGATGACCCAAATGCACCTCAGCAGATAGATGGATAAATACTGTTGCTGTATCCGTACAACGGAGAATTGTTTAGCTTCTTAAAAAGGGAAGAGATTCTGTTGTGTGCTACAATATGAATGAGACTTGAAGGAATTATGTTAAGTGAAATAAACTAACAATAGAAGAAGGACTCTTATGTGCCCCTTCTACGAGGTAGTTGAAGTAGTTAAACTCACAGAAACAGAACACAGAGGGGAATTTGGTCAGGGTTGGGGTTGTAATGATTAATCAAGGATTCTCAATTTTACCAGGTTGCCTCCTGTGCAGTATTGCCCCTGTACCTAACAATACCTAATTAATAGCCCTTACAAAAATTGTAGGAGTTGTTAAGAGAGCTGAAGAACTCTCACTGCCCTTGCCAAGGACTGAAGTTCAGACCCCCTAATCCACATTAAGTGACTCACAGTTGCTTGTAACTCGAGCTCCTAGGGACCTCTGTGCATATCCATGCATATGTATCCACATACCCACACACGGACATAGACTCACACACATACATGGATAAAAAGTAAATCTTTAAAAAGTGTAAGAAGAAGCTGCGGGCACAGCTGAGGGGCTAGAGTGTGTGTTTAGCATTCACGAAGCCATAGGTTCAAGGCCCTGAATGGTATAAACCCAGCATGGTGCTACACACCATAACCATGGCCTGGGATGTGGGAGCAGGAAGACTAGGAATTCAAGGTCACCTGTCTCAAGAAAGCAGATTGAGAAGACAGACCTCATGCCGTGGTACAATGAAAGTCAAACAGGAGTGACATGCAGTTATAAGACACCAGACTGTGACTGCCATCTACCAACTGCCCAGTGGGCCTTCAGCAGACACATGCAACTAGTCAGCAAGTGAAGCTCCCTGTCAGTGGTCCTACACTTGCTAACCATGATTCTATCTCCTGATAACATCAGAAGCTACACCCATAAAGTCTCACCCACAAGACCACCCAAAAAAGGGAGCCAAACAAAGAGGACGACCTCAACTCTACACAAAGAGCTATAGGCAACAGAACAAAGCGGGGATCTAGAACGGTAGCCTCCCAAGCCTGAAGAGCACACCAATTGGTTGTCCAGTGACAAATGCTTATCTCTGAAAACGTACATACAAGTAACATTATAGGAGACAACAGGTTATATTTTGTAATATATGCATATCCAAATACATGTTTGCATACACTAACAATTGATGAGCAAGAGGTCATGAACTTGAAAGAGAGTAAGGAGCTATATAATCTCAAAAATAAACAAATGAAAACAAAAACCTCTGGAGATTTTAAAGAATTTCAGTGGACAGGCCAAACCCTTGCACAAGAAATCAGAACCTCCATAGTGCAGAGGAGAGCATCAACAATCGCCAAAGCATCTCAGGGATTCCAGATCACAGTCATGCTTGAGAACCCGTGGTCTAGGTCAGAGTTTTGAAGTTCACAGAGGCCTGCCATCCCAGCACAGTCTGGCGGCACGGGCCTGCAGTCCAAACTCCTCAGGAGGCTGAATCTCAAGCCTGGACGACAAGGTACAAGGTGAACTCAAAGGAAGACTGGGAAATTTAGTGAGACACTGTGGGGAAAAAAAAAAAAAGGAAAAATAAGGCTTGTGTGTAGTTCATTGACAGAGCACTTGCTTAGTATGTACAAGGTCTTGGGTACCATCTTTCCAGCCACAGGCCTGAAGTTTCTGCTGCAGCATGTCTGTCTGGGTGTTCTCAGAACCTGTGTCTGTGTTTCTACAGGATATTGTAGCTTCAGCTAGTCTGAGGACCTAAGAATCTCTAGCTCTTGAATTCAGGTCTGTCCCTGTCTCATAACGAGGTCATTGTAATACATTGTTGCAAGGACTATGGTAAAAAGAAATGTAGGTTGTTCTGGAAACAGGAGAGGAAGCACATCAAACATGAAAAGGTTCAGAGGAACGGTGCCAAGCAAAGGCGATAATACACTGAGTTTTGAAGATACTCTTAAAATACACTTGTATCATTGCCAAGGTTACTGTAAGACATGGGCTAAAGCACCTACAAACTTAGCTCATTGCGCATAAGTGGAAGAGCCCTGGTAGAGAGAGCCACTCAAGACCAGAGCCATGAATTACCAACACCCCTTCTTCAGAATCTGTCTCCTTTCTGAGCACATCTGCATTTGATGAAAGATGCCCAGCTATGAAATTTTAGCCACACAGCTGCTATATCCAGGCAAGCAGAGACAGAGCCTGACTGGGCACAGGGAAGCATCACAGGAGCCACAGAGTGCCCCAACACACAGAGGGGCCAGCCAGGAGGGGGCATTGCTAAGGTGATGTATTTTGTAAAGAGAAATTAGCACAGTCAGGTTTACAGAGTAGTAAATGGAGGCTCAGAGAGCTGGAGCAACTCACTTGTGACCACACAGCATATAAATGGCAGAGACAGGGCTGGGGAATGAGCCCAGCCAGTAAAGCATTTGCCTTGGAAGCATGAGGACTTGAGTTAGATTCCCAAAATCTGCCGGGGGTGGGGGATCAGGTAGGGTGCCACCAGCTAGGGAGGCAGAGACAGGAGGCTGGGGACTCACTGGCCAGTCAGACTAGTCTACTTGGCCAGTTTCAGGCCTGTAGAGACCTTGTCTCAAAACACAAGTGGATGGCCCTGAAGATCAGCCCCTGAGGTGTCTTCTGGCCTCTACACCTGCACACACGCTCACATGCATACCAATACGGGGGTAGTTAACTGGTAACTGACAAAGGTGGTATTTGAATTCAGGTTTGTCTCACTCTCATCTGCTCTTCCTAACACCCTTCACTGCCTCTCAGCACCCTGCCCTGAGAAGCCAGAGAGAGCAATCACTGTGCACACACAGTTTTGGGTTCAAGCCAAGGAGATAGCTCATGGGCAGAGCACCAACTGCATAAGCGTGAGGACTGATGTTCCAATCCTCCAAACACAAAAAGACCGTGGTGGCACCTGCCTGTCCTGCCTGTGATCCCAGTGGTGGGGCAGAGACGGGGAATCTCTGCAGCAAGTTAGCTAGCTGTGCTATCTAAAACAGTAAGCTCCCAGTTCAGTGAGAGAATCTGCCTCGAGGGATAAGGGGGAGAGTAATAGAAAATGACACCAGGTGTCAGTTTCTGGTCTCTACACACAATCACACATGCATATAGAGACCACACACATAGATAAGCCAAAAATAACAATGCTTTAATTAAAAAGAAACCCTGCCTGCTGTCCACCAATCCCAGCGGCCCTAGTGGGAAGAGAAAATTCTAACCCCTGATTCTTTACCTGCTTCCCCAACAGTGCCAAGTGGCCAAGGGTGTCAGGCAGAGTGTTGCCTCTGAATCAGCCAAAGCCTGCCATCACATCCCTGCCTCAAGCGGCTCTGGGCCAGCCGGGCTGCCCAGCACCTGGGTTCCAGCTGCCAGAGGCAGGCAATTGAACACCAAGCTGGGGGAGGCCCAGGAAGAAAAATGATAGCTTCTGTTTCAAAATAGATGCTCTGGGCTTGGCCTCTCCCTGCAGCTGCTGATGAGATGGTGCAGATGTTCCCACTGTCCCAGAAAGACCCAGGCTCTGGAGCAGATGAGCAGATTCTATTCAGTCCCTGTGCATCTCAGCTGCGCGTCTGCTGGCTCTTTAAAACGGAGAAGCCTGGTCCATTGCGTGTTAGTGAGATGAGAAAGAAGGGGAATGAGTTCAGTTCCTGATCTATTACTTTCTTCTCTTCTGCCTCTTTCCTGAAAATTTGTTGGAAAATCATATCGCAGAGAGGTTGTATCCCTCTCTATATTTTTAAGGTATGTTTGTATGTGTGTAGGGCGGTGCCAAAGTCCTCCTGTGTGTGGAGGCTGGAGAGTGTCGTCCTCCAGTGCCATCTTCAGGAATCTACCCACCTCCTTTGGGATCCTTTGGAATGCAGTCCCTCATTGGCCCAAAGTTCACTAATTATACCGATTTACAGTTCAGTGAACCTCAGGGCCCCTCCTGTCTTCACTCCCTGTGCTGAGATCACAAGGGCACACCCCAGCATTTTCCCAGGGTCCTACGGGTCTGATTCAGGCCCTTGTGCTCATGAGGCAAGCACTTCACTGACTGAGCTTTCTCCAGGCCCCTTCACTCTCCCTCTGTAACAGCTGAAAACCATGGCCAAAATGCTACACCCATAAAGTGTGGCTGTGATGTTATGTAGGAAAACGGCCTTTACAAATGTAAGCAAATCTTGATCTTGAGATGTAGTCACCCTGCTCACTGGGGTCACCCCTAAGTCCAATGGCAAGTGTCCTCAGGAAAGTAAAGCAAAGAAGCAGGGTTTGGGGGCATACATTCACAGTCTCAGTATTTGGAAGGCTGAGGCAGGGGGATTGTGGGGGCACACAGGTCTGCAGGAAGGAAGGTTACCTGAAGACAGGGAAGATGCTGGAGTCAGGGAAACTGGAGCTTCTGGAAGTGAAAAGAAGCAAGAATGGATCCTGGAAGACTTCTGGGAGAGTGTGGTCCTGCCACTTGACATGCATTGTTGAACCCACGCAGGATGTGGCAGTTTATTACAGCATCCTGAAGACACTCATCTGAGCCCTCTCCCCTCAGTCGCTTTGGCTCACATACCAAGCAGCCACATCTCCCGACTTGCAGGCGTCCTGCCTCTCCTGCTCACTCTGACTCAGAATTGGCTAGCATACGCTTTACTATTGGGAATAATGCTTTGCTTTATTTTTCCTTTCCCAGTTTTACTTACCATTTCCAGGTGTGGAAAACCCTTTGGCTTCCATCTCTGCACAACAATCACTTCCTCACCAGGGCGCTCCTCAAGCAGAGTTTACTACAGGGCAAAACCCAACATTGTCTCCCAGTGATGACTATATAATATGTCTCCAGATACGGCCAGATTGCCCTGGGTTAGCTAGCAAACAGGAGATGCTAACTGTGCCCTGGGTGACAGTCATTGTTGAGTGGGAGGAAGGCCCAACACATATGATCCTTCTGCGGAGATGGTAGGAACAGGCCATCATCACTAGCCATGAAGTTCAACTAGCAAGTGCAGCTCTTCAGGACATCCAGCCATGCCTGACCCAAAGAACAGGAAGCAGAAATCTATTCAAGTTTCTAGATATGAACTTCTTGGCCCACTACCAATCACACAAAAAAGGCACAGGCTGGAGAGATATTGGATGGCCACAGTTGATGACACTAAGAATTCTGTATCCTTGAGTATAACTCTGAAGGAAGAGTGAGTGGCAGAAATCTGGGACCCAATTCACATGGAGAGTACCTAGAAATTGTACGTGAAGAAGTCTGGAGGACAATTCCTCCAAGATACAGGGGCTGTTGTCATTTTCTCTAACTGGAAAGTACTGTGCAAGGGAAGGGTGATGCAGATACACAGGTCTGTAGAGATGACACTTCAAGAGTCTCACTGCCATAGTATCACAGACTGTATTTCCTCTAAAACTGAATGTTGCAGCTCCAGCTCTTCAGATAGGCGCTGGATCCAGAGATGCAGTCTCTGAGGTAGCCATGAGGCTACTAAGAGAATTCGTGCCCTTGCAAGAAGAGATATCAGAGAAGAAGCTGCATCTCATCACACACTCCCTGAAGCAGGCGGCTGTCTGAAAGCAGTGAAGAGAGCCCTCACCAGAAGTTAAATCAAATGAATATGAACTTTAAGAACACACGTTTCAATTAAGTGCTTAAGCCGCTCTGTCTATGCCATTTCATTCTCTCTCTCTCTCTCTCTCTCTCTCTCTCTCTCTCTCTCTCTCTCTCTCTCTCTCTTTCTCTTTCTTTCTTGTTTTGCTTTTGTTTGTTTATTTTGTTTTTTTTTTTTTTGAGACAGGGTTTCTCTGTAGCTTTGGGGCCTGTCCTGGAACTAGGTCTCCTAGACTAGGCTGACCTTAAACTCACAGAGATCCACCTGCCTTTGCCTCCCGAGTGCTGGGATTAAAGGTGTGCACCACCACCGCCCAGTCCTCTATGCCATTTTCTTGAGCAGCCTAAACAGACTAATGGACAAGCGAAGGAGTTCAGACTTTTCCCAAGTTCCATCCTTGACCATCTGAATCAGATCTTGTAAGCAATGATGATGCACCTCTATCGGCTCTGCCTCTGCACATGGGAAGCTGGGGCTCAAGCACTTGCGCACACTCGGGAGATAGTATTCATGCATAAAGTTAAAATTTTATGACCATGAGAGGATAAGGAGGCCAGGGTTTCAGAATTTCAAAGACAGCCTTGGCATCATAGTGACTCCAAGGATAACCTGGGCCACATGAAATGCTGTTTATAAAACTAAGGAGGGGGCTACAGAGGTATTTCTCTCAGTAAAGTCCTTTCTATGCAAGCAGGAGGCTCTTCCATGGGGACACACACTTATAATCCCATCACTAGGGAGGCAGAGACAGGACAGCTTCTCATGGTTCCCTGTCGACCAGCCTAGACTAGTCTGTGATGGAATATCAAGTGTTATTATCAAGGACGATGATAACAACAGCGATTAAAGAAGTAGAACTTTGGGATCTCAGTGGGTCCCAGATTGTCCAATAGGAGTTATGGCTTTCGGCGATGACTTAGCAGTTTTGAGTGTCACTTCCTTGTTTACAAATGGGTTGTGTCTTAGTTTCATTTGCTGTGGTTGGGATAATAAACTCTAATAAAGCAACTTAGTGAAGAAATGGTTTGTTCTAGTTCACAATTTGAGTTTATCACTGCAGGGAAGTCAAGATGGCACGTAGCTGGGCAACTCAACTAGGAATCCAGAGTAGGGAGAGAATAAATGCATGCACACTACGATGCATACTTTGCATCATGCACTTGTGCCTTGTCACTTGTGCATTGCTCACTTGTGCGTAGCTCAGCCTTTTCTCTTTTGTGGAACCCTAGATGCAAACCCAGGAATGCCATGCTCACTCTTAGTCTCCCCCAGCACTCTCCAGCCCACAGCCGGTCTGATCAAGACTCCCTCACCGAGCCTTCCTCCCAAGTGATTCTGGATTGTGTCCATTAGAACCACTGACAAACTGTTGAGGAAGCAACTACGTGTTGACAATTGGAACTAACCATCCAAACCCTAACTGCAGAAAGGACGCCTGAGACAAAGTGGTTATGGGAGAAGGAGAGGAAGGACCTGGCACAGAGCTAGAGACCCCATGATGCCGGGCCCGACACTCCTGACAAATACCCCATTCACAGGCTCCCATTCTTCTCAGAACATAGCTTTAAATTCTTAATACCATGGAACGCCCCCACAATACTTTTCTACCCTGGAAGCTGTGTTCATGTGTATGTGCGTGTGTCCATGAGCACACACATGTAGAGGCCAGAAGGATAATTTTGTGAGTCATTCCTTAAGCACCATCCACTTTTGGGTTCTGAGATGGGCTCCATCACTATCCAGGAGCTTGTTGAGGAGACTAAACCAATTGGCCAGTGAGCCCCCAGAACCTGCCTCCCCAGCACTGTTTGCCCATATACCGCTCACAGATTTTTATGTGGGTTCTGGGAAAAGAGCTTGGGTCCATCTGGCAAGCACCTAACCACTGAGCCACCTCACCAGCCTGACAGTTATGGTCTAATTCCCCTGATGTGTATCACCAATGCCCCTGCCTCCTACCCTTGACATCACAGCCCCAGTTGTTCAAATTCAGGAGCTTTTAAGTCTTGTTTAAAACTAAAGTGTAAAATGAAATGTTGTAGGAACTAGGGATGCAGCTCAGAAGGTAGAATGCTGGCACAGCATGCACGAAGGCTGTATTGAATCCCAGCACTACATAAACTGATTGCAGCAGCACGGGCCTGCAACCCCAGAAATCAAGAGCATCCTTGGCTTCATAACAAGTTCAAGGCCAGCCTGTGCTACCTGAGATCTTATCTCAAAAACGAATTAATTGGATAGCTAAGTAAAGGCAAATCAATTTGGCCTGTGAGCTATGGTGTGTCATCTCTGGAGACGAGCATGAAGCCCACAGTAAAGTGGCTTTGATGATGCTGATGCTAAGGGTGACGCCATGCCACAGTAGGTTCACTAACCAGGCTTTTGCTGAGCAGGTCTTTACATCCACCCTCTGCTAGGCGCAGGCACATATGTGAGGTCAGAGGAATAACTAGCATTTGGATTGTTGCAGAATTCCTGTTGATGCACGTACCAAAGGCATTTCACTTGTTCTGCTTAATTGCTTCTGGCAACTGCCGTCAGAGGGTGCTAACAAGCATGCCCAGAAGAAAAGGAGGGGCAGAGGGCCAAATAGCTTTAGGAGACACCCTCTCTATAGGGCACAACTCAAATAAGCCTATTAAAGACCACATTCAGTCCTGAATCCAGGAGTCCTATTTAAATTTGTACTCTGGGAGGGTGGCTAAATTCTTTGGTATATTTTCTCTTAACTCTCTGAGCCTCAGGGTTCTTCATTTGCAAAATGCTGATTGTCTAAGTTAGGTTTTTATTGTTGTGATAAACACCATAATGAAAAAACAACTTGGTGGTGGTGGGGGAGTATAAGTCAGGGCAGGAACCTGGAGGCAGGAACTGAAGCAGAGAACATAGAGGGTGCCGCCTCCTGGCTGCTCCTCCTGGATTTCTTAGTTTTTTATAGTACTCAGGACCACCTGCCCCAAGGTGGCACTGCCCACAATGGGCTGGGCCCTCCCCGAACAATCATTACTTAGGAAGATGCCTAGCAGGTTTGCCTACAGAACGATCTGAGGAAGGGTTGTCTCCACTTTTCCATCCCCTCCTCTCCTCTCTGAAGACTCTGCTTTTGCCAAGTTGAGAGAAAACTAGCACAGTGATAACAGCCAGCAGCGCCCACCCTGAGCTCTGCCGACGCTGCTCTTGGGCACATAGCTCCATTCCGGCCCGTGGTAACAGCTTTCAGGGCACTTTGCTGTCTCCTGTGGTCTAAATGTAAGACGTTCCCCACAGGCTGTGAGTTTGAACACCCAGTGGCTGTTACTCTTTTAGGAAAGTAGTGTGGACTTCAAGCAGGAGCCCGGCTGGAAGGAATGGGTAGTTGAAGAGTGGTCGTTGTGGGTTGGAGTCCAGCCAAGATGCCAATCCAAGCTCTCTGCTTTCTGCTTCGCACTGTGTAACAAGCAGCTGCCATTGGCTCTGCTCCACTAAGTCTCTACAGTGGCATTGTTCTCTCCAGGGTGGACTATATCCCCTTAAACCATAAGCCAAAATTAACCATCCTCTCCTTATGTGGCTTTTATTCAGGCATCCATCGCAATGATGAGAAAAGTGGCTAGTATACTCACCAGTCTCACTAACTAAGGGACCCCTTACCAGTCTCAGTAACTAAAGGACCCCTTACCAGTCTCAGTAACTAAAGGACCCCTTACCAGTCTCAGTAACTAAAGGACCCCTTACCAGTCTCATTAACTAAGGGACCCCTTACCAGTCTCAGTAACTAAAGGACTCCTTACCAGTCTCAGTAACTAAAGGACCCCTTACCAGTCTCACTAACTAAGGGACCCCTTACCAGTCTCAGTAACTAAAGGACCCCTTACCAGTCTCAGTAACCTAGGGCAGCAGACTTGGCCAGACAGAAAGTGGTACCGAGGGAACTGAGAAGATCCCTTCAGAGCTCTTCAAAATAGACTCATGGGTAGGATGTCTGGTGGATGAGTACTTAGCATCTAGTTAAGTCCTAAATGCTGAGGCATGACTCAAGCAAACTGGACATGATCCCAAGCTACTTGTGACTTGGCTTCATTGAGTCTTCAGTCCATGGATCACTTCTAGGAGTCACAGGCCACATTCTCCAGGCACACAAAAGCCCAGCTTCCTCCAAAGGCTCTGAGTATCATACACAAAGGTCTAGAAAGCCAATATAAGCCTAAGGCTAAGAGACAAAGGGTTGCCAGTCACCTCTTCCTCTGGGCTATTACAGAGAAAGCCTGTGTCAGCCAGCCCTAGCAAAGGACAGACAGCCTGCATCAGACTTGTTCCTGGTCAAAGCTATAGGCTTTGCAGCTCATTAGTGCTTGTCCCTTGGAAGACTACTAACCCTGGGGGTCCTTGATGCTGCTCACAGACCCACTACAGGCTGGTAAATCTGTCTCTGATCCTAATACTGATGGTAGAAAGGTCCTGCCTCATGGTCCTTTGCCTGCTTAATCAATAATAGCTTCAGAGAGGGAAGAGAAAGGATAAGAAAGGCAGGTCCCTTTCTCTGTCTCCTTGTTCCCCTCCCTCCCTCCAGAATGCTGAAAATAGCCTAATTAGATTGTCCCCCTGCCTGGGTGCCATGGAGATGACAGGCACAGAGCCTGTCACAGAGCTCACACACCCTTCTGAAAGTTGTCTCTAGCTCTCTGTGTGGCTCTGGCTGATGGTGGCACAGGACCCAGCCCTGCAGGACCAGGGGGAAGGCCGTCGCAAGGCAACGGTGATGTGTAAGCAGTGCAAGCAGCAGAAGGACGCTGACAAAAGCATTGAGCAAAGTCACTTGGGTCCCCTTAGGAAGCTATATGTAGCCAGGACAGCCTCAGCCCCTAGCCCATCCTCTGAGACCTGATGACGTGCAAATCCACTTACAGAGCAGCAGCATTCTGTGTGTGGAAAGCTGAGGACTGGACCAAGTGTATCAGTTTCTTGGTACTTATTTGGAAAGAAAAGAGCGCACCTTTACCCAGCTATGTGGCCCTGCATGGCCCCCAACCCATCTCAGTGACTGTGCTGTGGCCACATGGGTACTCTCACTTCAACATGATCCCGCAAGCCCACCTCTATCCTGGTGACTTGTGTTACCTCTTCCTGGGACTCCCCTTAGCTGAATCACCCTCTTAACTCACTCAGCTCCCTGCTCTAAGGTCACCTCAAAGACAGAGATACATTAAATGACTGCCAGCAACACCCTTTCCTTCACCCACTGTCACTGTATATTGTTCTGTTCAGATCTTCTTAAGAACGAACACTGACTAAAATCTGTGTGTGTGTGTATTTGTTTTTACACACCCACTCACGCAAGAATGTAAACCCCATCACAACAGGGTCTTTGTCTCTCTGTTTCACTGCTGGTCATAGCAGACGCTCAATAAAAAGTCTTCAAGGGCGTTAGCAAGACTATCATAGGGCGGTTCACTCAAGCAGCATTGGCAGTCAGACGCCTGAAACAGCATCCCCGGTACCGAGCGCTTGATCAGCTTATTCCATTACTGTTGCTGTGACTAAAAACAAAACAAGACCAAAGAAAATTTCAAGGAGAACGTGTTTACTTGATTCTCAACTCCAATTCCAGGTTACAGTACCTCACTGCAAGGGAGTAGAGGCTCAGTCTGCATTGCCCGCTATGTTCACTCCCACCCAGAATAGACTGCCCCATGAACAGCACTCCATAAACACCTGTTGGTAGAAGTGGACATGGCATAGACTGCTGAAAATATGGCAGATGATGAAGAGAGAGCTGATTTATGCCCGTGGGGACAGTCACAAGAGTGGCTGCATTTGATCACCCAAGAAGTGGATGAGAGACAGAGGCTAGAAGGGATAGAATCTGAGTAGAAGTGAGAGCGAGACTTCGGAGGCCAGAGAATGGCCAGTGGCATCCGGCAGGTGCAAACAGTGAGGAAAGGAGGGAGATACAGTGGCTGTGGCTGTCCGGTGTCACCTAACTGCAAACATGGGAAGGCAGACCACCCTCTTCATCTGTGTCTAATACAGGTCATTCCCTCATTTACTCCCTCACTTGCCCGTTGACCAAATAATTATTGAGCACCTATTATAAACCAAACAATAGTAATATTTCATTTATGCTTTAATAAATAAAGTTTCCAGAAGATCAGAGGGTAAAACTAAGCCACTAGAGGCCCAGCAGTAGTATCACACGCCTTTAATCCCACCACTAATAGGGAATACAAGACGAGAGGTGACAAGGGCTCAGTCTGTAGTCGCACAGCCTTGACAGAGGTAAGACTTCTCTAGTGGCTGGCTGTTCTGCTTTTCTGATCTTCAGCTTGAATCCTAATATCTGTCTCCAGGGTGTTATTATTCGTGCTACACCAAGCATCATGAAAGATCCTGCGATAAACTACCTAGTGGGTGGGGGGTGGATGATGGATGGATGGGTGGACTGATGGAAGGACAGATGGATGGATGGATACATCCCCAAGTGACTTTCAAAGTCCTTGAGGACAGAATCTCTGTGTCATGCTTCAGTGGTATTCTCTTTGCCCCAAAACACTAGCCAAAGAGACAGAGAAAGTGTTCAATAAATATTGATCAAGTGTCACAGGCAGACTGACATCTTAATGGGCGGCTGTGGAGTGGAGAGAGACCACTTCCCTTCCAGTTCATCTTCAGTCAGAGAAGATCCTGCCTGACTGTCCCCACTTCCTGCTTAGAGCAAGCTAAAGGATGGTTACCTGACCACATTACCCACCCTCCCACCCCCAGAGTGCTGAGGTCACTCTGGTCCCTTCCTTTGGGGAGGAAGGAAAGACATCAGACAAGGATGCTGGTTTTTTCTTTCTTCCAAATCATAAGTCTGTTTGCACAGATGGTATGTTAGCCAATATAAGTTGGTCTGAAACGCCCCCACCGTGTGTGTGTGTGTGTGTGTGTGTGTGTGTGTGTGTGTGTGTGTGTGTTTCACTGCCCATCTGTAGTCTGAGCTGCCAGGAGACATGTCTTTGTGGGTGACTTTGAATCACAAAGGATTTCAACTCTCTAAAATAAAAAATCCCAATGCTTCAGACCGTCCTCTGCTGATAGCCATGGCAACTCACCCAAGAGCTGCCATGGGGTGGCAATGTACCTCCAAATAGGCATCATTCTGGTGCCTGAGAGCCAGTGTCTGTATGTGCCGAGAACCCTTTCTTGGTTCTTACAGTATCCACCCTTGAGGCATTTGTTGATGGTCCACCACTCTCCCTCCTGCTTCAGCCACGGGGATAAGTGAGCACTTTACCAGAATGCAGCTTCAGGGATTCCCAGGTTGGTGCATGACCCAGATCTAACCAATCAAAAGGACCCACTAAGTGGATAAAAACAGAGAAAAAAAAAACTCAGAGTTTTCATGGAAGAGTCTATCCCAGGATTCTAAAGGAATCTATAGAACAAGAGGAGTGTGTTTTCTAGAAACAGAAGAAAAAAATGTGGATTTAAATCCCACCTCCTTTGTCACTGACCAGCTGTGTGACCTTGAATTGGTGACTAAGCTCCTCTTAGCCTCCATTCATGTGCTGCCAGCAAGATGGTCCCACACACAGTGTGTGCTTTAAAAACCAGAGTGCCCTTCACACAATCTGCCCTCTTCTTCCCTCTTCTTGTTACTTTCCCAAGCAGCTGATCTCATAAATCATGGAACCTTCCAGAACTCCCAAATCTAAATCTCCAACAACAACCTTTCATCTGAACTCCAGACTCATACATCCAACAGCTGACTTGGCATCTCTATTTGGCTGTCTCCCAAGCAGCTTGAACTTAACAGTTTCTCAAAATGAGGCAGTCACCTGTTCCTCAGAACTACCAACTTAAAACAGTTTCCCCATTTTAGAGAGATGAGTCTGGGGGAGGTGTTATATGCTATCATTTGAGACAGAATCTCTCATTTACCATTTATTATTAGACTGGCTGACTAGTGAGCCCCTGGACCTACTTCATCTGCCCTTTTTCCAGGGCTGCAGATGGATGTCACTGTGTCTGTTTTTTTGAATAGGCTCTGGGGAGCATAACTCAGCACAGCAAACACTACCCACCTAACCATCTACCCAGCTCCAGAGAGATGGGCCTTACATGGCCTTCCTCTATGGGTCTTTATAGCCCCACCCAGAAGTTTAGGAAGCATCTTTGACATCCCCTCTCCCACCCCCATAACTAAACACCACCCAGTCTTGTTTATTCTACCTCTGTGTTTTGTGAATCTCTTTCTCAGTATCCCACTGTCAACGCTTAAGTTCCTTCACTCTATCAGTCTTAAATTGCTAGCTCAGCCCATTCTGAACCAGTTATCTAGGCTGTTTTGCTGTGGGTACAAAGTGCCCCACAGGGGATCATACACATGCAGGTGTTACCCAGGAGGTGGTGTCTAGCTGGAACAGATGATTGGATATGTCTCATTCCTCGCTTCTGTCTGTCTCTCTGCTTTCTGTTCAGCGTGAAGCGAGAAGTTCTCCTCTACCACGAACTTCCATGGCCAAGGTGTTCTCCCCAAGCACATGATGGCAAATAACCATGGACCGAACCCTCTGGAACCATGGGATAAAATAAATAATTCCTCTCTCTGTCTCCATCAGGCGTTTCATCATAGCAGTATAAGAGGAACTAACTCATAAATCAATCAGGTTGCAGCACTTACCCTGTGTAGTCTTCCAATAGCTCTCTGGGGGGGGGGTCTTAGACTAAAATAAAAGATCTTTCTCTTAGCCCAAGTGAACAGGTCCTGATTGCTATGGAAGCCTCACCTTTGACCCTGTTTTACCCTGAGTTTGGTAGATGTGTCTTGACCCCCAAGCAGGCAACTTCTAGCTCCTGTCCACCCCAGACTCCCTGCTGAGTCTTGTCTAAAACTCTCTAAAACAGGAAAATTGGTCACCACCCTGGCCACTTTCCTCCAGTTGCTATAAAGTAGGTTGTTGCTATGCCCTCTGCCCTGCAATAGGGAAACTCTACCATGCCAGCAGAGCCGTTTGTGTTTTTATATATGTTTTTATATATGGCCCAAATATATAGTTGCACCAATGTTTGAAATATTTGGAATCTCACCATGCTTGTGACAACAGAGCAATGGAAATGGTCTGGGGCAGACAGCTGCAGATTGGAATCTAGATTTGGCTATTTTCTAACTTATTTCACCACGGTTTTCTTCTACCTGAAATCCTGCCAAGACTCTTCATGACTGGGAACTGAAGTCCCAAGGCCATCCCAAGATGGTCAGGCCCTGCAAGGTCTGTCCCTGCTTCCCACCCTACAACGTGTTGCACCAAACCTTCCATCTGTCCCTCAGTTTCAACCACACTGCTGTCTTTCATCTGAAATTTTTCCAACACGGAAGTTTCTACACTTGCTGTTCCCTCCAAGAAAAATGTCCTTCCACTTCCAATTTAAATTCCTCTGGATTTCAGACCAGTGTCTTAAAACAGACTTTCTGATGGCCTTTCCAGCGCTAAGATGCAGCATGGCTCTATTCGATGCATACGCCCACTAATGCAAGCTGTGCAGCACAGACCATGACCCAAATGACAGCTCCTCTCGTCTTTGTCAGGTGTCTGACCACAGCGACATAGAGCAATCCATTGCATCACTTCCCCCATAACATCTTCCATTGGCTCCCCAGGAAACTTAAACAAAGCAGGCCCTTGTTGCCATGGAAGCCTCACCTTTGATCCTGCCTTTGTCCTGACTTGGAAGTATCTGTCTTGACTCCCAAACAGGCAGCATCTGGTTCCTGAACCACCCAGGCTCCCCACTGACCTGTTTCTACACACCTGAAGGCACAGCTCTATGACAAAGGAGGAGCTGAATGACCTTGTCACAGCGTGTCACCAAGTCCCAGCACTGTCTGAAATACATTCCATCCACTGAAAGAATTGGTTGATTAAGTGGCTTACCAGCCTTGAGGATGAACAAAACTAAAGTCTAGAATGCTTGAAGAGAAAAGTGAGAAAATTCCACCAGCTTATTAAACCACGCTGTTTTAGTTGGGGTTACTATTGCTGTGACTAAACATCCTGACCAAAGCAACTTGGGGGGGGGAGGTATTCAGCTTATGCTTCCACATCACAGTTTATCGTGAAAGAAGGTCAGGACAGGAACTCAAGAAGGGCAGGAACCTGGAGGCAGGAGCTGATGCAGAGGCCACAGCGGAGCACTGCTTACTGGCTTGCTCCTAATGGCTTGCTCAACCTGCTTTCTTATAGAACTCAAGACCACCATTCGAGGGATGGACTCACCCACAATGGGCTGGCTGCTCCCCCATAAATCACTAATTATGAAAATGCCCTACAGGCTTGCTTGCAGCCAGATCTTATGTGGGCATTTTCTGGATTTTCTAACCCTAAGTGACCTAGAATTCTTAGTCTTCTTATTCAGCCTCTCAGGGACTTGGGCTATAAGTATGTATTCTTATGAAGACTCTATTTTGTGTCAAATTGACATAAAACTAGCCATGCCAAGTACGTGCCAGTATCCATTGATAATATCCAATGAAAAGTCACCTTGAGCCTGGCTCTGCAACTTAGTAGCCATGTGACATCAAACCTGAGACGTGTCTCTGAGCAGTGTGAGGACTCAGTAAGATCTTTTATATAAAGGTGCTGGCATATGGTAGGGACTTCCTAAGATATACATGCTATTATGTATGAGAGGTCAATGGTTCTTAGTCACCAAAGGATCTAACAAAACACCCGATGAAAGGAGACAGAGACCCATACTGGAGCACCGGACTGAAATCTCAAGGTCCAAATCAGGAGCAGAAGGAGAGCGAGCACGAGCAAGGAACTCAGGACTGCGAGGTGTGCACCCACACACTGAGACAATGGGGATGTTCTTTCGGGAACTCACCAAGGCCAGCTGACCTGGGTCTGAAAAAGCCTGGGTTAAAACAGGTCTCACTGAACATAGCAGACAATGAGGGCTACTGAGACCTCAAGAACAATGGCAATGGGTTTTTGAGCCTACTGCACGTATTGGCTTTGTGGGAGCCTAGGCAGTTTGGATGCTCACCTTACGAGACCTGGATGGAGGAGGGTGGTCCTTGGACTTCCCACAGGACAGAGAACCC
>NW_026067891.1:14036356-14114597 GCF_014885135.2 Alexandromys fortis | reverse complement strand
GGGGAGGCGGAGGTGGGGAAGAGACAGAAATCTTTAATAAATTAAAAAATAAATAAATAAATAAAATGAAAAAAAAAAACACCCATGGTCAGGGCCCCCTCCAGGAAATTTGGATCCCTTTTCCCTGAAGCACAGTCTGGGCACTGGAGCTTTCCTCAATGTTCTCACCATGAGAATTTGAAATATATTATAGATAAAAACCCCACTGACAACATTACTAATATATCCAACACATTCCAATCTTGCTTTATTACCTACTTATCCATCTATTCCTCTTCTTACAAACAAGGTGGTGGCTCTTGTGTCTATTATTGAGATATCGTCTTACTATGTAGCTCAGGGTGGCCTAGAATTCATAATCTTCCTCTTCAGCTTTAAGGACTTGGATTATAAGCATGTATTCTTTTTTCTTCATTTTTTATTAAAAAATGCTTTACATTTTACATACCAACCCCAGGTTCCCTTCCTTCCCCTTCTCCTGCTCCCCACTCCCCCCCATCCCAACCACTTATGTCCTCAGAGGGTGTAAGGCCTTCCATGGGGAGTCAACAAGGTCTGGGATACCAGCTCAAGGCAAGACCAAGCCCTTTCCCCTGTATCAAGGCTGGGCGAGGTATCCTATCATAGGGAATGGGCTCCAAAAAGCCAGTCTGTACACCTAGGATATGTCCTGGTGCAACTACCAGCCCCCACCCTCGCTACAACAGATAACTGTCACCCACATTCAGAGAGTCTAGTTTGGTCCCAGCTCTTAAACATTTGTTTGTTTGTTTGGTTTCTTTGAAACAGAGTTTCTTTGTATAACAGCCATGGCTGTCCTGGAACTCACTTTGTAGACCAGACTGGCCTCAAACTCACAGAGATCCATCTGTCTCTGCCTCCTGAGGGCTAGGATTAAAGGCGTGCGCCATCACCACCCTAAGCATGTACTCTTATGGCTGGCTCCACGTTATTTTTAAACATTTCAAAGTAAATGGTAGGTATCAGTCTATCTCCCCACATAGATTAGCACGCTTTTATTTCATTAACCAGATAGAGCTCAACATCTGTTTACATATTTGTCTTCTGAGATAAATTTATTTAACATGTAGTGCTCAAAATATTAAGCATTGTATTTGCTTATAATAAGCACTATATTATATTTGATGAGTTTAACATTGTATATGCTGATGCAACTAGTCTATCAAACACAGGGCCAAGCTCCCTCAGCTTTTGTAGCCCTATTCCACATAATCAACCACCATTCTGAGCTTTCTCTCACCACAGGGAGCTTCACACAAGTGCACTCACATGCATGTGAACACGCACAACACATACATGCAAAGGAAATCAAGGTAAATGGCTCATGAGGATGAACACTCAAAGTTGACCTCTAGCCTCTACATGCACGTGCATACATGTAACAGTCATGCACACACATGTACAGGTACACTCGAAGCAGCAGAAGATGAAGGCAGTTACTCAACATCTCTCTGGCTATTTTCACATTCAAGCTTGCTAGAAAAATGTTTTCCTTTTGGAATTTAAGTCTTTCCCTCTTCTGCAGCATGTACCCAGGTCTGAATTTAGGCACCAGGCTGTGAATTATCAGGAATTGTTGTAATACTGCTCCTTTTGAAATATCTGACCCAGGAGCTCTGGTAAGCCCTTCCTATGCACTAACTACTGTGACCTCCTCCTAGACAAATCAGTGTCACACCAAACCTTCCTGTGCCCACTGCTACAGGTGGAGATGATGGGGGGGGGGACAACGATGACAGAATCTTGATGAAGATGATGACAGCAGCGGAGGTGGCGGCGGTTGTGGTTTAAGATTCTTGAAACTTCTCTAGGGCCAGAAATTTACTCAGAAATTCTGGGGAGCTGCTTCTCCAACACTGGTGAAACCCAGAGCCACAGACTGACATAGGAGCTTTGCACTCTGCCTCAGAGTCAGACAACCTCCAGGGTGCAGTCTGCACACCAGAGCCAGGCATAAGATCAGCTAGCACTGGCCACAAGATCAGCTAGCACTGGCCACAAGATCAGCTAGTCACCGGCCACAAGATCAGCTAGCCACCAGCCACAAGATCAGCTAGCCACCGGCCACAAGATCAGCTAGCCACCGGCCACAAGATCAGCTAGTCACCGGCCACAAGATCAGCTAGCCAACGGCCACAAGATCAGCTAGCCGCCGGCCAGGCTCTAAATAATACCCTTGCTTAGTCTCCTCCCTGCCCTGCTCTCTTTAGTTCTTTACAGGTTTCTGTTAAGGGTGATATCCTGTGATATCCTGTGACATCAATCTCTACCTTAAACTTTGCCTCTACAGAAACTGACCTAAGATTTCCCCTTTTGAAATAGAAAAACCATAACCAAAGAATGATAGCAGACTGCTCACAGTACAAAGCTATAACTGGAAGAATCAGAACTTGATCCAAAGTATATGCCCAAATCCAAACCTCTGATAGGACTGACTTCTAATAAGTCATGGTTAAGAACCATATAGGGATGGTCACAAGAACTAAACAACACTCATGCAGAAGAGAGACTTATAGAAAGACATGAAAGAGTCAGAATCTCCCGCACAGATGTAAGGTCAAGGCCGATGGCAGACTATTGTGACCATTCACTAAGCCCATTCTCTCTTTGCTGGTCACATAGCTACACTGTAGTTCCCACATTCCATGACACTATGTGTAGCTAGAAATTTGGGAGAAGGTGATATTTGTGAACATTGATTTTAAGGAGCAAATCATTAACCCTTTCTTTGCCCTTCCCTTGGTGTTAGGAGGTCAACACAGCAAACTCACGGTTGTGGAACAGGCTATTTTGAAAATATTTGTCACTATTTGTGTGTGTGTGTGTGTGTGTGTGTCCCACAAGTCTATGTTCTATGCATATGCAAGTGTCCACACAGGCCAGAAGTAGGAGATAATGTCATTGTGAGCTCCCTGATATGAGTGCTGCCAACTAAACGCAGGTTCTCAGACGGTGTTCTAAAGCACTGAGCCATCTCTCCAGAATTTAACGTCCATAAGGACACAGAGTAGCATCTGTCAGGACCATGCATGTATCAAGGTCATCCAAGATTCCACATCCATCACCATATTTTTATAATATCATAGCTTTACAAAGATGATGTCTGATGGTTACTATGGTTACAAACCAGTATACAAGATTCTCTGTTGTTATATATTCTATATTTGTCAACTCACCTACATAGTACAAAATAATTTGTAACTTAAAAGTCCATACTTGAAGTCATGCTATTCATGAGCATATATGCAGAATGGTAAAACAAATATGGCTCGCCCACCATTCCCATTCCCTCCCAGCTGAGAAGGGGCCCTCTGAGTCTGAGTGTTCTCATACTTCTAGATCTCATACTTTATTCGTGTTCCTTTTCAGGATCTACCTAGTGCCCACAATTTTGCCTCTTCTCATTTCTTCTGGCTGCAGTCTAACATGGGCCCTAAGCACAGAGGTAAGATGCTGCTCACAGAACACTGTACTGTGTCTCACACAAAAGCTACATCTGTGTTTGAACAAGCTTTCTCAGGTATAAAGTATAGTATCAAGGGCCATGAGCTCAAAGTTTCTAAGTCAACAATACCTATGCAGTCAGATGCCTTTACACAGATGTGTACACAGAATTAGGTAATACACTGAGCAGTTGAAAAACATGTTTGGGCCAGAATGAGGAGGGGTGTTGTGACATCCTTTCTTCTGGACATGACCATGGCCACTGCACTCATGAGCTGCTGCCTTCATGGCCACCTGCTCAAGGACTATGCCATGAACCTGTCTTTCCATCGTGGAGGGGAAGGGCTTTAGGAAGACCTGCCCTTCCTTGATGATGTTCATAGCCAATGGCTGCTGAGCAAGGGAGATTCTTCTTCGGTGGTGTAACCGCTGATAAGTTGCTCGTGCTCTAGTAAAGAACCCCTCAACACAGTGGGTCACACAAAGATGGCACAAAATAGGGGGACTTGAGGGAAAGTCATGAATTCAGAGGGAGAGTAATGGGGGGGTCTGAATATGTTATGTGCATATGTGAAATTGTCAAAGAATAAATCACTTTTAATGTCACTAAATGCTTAAATGAAGTTCACCTTGGATTTCTCCTAGGAAGAGCATCTCCAGCTCACTAGTTCAGTGTTTACAGTGACCTTGGAGGGCATTTCTATTACAAATAAGTATCTCCTGAAGTCCATGAAGATCTGATTAAGCCCTGATTGAATAAAACATAAATTCTCAGCAAGTCCCCCAACCTGCTTATCTAAAAATGATTCTGCTTTATCGTTGGCTGTTAGGAAAGAAGAACGAGCAACATTTTGAGACCCTTAAGTTAATGGAAACCTGGGAGCTGTGGCCCTGAAGGATGGCAGAGCCACTACTCAAAACCACCTCAGTCATGAATTGCCACATGGAGAAGAACTTCCTTGGACTGTCACATAGCAAGAAATAAATGTACAATATCTGTGAGACATTCCACACCTCAGTGTGTTTGTGCTGTAGCCTCTCCCAGATGTGTACGTAAATTCCTAGCATTGCAAATGGCTGCTTTCATTGTCATACATGTATAAGACACAAACCAGGTGTGCCTGAGTCTAAGACAATGTGACCTTAAGATAGCCTGACATGTTAACTCAGTAATCAGCATCACTTTCACCCGTGTAGAGTTGTGGGGGAAATGAACAAAACATAGGCATCCTCCCTGGCTTTCCCTTTTACTGACACAGGAAAGACACTCAGAGGCAATTGTGGTGTAGAAATTCCTATTGAAACATACCAATTTGGAGGGAGGCTCATTAGGACAAAATTTACAAGGCTTAGGAAGTAAACAACTTCCAAGTCTCAGGAAGTCCCTAAAACAAGGTTCACAATGCTCTCCACAGTGTCCTCCTGCTGCAGAAGTTAACCCAGCAGCCTGTTGAGCTGCCTTCAAGTAGTGTAGGAACAGCGGGGGCAGGGTAGGCTTTGTGAGTCATCACCTGGGCAGGTGGGCTTTCCAGCGATGGAGCTGCCCTTGAGCCCTCCACGATCCACCGGTAAACCATCATTCATACTCCAGCAAGTGATCACAATAAACTCACTCCTTCACCAGGCATTCTTCAGCTGACACCAGTGCCCTATATATGGAACAAGTAGACATTTGCTCATACCTTACCAGCAAAAGTCACAGAAAACAAGACAGATAATACATAGATGGTATGCAGGCAAGCAGGCAGGCAAACAGATGACAGACAGACAGAAAGAGCAAGCAAGACTGAAAAGGAAGATGCCACTTGTATGACTGACTCAGAGAAGCCCTTTAGTGAGGACCAGTATGAAGTAAGTGTATTGGCAAATGCTAGTTGGTGAAGCCAGATAAAGCCAGTTGGTAAATCAGAACTGAGTTGATGAAGGGTCTCAAATTCTGAGCTCATTTTAAACTAGAAATAGGCCAAATACTGTCAATAAAGTGGATAAATAACATATAATATTCAGGGAATTATTATTCAGAGATTAAAAACTAGTGAACCTGTACACACAGCAGCCCTGATGAACCTCAAAGGTGACTCACTGTGATACTATGACTCCATATGTGGAGTGTTCCTGAACGTGCAAAACTTATCTGTGGCCACAGAGGTCAGAACAGTGGTGTCCTCTGGGAGGGTGACTGACTGAGCAAGGACATAAGGGAATGTGCGGATTCAGGGAAATCACCTTCAGCTTGATGAAGGAGCTCGTTGCATGGGGAAAAGCATCTGTCAAAATGTATTAATTGCACACTTATGATACATGTATTTCACTGTATATAAATTACACTGATTCAAACAAATTCTAGGTTGAAGATTTGGCAGTTGATGGTTTCAGAAAGCAATTATATGCAAGTTGAGTGGTTTTATCCCCAGAGGACTCAGCACTGGGTACTTCATACAAAGCTAATTTTGGCAGCCATTCTTTCAATTTTTCTAAAGAAAAACACCCCCAATCATGCCATTATTAAGCACTCCAAAACAACAGACCAAACAGAAGTCATCTGTTTAAAGAAGAGGTAAGTAAAGAAAGGGTCTTCAAAGCGCCTGGACTGGGGCTTCCCTTCAACTCTGCAGACCCTGAGTAACATTCAAAAGTTGGGGGTGGGATTCGGAAATTACAGGTTGATAACCACTGAGAAGAAAGCAGGTAGAGCACTGAGTTTAAGTTGCACAGGTGAGCCCAGCACAAACCCAAATTTGGGGTGAATGGTATCCCCTGGAGGTGCAACTGCCTTGGAGCCTTGCTGGTAAACTAAGTAAGTTAAACAAGCTTGGAGAAAATGGCATATGGTAGCTAGCCTTCAACCATAGCATCCAGCTCAGGGAGAAGAGAGGTGATAGAACCTGCAGAAAGTAGGAACACAGCCTTGTTTAAGGGAGGAAGCTGCTACTCAGCTCCAGCCCAGTAAGGCCAGATCTTGGCAGGGGGGATATTGGCTTTTTCTTTTGTTTTGTTTGTTTGTTTGTTTATTACTGATGTTGTTTTGTTTTGTTTGCTTTTTTTCTTTTTAGGTTTTTCAAGAGAAACCAAAAGTCTGAATTTTATAATGATGCTTCCCAGTTTTTGCAGGCTGGAAATTCACTCCATTTTAAAAATATACTACAAACCTCAAATGCACCTTCTCTAAGCCACACATTTGCAGCTTGGGGGTTAAAACTATTGCAAATGTGCCTGCGCTCCCGGCTCTGAATTAAACGAGGCATGGTTACTGCTCCTCTGTGCCCTGGATCCATCCAGGGATCTGGGCTCCATGTTCTGAGAGTCAGGGCAATTTACTAGCTCCTTCCTTTAGTTTGGTAGGCATTATGCAACCAGCCTTGCTGAGACTAGCCCAAGTACAGCTCCAAAGCCCTGAGATCAAGGTTGGAGCTTCTGCGCGACTGCCTACTCCTTAGCCATGTGATGCATAGCGGCCACCACTACAAAGCAAAAGGTACACGAAGGCAGCCCATAGCCACCACCCTGCTCAGCACTGGCACCATTCACATGGATACATACGATAAAATCACCCAATTAAAACTCTTGCTAGGTCATCTGAGGCCTGGTTTTCCCGTGTAAATAAGTAAACAGAAATGAAGGCAAGCAGGTTTTGATCTTCTGCCGCTTAGATCTGTCTGATGGCTTTGAGATATCCTATGCAGCTTGGCAACTCTAGTGAGAGAAGGCAGAAGGCAAGCAGAGCTGTCAGAGAGCCCAGAGAAATGGAAAAACCAAGCATATCACTTCTATGTAGTGGATGCCAGATGGATGCTCAAGAGACACTCGGTCTAGAGTTGAGACATCCCCACTTAGACCAATGCTTCTCTAGTGTGATCCACCACGCCCCCACCATGAAGCACCAAGCTGCTCCTTAGAAATGTAAATTTCTAGTTCTACTAGATGCCTGTTAGGTAGGGGGCCTTGATGAGAGACTGTAAATGTTCCATCTTCTTCTCCACTCAACCCTGAAATATGCAATCTCTTTTAGAGGTGCTACAAATACACACACACACACACATACGTACACACACATACATACACACACATACATACACACACATACATACACACACACACACACACAAACTGCATTATTTCTGGAACTTCTGAGATGAGGTAACTGGAGAGATGGCTCAGCTGTTAAGTGTGCTTCCTGCTCTTCCTGAGGCCTGAAGTTCAGTTTCCCAGGACATCAGATAACTCACAACTGCCTGTCACTCCAGCTCCAGGGAAAGAGACACCCTCTTCTGGCACCTGTATGCACGTGTGAATACACACATATACACATAAACAAAGAAAAGAAATCCAAGATGGAGCTAGGAATATGGGTGCATGCCTGTGATCTCAATCACTTGGAAGGCTGTGGTGAGAAGACCTTGAGTTTGAAGCCAGCCTAGGTGACATAGAGAGACCTGGACAATGATGACAACAAGAGCAAAAAGATCCAATATGGAAACAAGAGCTAGGTTATTGTTGCCTTCATTGCTGCGCTGTGCTAATCTATATGCTATGCTATATGCTATGTTAAATGATATGCTATGCTATATTATATGCTATGTTATGCTATACTACATGCTATGTTATGTTATACTATATGCTATGTTATGTTATATTATATATATGCTATGCTATATGATATGTTATGCTATGCTATATTATATGCTATGTTATGCTATACTATATGCTATGTTATGTTATACTATATGCTATACTATATGCTATGTTATGTTATATTATATATATATGCTATGCTATATTATATGCTATGTTATGCTATACTGTTGCTATGCTCTGCTAACTATACCATACTATTTCCCTCAGTTTCTCCAGTTATGAAATGGGATAATCACACTCATGCCTCCTAAACTGTGCAAAGGAATGAAAGCAGCACAGCATTTGGAGAGCTCCATTCTTGCTAGTCCATGGCAGCATTCAGTACACATCCATAGTCTCTAAGTTTTCCACGCCCTTGGGAAACTTCAGGATGCTGTTTATCCTTTGTCAAACAACCTTCTGCTACAGCTGTAAGAATTATGTCCCCAAGACAGAAGAACTGGGTATCTGGCCTACTTCCTGGCTCTTGCCCTACGACCTTGGGCAACCTTTTCCCTTCTGTGAGACTTAATCTTCATATCTAAACACATGGGTGCTGACAAGGTTATTTCTCTAATCCACTGTCCTATCTCCTTTATACTGTTGTTGAGAATATCTAAGACCTCCTATACTACTACTTAGTCAAGAATCTTATTCTTATTTCTTTATTCAACAAACATTTTCTGGAATCAGTGTGGTGGCGTGTGCCTGCAGTGGCAGCACTCAGGAGACTGAGTGGGAAGACTGAGCTTAAGGCCAACTGACTACATAGCAACTGCAATCTAGCCTGGCCTACACAGTGGCATTCTGTCTCAGTTTTTTTCTGAATGCCAGCTGTATGTCAAGCATTCTTCCAGACAGAGATGCTGTTATATATTGTTTTTACTTAATGTTTATTTTACTCCCATTCTGAGCAATAATATCCCTGAACTCACACAAAGACTAAGCTAATATCAGGTGGGTTTTCAAATGCATATTAAGATAAATCTCTAAATAATCAAAGAAAAATAGTCCATTGATATCTGCCTGAAATCTCAAGTGCAGTCAGGAATGCTAAGTGGGTAGTTTTAGCCATGGGGACTTGGGTAGGATTCAAGACCCAGCGCAATGCTGGAGCAGGTGCAGCTCTTCGTGTGGAGGGAAGGTTGACATGGCTCATCTTCCCCTCTCCCAGCCCACTCTGCTACAGAGATGATCAGAGTGACGTTAATTGAGTAATTATTCAGAATTACAAGAACTTTTTCTGTGCCTGCAAGGAGGGCTCTGTCAGTTTGAGAACCTACTTGAACCTCCTGGTTCTCTGTTTTCAGTTCAGAGTCCAAACTTCAGTCACTTCCGTCTGCTTTCTTCAATAAAATGACATGTTTGTTTACACCTGGGTGAGGTGTTTTCATCTTCAAAGAATTGTATCAACTCGCAATGACCTTTCTACATCTGATGGGAAGAGATTCCCAAAACCCATAATCCTCCTACTAGACAGCTCTTGCTAAACACATTTAGCACATTGTGCATAACGAGTCGAAAGTGAAGTTCAGAGCTGCCTTTGAAATAGTTTTTCTAAAGGGTTTGAAGGGAAAACTTTCCCACCAATCAATTAAAATTCCCAAAACTTCAGTAGAAAAATAGGTTAAGGACATGAACTGGTAATTCACTGGAGAAGAAATATAAACAATTAATCAGCATATGAAAAGATATTCAACTCCTGAACAATCAAAGAAATGCAAATTAAAACAAGAGAGCTATAAGGCTTTTTTCTTTTGTTTCAAGTAAAGGGTCATAGCACTGAGATATGAGTGATGTCTAAGCAAGTGAAGCTACTTGTACTTGATGGCCGCGCCTTATGTCCTGAGTGTGAGTCCTGCTGCAAACCGTCCCTCTGACCTCCACACCCGTCTCTACTGCGGCAAGAGTATCTAGGCTGTGAACTGGTAATTCACTGGAGGAAGGTTCCATCTGCACAGATGTGGGGATGGTACCATTCAGGGTGGGGTCAGCCATGTAAGCAGCCCTTCCCCCCTCCTCTGTAAGCCCAATAAACTCATCTCACCAGTTCCCCGGTGGAACTTTGGTGAAACTGAAGTCTGGCGCAACACTGCGAGCTAGGAAGACAAGGTAGATTTTACATGTTTATGCCTCCCCAGAGAAGGATGGGAAAACAAGGATTCTTGAAATACCAGCATAAGAAAAATCATGGCAGTTGAAACATGTTTGGTTTAAAAATGGAATATGTTCAGCACGATAGTGGTCCACAGAGCAGGACACTCAATGGCGGCATTAGAGACATTCTGGGGCTAGACAATTAGCTCTTCGTAGGGACTGTCCAGAGTACTTGGGGGATGAGGGGATGTCCAGCAGCTGTGTGACTGTCCTGAGCACTGGAGGGTGTCCAGCAGCTGTCCTGAGCACTGGAGGGTGTCCAGCAGCTGTCCTGGCACTGGAGGGTGTCCAGCAGCTGTCCTGAGCACTGGAGGGTGTCCAGCAGCTGTCCTGGCACTGGAGGGTGTTCAGTAGCTGTGTGAGTGTCCTGAGCACTGGAGGGTGTTCAGCAGCTGTGGGACTGTCCTGAGCACTGGAGGGTGTCCAGCAGCTGTCCTGATCACTGGAGGGTGTCCAGCAGCTGTGGGACTGTCCTGATCACTGGAGGGTGTCCAGCAGCTGTAGGACTGTCCTGGCACTGGAGGGTGTCCAGTAGCATCCTCAACCTCTACCCTGCCTACTCAGTCCCAGTTACCATAACCAAAATAGTCTTTAGACACTGCCACATGCTTTTTGTCTTGGGATAAAACCTGCTTCAAGAGTCACTGATCCAAGATTAAGAACTTCCAAATCACCAAAATGCTCAATCATAGCAAAAGAAACAATCTGTGATCTGTTAACGCAGTGGACAATTATAGATTTGTTGATTATGTTGCTTTTAAGGAATATTTAAACATGTAAACCTAATCATAACAAAGTGATAATTTCATTTTTAATTAAAATTATTTAAATATATATTTATTCTTAGAAAAGTAAATCCCCCAAAAGAAGTCCAACTAATGTCTACTGCAATTACCTCAAGAGAGTAGAATAAGAGGCAGTTTTCATTTTCAGGACATCCAGTGGCTCTGTAAGCTCAGACAAATGATTCCAGTCTACAGTTCTGACTCTGAACCCGAGTGGTGCTGATGTCTGTGACTTTAACCTTCTGGTCACTGGAACTTCTTCTGCCGAACAAGGAAAGTTAGTGGCCATCAACGCACAGTCAAGAGGAGGATGAATGTGGCAGGTCGTGAGTGTGCAGAGGAAGGCCACTTCTCATTGCTTGCTATGCCTTTTCCAATTAATGTTTTTTTTTTCTTAAAAATACAAACATGCAGGACGACAAGCCAGGAGCCTCTCCCTTGCATCTGTGGAGACTCTCTGACATGAGGTGATTGCTGAGTTGGGGGTTTGGCACTGAGCAAAACTTGGTTAGTGAGGATAAAGATAGTTGGAAATGCTGGCTGCTAAAAGGGGCCAGCCTGTGTGGAAATGTTATTTTGAATGGACAGGTTGGTGAACAAGCTTCAGATCAATATTATCCATGTGCCAACTGCCATGAACACCTCCCTGCCTCATGGCACACACTTCCGAGACAGAAGCACCATGGCTAACCTGAGATGCTTCTGTGTGTGTGGCCATCTGTTTGCACTGAAGGCTGCATGGCCACGAGTCCAGAGCCACTGGAGAAGAGCCTAGGGGAGCATGGGTGCAGCCATGGGCCTGCAGCGCAAAAACAGGGGAGGCTTCAAAGTCTTGCGGTGTTGTCCTGCGAGTGTGTTTTCCAGCCTGCACCTCTCACCTTGATATGATTAGAGACAGGGAGAACTCTGTGTTCGGGAACAGCCCCTCAAGAGGAATCCTGGCTGCACTGCTTAGTAACTGTTATAGGTCATGCTGATTACGTCATGGACTGACAGCTTCCTGTCTGAGTCTCCAGGAAGTGGACAATATCCCTACCATGTGCAAGGTGTTTCAGACAATTCCTGGAGCTCTGGAATGAATAAATGGCATGAATAATTCATTTGGTAAAAAGTTAATCCAAATACAGATTTAGAGTAAATTATTTAGCCAGCTATGATAGCACACACCTTTAATCTCAGCACTTGGGAGGCAGAGAGGCAGGTGAGTCTCTGTGAGTTCAAAGCCAATCTGGTCTACAAAGCAAGTTCTAGGACAGGCAGGACTGCTACACAGAGAAACTATGTCTCAAAAACAAAAAGATTCATTTTGTTATTTGTGTGTATGTGTCTAGTGTGGTATGTCCATGTGTGCAGGAATGCCTCCAAGGCCAGAAGAATGTGTCAGATCCCTCCAGCTGGAGTTACAGGCCACTGTGCACCACCCCACATGGATGCTGGGAACTGAGCTCCAGTCCTCTGCAAGAGCAACAAGTGCTTTGAGCACTGTGCCATCTCTCTAGCCCCAGGAGCTTGTGTGTGGTATGGATTAACAGATGGGACACAAAGGCCTGAGAACTTTTCAGTCCTATTAAGAATTCTCAGGGGCCTCTGGGCTCGACGTGATGCTTTTGGCCATGGAGCTCTCTTCCCTTTAGAAATTACTGACCTGGTCCAGGGCCTAAGATATGCTTAGAAGGCCAAGATGATTGACCATAGTCCTGGGCCTCAGCTTTAAGGCAGATGTGAAGAGACAGGTACGTTCTATTCGAGTATGATGCTGTCCAGTGACAGAGGAGGCAGAGTCTTCATAGCTATGTGTTCAGGCCTTGGGGCAAAAGGACCTAGATTTAACCCCAGACCTCACAAGCCAGGGCAACCTGGGCAGGCTCCTTTGCCACACTAAGCCTCAGTCTTTCAATCTATAAACTGGGAATAGTAGTACAGCTTTTTTTGTCATAGAGCTGGGGGTACTAAGTAGGAAATCCTTAGGATCACATGCCTGACACCAGGTAGGGTTTAGTAAATGTTGCCTGTTGCCATTATAAAAATCTAGGCAATTGGGAGTTAAAGAGAAGGCTCAATTAATAAAGTATTTGCTATCCAAGCATAAGAACCTGAATTCAGTTCTCGGGTTTTTAAAAGAAAATTAAGAACCCTGAGTAGCAGTGTGTGTATGTAATCTCAGTGCTGAGGAAGGAGAGCTTGAAGGATCCCTGAGCCATTGCCAGCCAGTCTACCTGTGAGCTTCCGGCTCAGCGAAAGGTCTGCCTCAAAGCTAACATGGAAAATGTGGTGGTTTGAACAAAAAGATTCCCATAGGCCCATAGAGAACTGCATTATTAGGAGGTGTGGCCTTGTTGGAGTAGGTGTGGCTTTTATGGGGGACGTGTGTCTCATTTTCTTCCTGCTGTCTGTGGATCCAGGTGTAGGACTCTCAGGTTCTTTTCTAGCACCATGTCTGCCTGTGTGTCAACATGCTTCTGGCCATGATGATAATGAACCAACTCTTTGAACTGCAAGCCGGCCTCAATTAAATGTTTCTTTTACAAGAGCTGCCATGGTCATAGTGTCTCTTCATAGCAACAGATACCCTAAGACAGAAGGCAATAGACAAAGACCCCCGGCATCCACCTCTGGCCTCTACAGACACATGCATGTATTTACACAAGAACACATGCACATGCAGATACTCACACATAACAAAATCTAGGAAATCAGATATATAGACGTTGGGAAGACAACCTAATTCTACTAACTGAAAAGGAATCAAAACCTCCCACAGAGGTTCGTCCAGAATGTGGACTGAGAACTTTAGGCTCCCGACATCACCTCTCCTGGATTCCTTCCAACAGGAAGAACAAGAAAGGAGGGCAAAGAGCAGCTGTGGCAGAGCAGGGGTCTCCAAGCATGATCAGGGTCTTGAACCCCTCACTCTCCTCACAGTAGATGAGAGAAAGGCCACTTCTCTGGGACATCTGTTTGCCCAGGACCTTGGGTCACCCCAGGTACCTCTCAAGCTGAAAAGACTCCTGGTGACCTCTAGCAGAACCCAGACCAAAACATCTGGGCAAAAAGAAGTGTTTGTGGATTTTGTAGAATAAGGGACACACTGTACTATCTGGGAGGAAATCACTAAATCATGCATTGAGACTGGCCAGACTGCTCTCCCAATTCCACATACATAAATGCACACAAATACACACATGCTACACTTCTCTATGGCTCTGTGTGTGGTTATGTACACACACACACCACACTTCTCTAAGGCTCTGTGTGTGGTTATGTACACACACACACACACATACACCACTTCATTACGGCCCCATGTGTGGTTATGTACACACACACACACACACACCACTTCTCTACAGCCCCGTGTGTGGTTATGTACACACACACACACACACACACACACACCACACTTCTCTACGACCCTGTGTGTAGCTACTTAAAATAATGATAGGCAAAACACTGAGCAAAAAACAGTGAAGATGCCCACACACCAGAGTCAGACATGACCACAGCTTTAGAGAAGGGTCTGAAATTTAGTTTAAAAATCACAGAAGGTTTAGAGAATATGGGTAGATGTCCTGGCTATCAGGTAAATACTTTGGGCATCTGGCTATTTTCTGATTCTCAGTACTCAATTTTTTCATTAAAGTGTGGGCACACTCCTGCATCCCAGCCATGTTAGATCAGGTTTCCTAGGGAGAAACTGAAATGAGGATTTGAATGTCAGTGGTTTAAAAAATAATAATAAAAAAAAACTCAAGTCAAGCAGGAGATAGGCAGGAAGCAGATGATGCAGCAAAGAAAGAAGGGCTAGGCCAGCAAGGCAGGGGACTTTAAACAAGTCCTCAGATGACAGATTCGGTCTTACATATTTCTACATCTGGTAAATCATCAGTCACAGACTGTCTGGAAGCAGGGTACAAACTTTCAGGTATTTCCAGCTCCCCCGCCCTGCTGTGTGTGTGTGTGTGTGTGTGTGTGTGTGTGTGTGTGTGTTGGTGCACATCTGTGTGAACATGTGTATGTGTAAAGAGCAAAGGATCATTCCTTAGGCACCGTTTACTGATTGTATTTTTTTGTTTTGTTTTTTGGTTGTTGTTGTTTGGTTAATTGTTGGTTTTTTTTGAGACTGCATCTTTCACTGCCCTGATACCCATGAAGAAAGCAAGCAAGACTGGCTGAGTCCCACCTCTGCCCCCCAGCACTGGCATTATGCACACACCACCGTGCCCACCTTCTTTTTCTTTAAGTGGGTTCTGGACATGGGCTGTGGAGCTGGAATTCCGGTCCTTGTGCTTTCAGAGCGAGCACTTCCTGGCTGAGCTCCCTTCCACAGGTGCACAAGAGCTGCCTTCCAGCTCTTGTCATTCAAGAAAAGCTGCTCCCATGGCCTGAGAGTGCGCCGCAGAAGCACAACTTGTCCTGGCTATTGGGTGTCAAGGCACAGGGAAACTAGAATTGGAAACCACTAAATGAAAAAATGGTGGGAGGAGGCTTGATAAGAGCCAGCATTGTCTACAACACCAGACCAGAGTCAACAAACACCCCACTGGAGGGAAACATGACAGCAATTTGGACTGCAACCCTCTGAGCATAGGCACCACCCAGACACTCAGCGTTTCTCCAAGTAGGTAAATTCATTTTGGGGTGCCCTCTGAACCTCAGGCTCATTTCTTTTGATGTCAAATAGTAATAAAGAATTTAAATGCACAAAGTGCCCTGCGTGTATCGGGGAGCACGCATAGGTCCAACCTCACAGCACCTTTTCAAGATGCTCAGAATCACCCCACTTTATGGACATGCAGAGGCCCAGCAAGTTTAAGAAATCTAAGGAATTCTTCCCAGAGAGGCAACTAAGAAATTCCAATAACTCTTAGGCTTCCAGACTGCAGAACTTTCCAGTACTCACCTGCTCTTATGACTGACTGACCTATGTGTGTGCACGTATGTGCAGGTGCATGGGGGTGTACACCTGTGTGTGCACGTAGTTTACAGGCAATAACCTCAGAGGTCATTTCTCAGGCGCCATCTATCTTCCTTTTATCTTGAGACATGGTCTCTCACCAGCCTTGAACTGACCCAGTAGCCTAGACTGGGGTAGTCAGTGAGCCCCAGAGATCCGCCTGCCTCGGACCCAAAAATCCTAGGATTACAAGCAGATACCATTATGCCCAGCCCACCCACTTGTGTTCTGGGTATTAAACTTAAGCCCTCATGCTTGCAAGGCAGCATTTTACCAACTGAGTTCTTCCTTATCCTGGTCAATTAATTTTTAAGTGACAAACACAAGTGGTATAAATGTATGGTGGATAATATGTTTTGATATATGTGTAGAAACAATAGTCTTCTTTGATACAAATGTGAACCAGAAGACAATCATTAGGTAGAATCACATATGTCCCATGTTATTCAGGAGGCAGTCCAAGAGAAATTAGTCAGAGTAAGAGGACCCAGTCAAGCAAGGGACAATTTCAGGGCAAATCTCAGCCTCAGTTTGGTTCCTTATAGAGCTCTTGAACACACACTGCACTGTAGAGTCTGTTACAAGTAGAGTCATACAACAAGACTGTCATATACCCATAGCAGTTAAGTGCCCCCAATGCGCTCTGATTGCCCAAGGAAATCCCCTGGGCAGTTTCTTGGGGAGATACAAACAAATGTCTCCTCACCCCAGACAGATCACTTACAATGGAACAACAACAACAACAAAGTCTCTTGAGGTTGAGCTTGGTGAACTATTGGTGAACTATCGGTTTTACTTACAGAGGCATGGCCACTGCAAGGCAGCTGCGCCACTGAAAAGCCTCCCTTGCATGGGTCATGACTCACAACATCTGAATCCCTGGAGCTCTTTGCACAGCTTGCATTCGGCTTCATCAAAAACTCTCCTCTCCCCAGCAATTACTTAGTGCTTTTCTGTGAATCTTGTAGGTTTTAGGAACATCCTCAACCTTGGGAGTTTCCTTAGATCTCTAATTTCCATGAGCCTTTCTCATGGAAACGTCAGTTCAGAAGAAATGTCTGCACAATTAGCACAGGAGAAAAGCCAGAGGCGAAGCCCAAAAAAGCCTGCCAAGGAAATCATAGATAACACGCATGCACAGCCCACCCAGGCACCTGTCACGCCTATCAAAGAGCAGAGCACTTCCTCAAACTCTAGCCTTTAAACCTGGAGAACCAATTTCCCTTCTATCTAGGTGGAAAAAATACGTATCTTTTTCTGATGGTCTAGAGACTATCTCCAGGACCATTTACAGGAGTTGATTACTTAAATATGGCTTTAATCTAGGGAAACTATCCAATTTCCCACCTCTAGAGAGAAATATGCATAATCGAGGAACTTGTCTGAGACTCCAACTTTATTCACATAGACATCAGGAAATAAGGGGAAATTTGACTTTTCTCCCGACTTCAGAAAATTGAGCTCATATTTTTGGGACAAGATAAAAGGCAGCTGAGATTTAATGTAAGGTCCTCTGTAAGACGCATGATCGAGAACATTATAGGGGCTTTGATTTTTAGCACTGCATATTCCGAATACGCCCTTTGTTTATGCTGCACAGCACCTCTGCTCTGTCCTGATGCTAGAGGTGCCAACACAGGGGGAGCCTAAAGAGATGCAGATTTCTGTGTGGACAGCAGACAGGGAAAACTGGTTGGAAGGCCAGGGAACCCAAGCTGGAAAAGGCAAGATGAATACCAAAAGCCATGTGAGGAGCCCCACATAGAATTGATCTCCAGAATCTATGTTAATTATTGGACACAATAATAATAATAATAATAATAAAAACCATCAGCAGCAAGTAGAGTAGGAAACCACATAGATGCCATGAACAGGGGTAAATGGCTGTAGCCAATAAGCACAAATCATCTAAATTGTGCATTATTTGGTTATAAGAAAAAAAAATAAGACAAATAGCCCCAGATCAAGGGGATTCTTATCAGAAGAATCTAGTGTAGAAAACAGAGTTTAAACATCAACATCCAGAGAGCTCAGGGCTCAAGCCAGTCTCTGCACTTGGTTCCACATGCAGCACATTGTTTACTGAGGCCCCTATTGTGTATCAGAAACCATGCTATATACACAAAAAATCCTGAAATACAAACCTGTCCATTTTTCAGGTGCAAAACCCAAAGCTTTGGGAAATTAAGGAAATTTCCAAACTTACACAAGTCACACAGTTGGGAGTCAATGTGTCATCTAAAGTCCCACCCCTTGCGCTGTTCACACAGCTGTCTGAATCTCTCTGTTCCCTGTCCCCTGCTATCTCTTCAGACAGATATCTGTCTGTCTGTCTGAAGGTCTGAAGGTCTGAAGGCCTGTGGGTTGGCTTTCTCCTATCTCAGTAGGCTTGCAGAATGGCAAAATAACCTTTCCAAACCTGCTTCTAAATAATACCCGAAAGACAGTACCCCATAGGAAACTTGAGTCCATTATCAATCATTGCATTGGATGGCACCCAGACCACCTGCCAAGAATGCCAGTATCTTTGGGTTCAAAGTCGCTACTAAATTTCATCTACCAGGGAGAGGGCACATACCATGGGCCCATGTGGAACAATGAAGACAGCTTGAAGCTGGCTCTCCTTCACCATGAAGGGGTTAGAATTGAACTCAGGCAGTCAGGCCCGGTTGTAAGCTCCCTTGCCAGCTAAGCCATCTCATCAGTCCTTGGTCCAAAGTCTAAAGAGACAGACTGCCTTTTCAGCCCTTCTTCTGTGAAAATGGGGCCGCTAGAATATAGGGCCGGAACAGTGTGACTGTGAAATGGGTGTGTGGATAGGAAGCGCTCGACCTATATTCTAATATAATCCCGTCTTCGTGCATACCGCACCTTCCCAGGTGCCAGGCATTCACCACGCTCAAGAGTTCACGGTACCTAATACACACTCGGGAAAGTCACCATACCCAGTAGGATGAGTGCAGTTAACAAGGCAAGATATTGAAAAACACTCCCAGCTTGCAGAAGGGGGCACCCGGACTAGCCAGGGAAGTTAAAAGAGACATTCTAAACACAGAGCCATAAGAACCGAGTCTGACAGATGAGCATCCATGCAGAGGAGGCCAGTGTGTGCCTCACCGGAGGACTCTGGGACACTGGCTAAAACCAGAAGATAAAGGCTTCAGAAGAAAGTGCCAGAAAACAAGGCTTAAAAGATAGACCAGAGCCAGGCTATGGGCAGCAGTCTACTCAGCAGAGGAACATGTGGTTTCTTGAGTGGTAATCCAATCCAACGTGCCGCTGCCCAACACAACTTTCCATGGTGACGGAAATGTTCTAGTCTGGGCTGTCCAACAAACTAAATACTTTGCATTTGGCTGGTGTGACTCAGGAGTTGAATCCTTAATTCTATCTAATTTAATCAATTTCAATTTAAATTGTTACATGCGGTAGTCAACTGCCAAGCTGGACAGCTGAAGCTAACAGTTAAGTTGTCAACCCTAGAAGCAGACGTGATGGTGGTCCAACACCAACTGAACTTGTGGTTCTGAGGAAGCCCTCCATCGGCACCCCAGCCGACCTACTCATGGCCGTCTCTGGTGTATGCAGCACTCCACGAGGCATACCACAAGCTTCTGTGCAGCTCGGGAGTATGTGGAAGCTTGTGAGCAGAGGGGTGATCTGCTTCCTTCTTTGGAGAAAGATATTTACTCAAGCTGCCGTAACAAAGTAACAGCGATGGAGACTTGCTTCCTCACAATTCCTGAGGCTCGGAAGCCTTGGACGGTGCCACAGGGTGATCAGGCTCCACTTCTCTATTATCTCTCCTCCACGTGTGTGTGGATTAGATAAGGACGCTAACCACACAGTGTAAGAGCCCGCTCATAGGACAGACTTCACTTCCCTTACAGGACCGCCTTAAAGACCCTTTTCTACAAATGAAGCCTCAGGGTGAGCCAAGGGGATTACGAGTACAATACATGATTTTGAGGAGACAGGGCACAGTTCTACAACAAAGACTCAGCAAGTTGGAGATCAGGACTTCTAATTCTAACTCTGAGCAATATACTGAGCTCCAGCTGTGGTTCTTAGCTCCTCCCACCATTGCCAGGAGACAGAGGCAGGTGGATCTCTGTGAGTTCAAGGCCACCCTGGGCTACAAGCTGAAACAAATCCAGGTGGTTGTGGCTCACACCTTTAATCCCAGTACTAGGGAGTCACACGCCTGGGATTAACAGCACTAGAGGGAATGTAAAATGGAAAGAGAGAGAGGCTTAGTCTGCTTAGTCTACTTAGTCTGCAGTCACCCAGCCCTGGTAGAGGTAAGACTTCTCTAGTGTCTTGACTGCTTTGTTTTTCTGGTTTTCAAGTTGAACCCCAGTATTTGTCTGTGGGTTTTTATTATTCGTGCTATACAGCTCAGCTCTCCTGCCAGGGATAACTCAGGGCAGAGAGAGACTCTTGAGTGTACTGTGCCAGTCAGGGTGGGAGCTCTGCCTCCTTGTGCTCATTCCCTCCTGCCCTGACGTCACTAGGGCGAAGGACAAGCCAGGGCAGGCCCTCAGCGTCTACACTGACCATCAGAGAAGTCTGATAATCTAGAATTAGCTCTCAGCCCCCAAGGCAAGCTATTTGAAGAGCACCTTTCCAAGGGAAAACAACACACGGATGACAGAGTCCAAAAAAATAAGCAAAAACATTAGACCAGATGGGCTTAAAACAAAGGTTTATTATGTTATTAAAGATTTTTAAAGTAATGATTGAACAAAATAAAATGAGAAGAAAAAACTTCAAAGAAGCAAGTTTGAGCATTCAGAAATGAAAATGTTGATGGAAAGACCAGGACAATGGACAACTGACCTCAGAATGCATAGAGCTGAAGAGAGAGCTGATCAACCGGAATGTGAAGTTGAGGAATCTTCCAGAAGGAAGCGTGACAAGATAGAGAAAATGAAGATATACAAGATACACAAGAAAGACAATCATAGATTTCCAGAAAAGGAGTAGAAATTAGAAGGAATGAGGACCTTAAATAGACAAAATATTTCTCCATTTTTTAAAGTCCCAAAGACTAGAAATTAGGAAGAATGCATATCTATAGCAACTGAAGTAAAAGCAAAAAGTTTATCAAAGACAAGAAAGCCCTATACACTTAGAGGGAGAAGAAGCATATCAAGCATTTGTTGTTGCTGTTTTCATGGGAAGGAACGCTAGAATATTCCATTAGCAATAATGATAATGTCAGCAATACATGAGATAATATTTTAGGAAATTTTATTAATATGGCAAAAATATTATGTCCAATTTAAGCTGTCATTCAAATATGAAACTATGATAAAATATTTTCAGACATAGACGATCTCAGATATTTATCATAGAAAATTTTAAATTAAAGCACTCTTTGGGAGCTAAGGAGGTGCCTCAGTGGGTAAGAGCACTTGCTACATACGCAAGAGGACCTGAGTTCAAATCTCTTGTCTTCATGTAGGAGGCAGGGTGCCTGGACATCTGCCTGTAGCTTCAGTGCCATGGGGAGTGAAAACAGGAGGATTTCTGGGTTTTCTAGCTGCCAGCCTAACTCCAGATCCAATGAGAGACTCTGTCTCGGGCAGAAAGGTTGAGAGTAACACAGCAGGATGCCCAACGTTCTCTTCTAACCGCCACATTAACGCAGGTACATGTGTGCACCACACATACTCACACACACACACACACACACACATTGTGGACAAATTATCTAAATAAAAGGAAAGAGCACCTGCAAGAAATTATTCTTAGTGTGTAGATTAAAGGAATCAAATATTTTAGTAAAATTTGATGCTATTTTCAAAGAATAATAACCAAGAACAAGTAAAAAAGAGAAATCATGCTTGTAAAAACACAGGATTTTCATTGCTGTCTTTAAAACACATTTTCACTATGCTGAGGATCAAACCCAGAACTCTTGTGCATGTTAAACTGTGCATGTTAAGCAAGTCCTCTATCACTCAGCTCCATCCTAAGCCCAGACACACAGTTTATAGACTCTGCTCAAATTTCCTGAACCAGCAGTATCAACACTGCCTCAGCTTGGAAAGCATGCACCCACAGCATGCTGGGATAGAAGGCATGCACCCACCGCATGCTGGTGTGGATGATGTGATCTCATGAGGTGCCACAGACAATGTATATATTGAAAATAAAAAGTTATTGGTCGATACAATGTGAACATAATGGCGTAATGGATGAGGAAGTGGGGAGGGGAGACAAAGAGATGTGGTGCTACGCTGAGTTCTTGCCTCACTAGAAAGGAGAAAGGAAATTTCATTTATAAAAAAGAAAGGGAGGATTAAAAGCTAAAAGTGAGACATGCTGAAATAAATTAAGATGGATATCTTGCAGTCAAAATAAATGAAGTATAGCAACAGCCATTACAGATGGGTTTTAGTAAACGGGAGAAAAGAACGCAGAATTCCAAAAGATAATGTGCAGCAGGGCACACATTTCAAAGAGCAGAAAACAACCACAATAGAAGCACAGATATTCAGTAATACAATGGAAGCAGTACTGCATGTAAAGGAAGTAGATAAATGATTGTTGATGACGAGCCTTATGCTGAGATGCGTGATATTGTTAATGTTTGGGTTTTTGTCGGGGGTATGCTTACTGAATCATTGCATGTGACTTTAAGCATTAAACACAATTAATTAGACAAAAGAAAGTCCTACATGGAATAAGAGAGTGAGACAGTAATTATAAACCATTCAGTTTTGTGTTCCTGTGATGCAAAATTAACTTTAAAAAAATCCAGCTGCTGTAAGGGTGTCTTTAGTACAGCAGGCACTGCAAAATCCTATGGAATAAGTAAGGAATTACTTTGACCACAGTGTGGAAGATTAAACAGAGAGCAGTCAGACAAAGAGTATGTGCCAGGAACCTAGGCACGACTTGATATGAAAGGGAGCCCCTGCAATAGAAAAGGGGAGGGTGGTGTCTGGAGATTTAACATAGATGAGATGCATCAAAATTGGACACCAGGTTGCAGCATTCCCCAAACAGAGCAGGAAGCATCCTGTGATTCAAAGAGGATCTGTTCCCCCACATCTCCTCGTGTAAACTTTCCAATATACAGAAAGATTTGAATGCTAAGCATGTACATACTCAGCTCCTAGAGTCTACGGTTAATACTGGGTGTAAATACATATGCCTACCCTCCAGTCATCCTTTCAGACACCCCTCAATCTAGTCTGGTTTTACTTCTTGTGTATAAGAAAGAGATTCTATTATATTGTAATGGGAAGAAAAAATTAAAAGAAAATTGCCCACTTCCTTAGATACTTGGATTTTAGAAAAACCAAATGGTCTCCACTGAGCTCAAACTGTAACAGAAAGCCAGAAATTCCTCCAGAGCTACTCATGACATCACCATTTACACTAGACATTAAGAGTTTTATTCTAGAAGCAGATACTGCTCTAAGTTTAAGAGAATTTTTGTTGTTTAAGAGAATTTTACAGAGATGGTAATTCTCCCTGATGATAGTCTTTGGTTTGGGCTTTGGATACAAACTGACAAGTACATAAAATTATTTATCATGAGGAGCATAATTAAATTCTGAGGGCTTCAAATAATACACGTGTCAGTTACAATCAAAAATAAACTCTTTGGACTATGTAGCACTTTTTGATGTAAGGTCACACTTAGGAATAATCTCTCAGGAGTGGGGGGGGGGCAGAAATCAAGCTTCTTCCGTCCAGATTAAACAGCAAGTGGTCCAAGGAGTTCTACCAAGTCAACAGTGCTAATGAAAATTAATGAGAGCCAGCGATATTATGGTTGAGATAGAAACAACATGGAGCCCTACCAAGTCAACAGCACCATTCTGGTTAGTGATAGTCAATGATGCTTTGGTCTAGATATAGACCACACGCATGAGTTCCAAGTTGTTTTCTGGAGAACAGCATCGCCTCACTGTGTCGTCTGTTTGTTTATGAGCACTGGCATTGCCCCCCCCCTTCCTTTTCATCTTCTCACCGCATGGTCCCTCTACAACTTACCTTACTCACCCACCCAACCCCCTTTTTTATCTTCACACTAAGTGAAGTGTCAGTTTCCCCAAATCTTACCTCGTTTCCCAAATTAGTTTGTGTGCTGTGCAACACTAAGGCTTCTGTCATGAACTCTCTAAGAGCAGGACTGTTTCTTTCATTTCTCCATCTTCAAAATCCATCAGAACCAAAGACCACTAGAGTCTTCACTATCAGAAATATTATCAATCTTCAAGAAAGGTGACAATAATGTCCTACCTTGTGCAGTACCTCTATAGGTAAATGCCCACAAGCTATTGGCCACAGCAAACCATAGGGTTATGCTTAACAACATGAAAGCTAGGGGGAAAATGTTCAAGACACTGTCTGCTCACCCTGCCCCGTCTACTCCTGATAATTCCTCCTTCACAGAAACTGTGAAGTCTTGTGTTTATCCTCCAAGCTATTTCCTCCAGAAAGCCTGGCCTGGCCTACCACCAGGCATTCCTCAAATCCCAGATACATCTGCCATTTCCACATGTTGTTTTACTTTTTTGTCTAAGTGACATTCAAGGCAGAACCATGCTGAAACCAGGGAAGCCTCACTTTTAATAAAGTTATTTTTTCTGGCTTTCACTGTATCAGAGGAGTGGGAAGTCATCGCCACACTTTAGAAGGCTTTGAATGATTTGGGGAGATCCTGAGAATGGAGACTGGATCTCTGGTCCAAATATCTAACATGACTAAATTTAAGAGGATTTAAGCATCTTTCCAAATGCCTTCATTCCATTGAGATAGATGGTAGCTAAGTAAGAACTATCTATGAAAGGCGCCAGGGAAATGGCTCAGTCAGTAAAATGTGTGCCACACATGCTGGCCAGCCCGTCTAGTCAAAGCACCAAGATCAGGGTTGATTGACAGACTCTGACTCAGAAAAGCAAAGTGGGAGATGTTTGAGAAATACACCCGACATTACCTCTGACCTATACATACACAGTCACGCACACACATGTCCATACACACAGCGGATATTCCACTTGAAGATGATGTCACATACACCTGGTAGTGTCCCCAGTGGACAGAAGGGAATCTGAAGGGCCATCTTCTGCAAAAGTTAGTGAGCTTCTTTTGCTAAAGCAATGAGTGGAAATTTGAGCGAGGAAGGCAGCTAGCGAGTGGCTCCAGCATGTTGCCAAGTGAAACTAACGGAGAATCACAGGAAAACTGGGGTTAGTTGGGATTCTCTGTGCTGTAAGATTTAGTGATAAATTCAAGTTGAAATGGAAATTTCTATGGGTTTTATGTCCACTGACAATAACACTGTTCCAATAACTGAGGCTGTCATCCTTCTTTATAACTTGGGCCACTAAGTCTGCCTTCATGTCCATTCAGGGTGACCAGTGTCTCACCAATACCTGGGTCATTATCCAGCCCATGCCTGCCCCTCCCCCACCCACTCAAAAGCCATAGCTCAAACTCTCAGATCCGATCAAGTCTGTCTCAGACCAGTCCTGTCCAGAGGGCCAGTCTTTTGTACACCAACTAATGTTTTTCCCTGGTCATTCCCATTATCGTTATTGACAGACTTGGTAGCTGTTATCTGACTGTTCCATATTTTGCCCTTGACATTATGATAGCTGTACTTGAACAACTAACACTACTCGCTTGCGTTGGAGCAAATTTTAATCGAAGGATCAATAAAAAGACTGTACATACTTAGCCATGAGCTGTTGACTGTATCTTATATGATTTTGATTCATAACAGAGCCCAATACCTGATCACAAAGGTATCAGCAAATATTATATGGATAGATGGATGGATGCAGGCACTTTACATGTTGGCTAACAAGACACAAGTGTTGGAATCTCAGCTGACTTCATAGCAACCCAAAAATTTTAATGTACGTATAGAAATAGATTCAGATAGCTATAGATTATATAGACACTGATGAATACAAATATAGATAGATTAGATTAGATTTGAGTTAAGCTATAGATTAAAAAGATCAATATAGGTAGTCCTGATTTTGAAATAATTTTTACATGGAACAACCTAAAAATCTGTGTGGAAAACTGTGGTTAATGAAGACTTCAGAACTGGGGACCCCTAGATATGACTTTTGTGTATTTGTGAGCTATATTCTTAATTTTTAAAAAGTACAAGCAGTTTGCAGGAAACCCAGCTTATTCTTGTCTGCATGGTTTCCATACCCACTGGATAACACTTTAGTGCATGAGTCAATTAAGGTGGCTCTCACTTGGCCGAGGCATTGGTGAAGCCTCTGCCCTGTGATGCCAACTTCAAGCATATGCATACAAGGACTGAAACTTGCCAGCTTTTCACTGTCCCACCACAGGAACAACAGGGCTCCCCTGGCCCCTGGCCTCTTCAGGTCACATTGTTCAGCTGCTAAGAATGTTGACTGTTGCATCTCCATTGTTTACCACCAACAAATCCCAATGACTTTTTGCGGAAGAGCCTCCACCTAATCAAGCATTTCTCAACCTGTGGGTCGAGACCCCCTTGGGGGTAGAATGACCCTATCACAGGGGTCATTCATGTAAGACCACCGGAAAGCACAGATGTTTACATTATGATTCCCAACAGTAGCAAAGTTACAGTTATGAAGTAACAATGAAGTAATTTAATGGTTGAGGGGCACCACAATATGCGGGACTGTTTTAAAGGGATGCAGTGTTGAGAAGGTTGAACACCACTGATCTAAGGCCTCAACCTTTCCTGAGTTCCCTTCCTGGATTCTAGTTCTGTAGAATGAGAGCAAGGGCACTTTCATGCCAGAGTCCAGAAAGGCGTTTGAAGGATACCAACCACCGCACTAACATCTCGGCAAAGTCAGAGCCTTTCCCAGGGCCAAGGAGCCAGCCCTTAGGATCCTTCCTCCAGAATACATACAACCAAATTCCCAATCCAGCTTTTCATCCCCTGGATCCAAACCAGCAACACCACCCCTACATAGAAGGACCTTCGCAGTAATTTTGAAGTACCAACCTTGCTCAGTAATCAGTCACTCATAGGTAAAGTGTTTGGAAAACCCAATGTTTTACACAGGCGTAAATGACATAGCCCACAGCTGTCCTCAGCATCTGCAGATTTTCCCAAGTGTATTTTCTCAGCAAGAAGAAAAGAGTGGAAAGTAAACAAATCTCTCCATGGTCAGTTAACTGAGCAGCCTCTGCTAAAACCAAGATCCTTCCCCCTAACTGGGCTCTTGTACAGGAGCCGCTGCTGGGGGCTCAGCCCTGGGCACAAGACAGCACTTCGTGGAAGTCCTGTGACCTCTGGCCTGGACAGTCTTTCTACCCCGCTTTTGAAATGCTCTGTGAGACTTGAAGTGGGGAGGGGTAATCTAGACGTCCCACTTAGGCTGAGCACTCTGCAGACCGGAAGGACCTTTATCAGCTTCTTAGACAGTGAATGGGGGGGGGGCTGCTTCTGCTGCTGCTGCAAATCCCTTTTCCTCCAACCCATCGTCCTGAGCTGCTCACAGTCCCTGGATCATTTGCTGTTGCATTCACTGTCCGACCTGTTAGCCACGGCTACAAACAGTTGTTCAAGTTTTAACATTAAGTTAATGTTGAATGAAATAAACAATTCACTTTCTAAGTTGCACTCAACAGGTGTCCACTGACCAACAACCGTATATAATTAGTAGCTGCCACATTAAACAGGTGTAGAGCAGTTTTATCACCATGGAAACTTCTACTGAACATAGCTAACTCAGACGACCAGTCCACTCCTTAATGGACTCTGTAAGCTGACCCTCTACATTCCTCCTTCCGTATCTTCACCTCATCGTCTTCATTATGATTCATACTCACTGATCCTTGTCACCTTGACTTTCAATGCACTTGTAGAACCTGTTGCACATTTTCCTGCCTCAGAATCTTTGCACCAATGGTTCCCCACAGCTAGAGCCTTCTTCCACTACTTTGATGCATCTCTTCTTAACAATCATGTCCTAATTTGGAGGATGTCTTTTCAGGCTGCTTCCCTGAGCTCTCTGCATTTTCAACACCAGTGCTTACAACTAGTGAAAGTATTCATAATTATTTATTAGTTTATCTTGTTAACCACTTCACATACACACTGGCATGTGCACATGAGCGCGCGCGCGCGCGCACACACACACACACACACACACGCCACCAGTGTCTAGAATAGTGTCTGGCATAGGGAAACTCAAGAGACTGCTTTATGGAATAAGTAAGCTAAATATAATGCAAATTCAGGCCTAGAATCCGTGGGACAACTCTCTAAAGAAACAGCTAATAGAAATAACCCACAGATCCAACTAAATCGAGCTGAACACTGGGCCAGAATAGAGAGAGGGAAGTCTGCTTTCTCTCTACTTCTTCTCCCAAGATTTTCTGCACTTTGGCTGCTTTGATTAATTGCTTCAAAGATCCAGACAATGATAATGGCATTTTGATAATGATGGAAGTTAAAAAAAAAATAGGGCACCAAGCATGTCCCCTGGTGCTCAGGCTCCTGGGAAGAGACTATCTACAAGGACAGCACAGTGTGAGTAAGGGGACTCATGAATATTTTAAGCTGCAGCATTCCCAGAGCACAAGGAGGAAGCCTGCCTCCCCAATTATGCATTAAATGAGGCTGCAGTTCCCTCCCAGCCCCTCCCCAAGCTTGGGAGGCTGACTCATGCTTCATGGGAAGACCTTTCTTCCATGCAAGTCTGGGAAGTCAGCCAGCAGGCAAGCGGGTTTCTGCCCGCCTCCCAAGCCTGGCAGGACACAGCCTCTGTCTCTCACATAGCCTCTTTCCCTGTCTGTGATCAGACAAAGACATGGGGTTTTCTAGACAGCCCTATAGAGCCAGGGAGAGGCTGGGCCTACAGCCTCCTCTTCACCTTGACCTTTTGAGGGCAAGCACAAGCCGCAGGCACCGTCTTTGAAGTATCTGCCCCAATATTTTAGACTTATCACTCAGGATATAAAAATAGGTATTTCTTGGGCCAGGAAGATGGCTTGATGGTTAAAATACTTGCTAAGCAAGCATGAGGTATGGTGTTCAGATCCTCAGAGCCCACATAAATGCCTAGCGGGTATATTGGCCACCTGTAGAGCAAGCTAGCTAGCCAAACTAGTCATATTGACCATCTCTGGATCAACGAATGGAGTTCACTTCAGTTAATTAGATGGGAGACTCCTGACAAACACCTTCAGGCTGTAAGCATGCAAACACACATGTACACATGCGCATGCAACCTACCCACCAACACATGTACCTACATACAAGCAAACATGCATACATATACACACCACATCTACCTACATGAGACAAACATGCATGCATACACACAGCATACACTGAAACAAAATATGAACATGTCTTAAGAATGGGGGAAGAGAGAATCCTCGGAGCATCCAAGTTTCCTGGCATGACTCCAATGTCCCCTGGCAGATAGAGAGTCCATGAGTGTGCTGCTCTGGAGCCTGTACTCCCCCACCAATCCATAGCTGCCCCAGAGGAGGGACAAGTCATTTGTCAGCAATTATCCCATGAGTGCCATCTGTGTGTCAAGCCTCACCCTCATTGGCCTGTATTCTTCTAAGTTCATTTTAACACACACACATAGAGGGGAGAGGGTTATTCTTTCTTCTACTATAACTGAACTCTTCGAAACAGGAAGGAAAAGAAAGAGTAACCCAGTGAAGCCTGACTATGACTCACTGAACTGAGCAGGTGAAAAACCTAGCTGAGCTTAGTGGTGAAGGCCTGTAGTCCTACATACTGAGGAAGCCAAGGCAAGAGAATGGCATGTTCAAGACTAATCTAGACTAGAGTAAGTTCGAGGCTAACTCTATGAGACCTTGCCCCCAATTTCAAAACAAGTAAAAAATAGGACTGGAGATATAGGCCAGTGGTTGAGTACTTGTCCAGCACACATGAAGGTCTGTATTCCATTACCACTGGCTCGAATAAGCTAATAAACAAATCCAGTCGCCCAGCCATTTCCTCCTCATCCCTGACTCCAGGGTCCCACTCTCCACAACTTGGTGCTGCTTGTTCTCACATGCATCTTTTAAACCTTCATCTAGCTTACAGCCCCTCCGCAATTTATTGTAGTTTTCAATGTTTTACATTTTACTATGGCTCCCAGAGTTCCTGTTTGTACATCAGAGTTGAATGCAGAATTCTCGCGTACTCATTCAGTCTCTTCTAACGTACAGCAGACGTGGGGAGCACTGGAGAACAGTGCCTGTTTTGTAAACCACAGTGGCAGATGTCAACAAAGTGCATAATCACTACCCAGCATTTGTGAAAGCCGTTTCCAGAGTCCCAGCAACGATCACATGTCTTTCCATTCCGGAGCCTCCACCTGGTAATGACTTACCCAGATCTTTCACCACGAACCCATTGCTGCTGGATGCGAATCAACAAGCAGCAAACACCAGGAGCTGTGGGCCCCCCGCCCATGCACCACCTCTTCTTATAAATAAAGTTTTATTTGAACACAGCCATCCTCACTCGGGAACAAGGCACCACATTGCTTCTGAGCCCACAACATTCCATCTCAGGCTCTTTGAAACGGTGTCTACAGGTCCCTGTTAAAGGCTTTCACACAACCTGAGATGCACAGCAGGCACATTGGTATCTGCTTCTTTTGCTCCACGGCGTGTTTGTGAGATTCGTATATAATTGTAGCCCATCGTTCTGGCTGATAGATGATACTCCATTTTGTGTTTACAATGCAGTCTATTTACCCATTCAACTATAGATGGATGTTTGGGTTGCTTCCCATGCGGGGCTCTTATGAATAATCCTGCAGACAACATTTTGCTCATGTCTCCTGGCGCAGTCCATCCACTACAATCACGGCAAGGTAATCCATTACATTAGTACATAATAACATAGCTATTTGATCACCTGATAATAGATGTGGACGCCAGTAATTTCCAAAGGAGTCTATGCTGAAATTACCTGGCAGCTTCAGAATAATACCTAGGTCACACCCAAGCAATTGTAATTTACTTGATGTGGGTGGGATGTTCATAGCTCTGGGCTTTGGAATTTTAGAAATTCTCCAGTTGGCAAAAACAAGGTGAAAGGGAGAAGGGAGCCTTATGTATCATTGATAGAAATAGTAATTAGTGTAGCCACCATGGAAAGCAGTTTGGACATTCCTCAAGAGATTGAAAAATAGAACTACTAGCTGTATCTGCCTTGGTTTATACCCAAAGGTGTCAAAGTCAATTACAACTAAGATATCTACCCACCCATGTTTATCAGAGCCAAGTTATTTAATCAGCTACAGGCCCTTCAAAAGGTGATGGTTGATTAAAATGGGATATATAACACAATATCATTCATCCATTAAGAACAAAACCGTGTCATTTACAGGGAAACAGATGAAAACAAAGGTCATCTGTTAAGTTGGGTAAGCCAAGGCTCAGAAAGCCAGGTGTCAAGTTTTCTCTCACTCACTTTTAAGAGACGAAGACAGAAAGAAATGGGAGGAAAACTGGTTAAGAATAAGAAGGGACCAGGCAGGGGAAAAGTGTGGGTTACAGGGATTCAGATGCTGGAGGGGCCTGAAGTCACTCAGTATGTAGACTCTGTCTAAGGAGCTGAGTTGATCCCGAGTCCACAGAAGAAAGTCAGATGTTTCAATGTGCACTTTTAATCCCAGCACTAAGGGAGAGACAGAAAGATCCCTGAAACTTACTGGCCAGCCAACCTAATGAATCCCAAGTCCCAATAAGAGACTCTACCTCAAATCGTAAGACAGAAGAGTCCTAAAGAATGACACCTAAGGTTGACTCCTGAATTCATATGCCTACACTTGCACGTATGTGTGCACCCAAGTACATAACCACAAACACAGTGAAGATGATGCTGACATTGCTGTCCTGAAGGATAGAGATGTACATCCATATAGATATAGAAATGGATGAATATGTGAATGAATTATCCTAGATTCCTATTTTTTAGATCACCACGACTATTAAGTTTATTAGTTCCCAAGGCTATAACACATAGCCACACATTTTTGCACAACTTTAAAGAAGTCATACCCAGTTGAGTTTTCTGACAATATCAAACTATAAACAGGGCAGAAATTCTAACACTGGTTTCGTGGCAAACTTCGGTGGCTTCTCTGAGATGAAGACAGTGAAAAACGCCCTCACCCCGTCATGTTCTTTGGCTGGCCATCTGTACTTCACAGAAAATCCAAGCAATCCTTTCCATCTCAAACCAGACTGTGTCTGTGAAACATTACCCTTGACCAAGTCACAGCACCAGACTTCAAACATGGCTGTTATATAAACACATCCTCACACGAGATTCCTTCAACCTGAGCTTTCGAGAGAAAACAATTACTTGCTAATACTGCCATTGCAAACCTTTCCTGGTACTGTGTTTAAATGGCTTGGGAGGTCTCAGGAGCTGAGGCCTGGTGGGCAGATATGAGTCACTGAATTCTTTGTTTCTCAGTAAGTCATGATATGACAAACAGAAGCATTTCCCTTGGCCACTGCCACACCCTTCTGACATGATGGACTGAGTTATCTCTGAAACCACGAGCCAAAATGACCCTTTCCCCATAGGGTTGTGTCTGTCACAGTGACTCACAGTCACCAAGGCCAAAGTCACATCCCTGCTTCTCAGTAGAAGCCCCCGGAGGTCAAGGCAGTCTGCATCTCTGGCCTCTGAAACTCAACTTTTATTGGAATTTTGTTTGATCTTTCTTTTCTTTTTTACTTCATATCCCTCTGTCCTGATACTGGGTCCTAAAACAATATGCTCCACATTCCTCACAGGTCACACAGACAGCACTCCCAACACATGCTCAAAGACAAGTTCTGTGTGGTACGTGTGGTACCCAACCCACAGCTGCCACTAGCCTGTAACTGCTGTAGAAACAACAGGCACAAAAGTAGGGCCCATGTAGAAACGGGTTTTGTTTGTGTGTGTGGAGGGGGTGCCTTAAGTAGCATACAGAAAAGACTAGAAGGCTGTGGACCAGACATAGCAGCAGGATTAGATGCAAGTGACAAGAATCATGCTCCCGCCAGGCCTCTCCCAGCATCCCTGGGGAGGGAATGTGCTAGACTATAAGAGATTAAAGAGATCAGACCCTGAACAAAGATGCCAGATGGCCCCCAACATGGTCAAAGGACCATCAGTCAAGTCCTGCTGGGAGAAATATTTTCTCAAGGGATAACTCAGTATGTGGCTACTGTCTTAGCCAGCTAGGAGTACTTCAGCAAAATACAAGTTGGTAGCTTAAACAACAGAAATGTGTTCCTCCCAGTTCTTGCAGTGGTTTGAATAAAAATGGCCCCCATCAAGAATGGCACTATTAGAAGGTGTGTCCTTGTTGGAGTGGGTCTAGCATTGTTTGAGGAAGTGTGTCACTGTGGAGGTAGATAGTTCATGATGGCATGCAGGCAGACGTGGTGCTAGAAGAGGATCTGAGAGTTCTTAAATCTTGACCCATAGGCAACAGAAAGTGGCTCACTGGGTGCGGTTTGAGCATATATTAGACCTCAAAGCCTGCCTCCACAGTGACGCACTTCCTCCAAAAGGACCACACCTGGTCCCACTAAGCCACACCTCCTACTACTAGGCCACACCTCCTACTAGTGCTACTCCCTTTGGAGGCCATTTTCTTTCAAACCACCAGAGTTAGTAGCCTCAGAAAACCCAGAGGAGCAGAGGCCATAGACCCTGGGTGGAACCTTAATCTGCCTGACTATTCATGGGGTTCCTTTGACCCTCAGTTTCCCGTACCTGTCTTATATGGATGTTGCCTTGAAAACTGGGGACAACAGTGTGACCTCAGCACACCACTGTCCTCCATCTGGCTAGAGAGAGCCTGCCCTGTGTAGGCAAGACAGGCAGCGTGCCAGGCCTCAGGAAACAACTCTAGTCCCAGCCAGAGGCCTCCATGCTGGGAGCTTTGCACTAACATCGCCACAGGACAGACCATACTGATCCTATTTTAATTACTCTTCCCAGGCCAAGGCTCTGGCTTCTTGGAGTCCTGTCCTACTCATGCTGGAAGTCAGAAGTTGCTGGCCAAGAAAGGCTAGCTTGGGCAAGGGCATGCAGTCACAGCTGACAATGACCCAAGCAGTCAAGCTCAGCTGAAGCCTGCACCTGCGAGACACATGCTGCTCACAGGAGAGCAGCGACTGAAAGTTCTAGTGCTGCGCACTCCTGTGCCTTCGGGGCTGGTCCCAGATGTCTCTCGGGCAGGAGGGGGGACTCTGTTCATTGGAATTCTGAAGTCTATGAGGTCTCCACTCACCCCCTTCTTCAGCCTCCTTCTTCTTCACCTACTTGTTCAGTCTTCAGGGCCTGATTCCCAGGACATCCCACAACTCCTCAACCCTATTTTTGGTCATTCTGCTGTCCCCCCACACACATTGCCACATGCCTCTGGACCTTAGACCCTTGCCATCTCTGCCGACACTCACACTGGCTCTTCTCTCAACTAGCCCATCTCTTCCAGCTCACATCCGCCCCCTCTAAGAACCCTTGCTGGCGGCTTGCTGGGTCTCTGTCTCCTAGCATCACGGCACATAGCAGACGTGCATTGTCTCTTTGCATACCTGATGCACCTGAAGTACCACAGCATCATCTTCCCCACTAGGTCTCTAGCACGGGGGCTGGAACACAGCGGCTTAGCTGTGGGAGAAAGCAAGCTAGGATGTGCAGTTTGTCATCCTAAGGAAACAGGACACACTGTTGTTAGCTGAGGAGGATAGTATGAAACCCAGCTCAGCACTCAGGTCCTGCCTGATCTGGTTCTATCCACTTCTCCAGCCCCATCCAGATGTTGCCTCCAGAATGCTTACATTTCAACCTTCTGATCCTTCACTATTCTGCTCCCTCCTCTGTGCCTTATTGGGGCCTGGCACCTTTTCAACTTACAGCCCCATTATGCTGTATGGGAGTAGCAGTGTCTGGCCCTTTAGACATCAGCTCTGGAAAAGCAACTCTGCCTCTTAGTCACTCCTCGGATGCTTTCTACCACAGCGCTGAATACACATTGCACAAAATAGACACTCAGCAAGTAACATTCCAGTTAATAAAGCCTTTCCCTTTCACAGGGCGTCCTCCAAAGGGGAGCTTGAACAGTTCGCCTCGCTTCCCTGTGCCTCCATTGTCTTGCTCACTGAGCGATGTTGACAAATTGTTGTGAGAAAGAAATGCTCAGTACTGGGAGTGTGGCTGGCACCCTACATACAGCAGGCATTAAATAAAGTCAGGTAGCCTCAGCCTCCAGCTAGGACAGCTTCCTACACAACCAAAGACACTGATGACATATTGCTACTAGGGTTACGGTGGCTTCAAGTAGTAAGCTCCATTTGTTCAATATATGGTGAAAACATCAAGGTCACAGCTGCATGTGTATCTATATATACATGGACAAGTGTGCACACACACACATACACACACACATGCACCATCAGTATCAGACTAAGGAGCATTTAAAATGATCACAGATGGGAACTATTAATGGTAACCATGCTCCCTTTAAGTCATCACTGAACCTTTGCAGGGGGAAGGGGTGCGCATGTGCTCATGGCACACATGAAGGCCAGGGCAGAATGCTAGGTGTCCTGCTCCATAACTCTTTGCCTTATTTCCTTGAGACAGAGATGCTTAATGGACCTGGAGGTAGGCTGGCGGTCTGAAAGCCCCAGAGATAGGCTGACTCTGCTTCTCATAGTGCAGGAAATATAGGCACACACACAGCCGTGCCCAGCTCTGTGGGTGCTGAGGATTTTAACTCAGGCCCTCACCTACCTACTGTCTCAGCAGGACTTGTCACTGAACCTTCGACCACAACAAACACTTTGTAGAAATGTCTGTGGAGCGCAAAGAGGGAAGGAGAAAAAGAACATGCAGGAAAGGGGAGGGGAGAGAGGGAGGAAAGGAATGGAGAACAAGAGAAGACAAGGAGGAAGGGTGGGGAGGGCAAGAGAAGGGAGGGGATAGAGGAGAGACGGGGGAACACATGATCTGTAAGCCAATGTCCGCATTAGACCCGGGACACGGAGGAAGAGAACAACAAACAGCAAAAGCACCCTGCTTGCAGTCTGACCACATGATTCATTTCCATAAGAGAACATAGCTAGAGTTCAAGGCTGAACAAGATCAGGGCCAAATGCCAACGGGCCCACCAGGCAAACAGACACACAGGGAACGCGAGCTCTGCTCTGACCTATTTATACAGTTCTTCAAAGATTCCATAAATATGTAGTACAGACTACTATATAATTAGAAGCCGTGATTCTTACTCCTGAGGGGAACCTTTCCATGTGAACAGTTAATTTTCAATGTAAATTCACTTTATGTGGCTGGTTTTTAATTGTGAAAAGGGCATTTTTTAATTTAAATAAGCATCATTAGTTTTCTTTTCCAAACCCTGTATTTAGGTGAGCATGGGCATGAAGCATGGGGGTCTGGTCTGCTCAGCTGAGCCGAGCAAGTCAGCAATCCTCCACGCCTCAACTTTCTCTTCTACACAATGGAGCTCAGGGAACTCATGGAAGATGGCCGGCTCTAACAATCGCTTCCTCCTTTCCTGGTGATTAGAACCCAAAACAGAGACCCGGGAGACTGGCACCCACTTATGCCCCGGTTTTCCCAAGATTGAGAAAAGGGGTTCCTTGTGAGGTCTCTAGGGAATACAGTCTGTCTTCCCCAGTCCTTCCCACTGCCACCCAAAAAGCATCTCCTCAGCGAGCAGACTCACTCTACGATACAATGAGCCACTCTGCTCAGCCCCTCCCTGAGAACTAGCCCTCCCACCAAGCTGCTTTTCCGTGGGACCACATTCATTATTAACTGAATAAAAACATTTATAGGATCTTTTTTTATAAACGGTCACGGGAATCCAGGGCTAAGCAAACAACCCAAATTAGCTCTTAAAACACAAACCAGCCTGTCCCTCCTACATACAGTGCTCCCAGGGCTTCCCATTACCACAAATATCAGTTTCTTTCATTGCGGCAGGTGAGCTGTGGTCCCCGCTCTTCCTTGCTGACCTTGGCTGGTGTCCTCTCGGCCTGACCCCTATGCCTGGCCACACTGGCCTGTCTGAAATCATCCAAACTGAAGCAAATCCTCAAAGTCAACTCGCCAGAGGACAGAACTACAGGAGGCCCTGTCTGTCTTCAAATTCTTCACCTTCCACAAGTGTGGCTGCAGGCAGTGAGATGGCTCAGCAGTAAGGTGCCTGCTGGAAGGCTGCTTGTGTTTGATTCCTGGCCCACAGGAAGGAGAGAACCCCTGGCTTCCACATGTGTGCCGTGCCATGTGAAAGTCCACACACAAATGCAGACAAAATAAATAATTTAAAATGTAATAAAAAAATGAAAAAAATTAAGTAGGTTGCCCATGAAGACCCTACATTCGTATGGACAGAACTAAGGGACTCAGCAGATTATTAATAATGAATTAGAATTGCGAGGAAAGTGTGTTAGGGGAGTTCTGGGAGAGCTCGAGGAGGTAGATGGGGTGAATATAGTCACGATACACTGTACATGTATGAAATTTTCAAAAAATAAACAAAAGTATTATATTTTAAAGTACTTGGGGAAAACTATTTGCACTGAAAATATGTTTTTCTTACATTTTCCATAAACAATATAACAACCTTTCTATAGCATTTAGATTATGGTAAATGCTCTAAGTGATCCAGCGACAATTTCAGTTTTCAAGAGGACTGTATAAGTTGTATGCAAACACTATACCATCTTTTAGAGGTATCTGTGTTTTTTAATATAGACAGGGTATTCTAAAATCAGTGTCCCTTGGATACCAAAGGACATCTCTCCTCCCTGTTGATATAAGGTACTGAAATGGTGGGATATTTGTTATGCAGCACTGTTGACATTAACAGCTGACTGATGTAGTGTTCTGGTAGTTCCATTTACTAGATACACAATCTTTAGAAAGTCACTTAACCTCTTTGAACCTCGGAATGCTTTACAATTTTTTGAAGATAAAGTCATCTCTTCTCCACTAACTTCATGCTGTGACTGTGGGACAACAGATGAAAAAGATTTTAAAAACTGAAAAAAGTGATTGAAAATATAATAACATTACCAGCAGGCACTGGTTTGACCTGGCAACAGAGCATGGCTCAGCAGTGTAACCCAGGACATCCGCCATGAAGCTCATCATGTCCCCAAATTTCAACAAGCCAGGAATCAAAAGTCATTTTCACTCCTGAGAGCTTACCTGAGGGGCACCATCATGGGTCCACACAAGTTAAAACGGTGGAAAATGGAAGCAACCTCCATGTCCATCAATGGAAACCCACATAAATCTACAGAATGCACCCACAAGATAAAATCTGCTATAGCACCACTTACAATCATATTAGGTCAGAGAAGTTTTGCAAATAATACTTCTTGGGAACTGGAAGATCCAGGGAGGTGATTCAGGAGCAAATCTGGATGAGAGAAGAAAGATACTGGACAGAATGTGGGTCTTCTACTCCAGTCTCGATGGCAGTGATGCTCAGGGCTGGAGAGATGGTTAACAGGGCTTGTATATCCTGCAGAAGATGGAACCTTGATTCCCATAATTACATCAGGTATCTTAAAATCACCTACAATACCACCTCCAGAGCATCTAACACCCTCTTCTGGAAACAGAACCCACCCATCCCATACACACACATGTGTGTGCATGCATGCATGCCCACATACACACACACATACATGCATGCACAAATAAAAACAAAATAAATCTTAAAAAAGAAAAAGTCAAAGAAAATCTCAAATTACACTTGCTCTTTGGACCAAATACCTCTGCTCCCCTCTGCTCCATATAACGTGTGTGCTGAAGCTCTGTGACACTGTGAGCCCAGGCATCTGACCAGTAACAATTCTGTTTGGGAAGGAGTGAAACCTCTGGGAAGTCAGGTCTAGCTGTCAGATTTGGGATGCAGGCCTTGAGAGTTATACTCTGGTCTACTTTCCATCTTGTCTGCATTTCCTGATCCACTAAGCTGTTGGCAACCCTCACCCAATCCCCCTCTAGCCTGGAATGACCAACCTCTGCCTCCACCATGATGGACTAAATTCCCTCTGAACTGCAGGTCGAAAGAGAACCTTCCCCCCTAAGATCACGTGTGTCAGTAGTTGTCATTGAAGCAAGCCCTGATCCTCAGCACAACAGTGCTTAAAGGTGGTGCTTCGGGGAGAGTTAGGTTTAAATGAGACCGTAACTGTAATAAACATCTGTTATTGTGGAACAATGGTCTGTACCCTGTCAATTGTATTTTAATAAAATGCTGATTGGCAAGTAGCCAGGCAGGAAGTATAGGCAGGACAACCAGACAGGAAGTAGAAGCAGGTCAATGAAAACAGGAGAATTCTGGGAAGAAGGAAGCAGATTCTGCAGTCATGACCCAGCCACAGAAGAAGTAAGATGTGACTGCCTCACTGAATAAGGTACCAAGACATGTGGCTAGCATAGACAAGAATAATGGTCTAATATAAGTTGTAAGAGTTAATAAGAAGCCTGAGCTAATAGGCCAATCAGTTTATAACTAATGTCAACCTCTGTGTGATTTCTTTGGGACTTAACAACTGCGGGGACCGGGCAGGACAGAAACCCTATTATTCCAGCCCTAGTCTGTGGAATTGCATTACAGCAGTCTGCTGTGAACTGTTATTTATCTCCACGAAATCCGTGTGCTGACTCACTACCCCTCAACGACATGATATTTGGAGGTGGGACTTTGGGGAGGTAATTAGAATTGAGTGAGGTTATAAGGGCAGAAGTCTCATGAATGGAATGAGTGTCCTTAAGTCACCAGCCAGCTTGCTTTCCTCTCTGCTCTCCGCTATTGGAGAATTTACCAACCTGGAAGAGGTCCCTGACCAGACCCCACCTACACTGGCTCACAGACCTCAGTCCTCCAGCCTCCAGAACCGTGAGCAATAAATATCAGTTGTAGCTAAGTCGCCCAGTCTACAGAGGTTTGATCAGCATCTTGAACAGGATGAGATAAAGCCCAAGCACATTGAGAGAATTTCTCAAGAAATGACTGTAACAGAGAACCGTTTTGCCAGCTACTGAAAGAAGTTTATGGACCACCACTGAAGAAACATAAATTCTGAAAGAAAAGTTACATGGAGAGGGGGTGACTCTTGACTTAGCTAAACATGCTCAATGTTTGCTGATCAACTGTGGTCCTCTATGGGTGAAAGATGACACTAAGTCAAGGAATCAAATATTCAATAAGCCGCATTTTTGTTATGGCTTGAATGGGAAATTTACTCCCCAAATGCTCATAGGCTGAAGGCTTGATCCCAGAGAGAGCATCGCTACTGAGAGGTGCTTGGGTCCTGAGGGCTCTGAAATCATGTTACTTATTAAGCCATCAATAGGTTAATTACAATGTGATGACATTCTTGAAAAGTGATGGAAATTAGGAAGTAAACTCTAGCTGGAAGTAGGACACATGGGACACTGGTGGAAAGAAGTGCCACGCCCCAGCCCCTTCCTGTTTCTTCTCTTTACATTCCTGCAATCATGTGAGCAGTTCTGCTCGGTCACGCCCTCCAATTCATGATGCTCAGCCTCAATTCAGACCCAAAAGTACACAGTCAGCCAGATGTGGACTGACCACCCTGACATCACCAGACCCAGAAGTATGGAGTCAGCCAGATGTGGACTGGCCACCCTGAAATCACCAGATCCAGAAGTACAGAGTCAGCCAGATGTGGACTGACTACCCTGACATCACCAGACCCAGAAATAGAGTCAGCCAGATGTGGACTGGCCACCCTGACATCACCAGATCCAGAAGTACAAAGTCAGCCAGATATGGACTGATCACCCTGACATCACCAGACCCAGAAGTACAGTCAGCCAGATGTGGACTGATCACCCTGACATCACTAGCCAAAACAAAGCTTTCCTGTGTTGCCGTTTCTCTCCAGATTTTGCCATAACAAAATGTCCAGCTAATACAGACCTTAGGCCTACAGTTGAGTTGGGACATTCTAAGCCAGACCCATCTGAACACGATGAACTGGATGCCCGAGGGTCTCAGCTGCTGTGGGGAGGTCCTCAGAGCTCTGCCTCACCGCATGCTCACGACATTAACAAGCAAACATCTGTAAGGATCCATGAGGGCCAGGGCAAGGAAGCCCTGTGAAAGCTGCTTCCCCAGTATTGTTTTCGAGTGTCCTCAGAGGATGTCTCCTCCGGAAGTTCCTTGCCTGTCTTTTCTGAGAGGAACACCCTCTGTATACCTTTACTGTATTTCTCGTTTTATTCACAGCCTCTACCACTCCCTGACCTTGCAGACTTTATTGACGGATCCGCCATTCCTCTCCTCCATCAGTGTGTAGGTTAGGCACTGTGCCGGCTCACGTGTCAGTCAGTGTGTAAATTGGGCACTGTCCTGGCTCACGTGTCCATCAGTGTGTAGGTCAGGCTCTGTCCTGGCTCACGTGTCTGTCAGTGTGTAAGTCGGGCACTGTGGGTGACCCATGAAGGCTCAACACATGGTAAGAGTTCAGCCCACATTTGTGAGAGGCAAGAAAGAAGGAGATGTCAATTCTAACTCAATGGAACCAACAGACTTTGACAGAGGGGCAGTAGCGATGGAGGTGACCATCCTAAAATACTATGAGTAACAGTTAGGAAAGACGCAACCATGTGCTGCTGCAAGGCCCTCTAAGAGATTCTCTGCATCTACAAGGAGGGACAGGGCCACAGGGTAGCCAGAGGAAACACACAGACCCAGTGGGGAGATTTGAGTCCGTCCTAAACAGGCCACAGACAGTTCTCCAGACACTACGAAAATCATTTCAATAAAGCAATTCCACCTTGAAAAGACACGAGCTACGGAGCTTCAGTTTCTCCAGAATTTTGTATTAATTATTTCCTGGCCTAAGGCATTCTATGTTAATTGCTCTCAATTGAAAAACTCCATGTTTATGTTTGTGTTAGCAAAAGGCTGTGGGGATATGTCATTTTTAAAAATCATTTAAGTCCTCAAGACAGTGCCTCCATCTTCCAGAGCAGACCAGGCTCACAGACCTCCAGCAACCAAGCAGCCTCTTCAGAGGACATATTGACATACATATGTTCCTCCCCTCCAGTTCTGAGAATGGAGTAAATGTTTGGTTTTGTTTTCCTTCCTTCTGCGTATTTCCCCATCTTTAGCCTCTATTGCAAGAGAATTTTATAGTCCAAGCTACCAGAAGTAAAGTTTCCTCCTCTGGGTATGAACCGGAGTCTCTAGGGGTCAAAGGCAAAGGTGAGGGCTGCAGCGATGGACCAGTCTGTAGTGCTAGCCATAAGCACGAGGCCTTGAGCTCAGTCCCTAGCAACTGTAAACAGCTGAGCAGAGTAGGCACACTTAGAATCTCAGCGCTAGGGGGGCACAGGGAGATGGAGACTTAGAACTCATTGACTAGTCAGTCTTGACCAACAGGCAAGTGAGGAGTCCCCAAAGAGCTATTGATGCTAGAATCTTCCACCAGACTAGTTCACGGGGCCAGCAACATGACTCCGGGAACCCATATCAAGACTGGCTGCTCAGAACCCAATAATTTATTTTCTAGAGCAAGGTGACCACATTAGAGCGCAGGGGACAGATCCATAACTTCGTAAATAAAGTTTTCTTGGGACTCCACCTTACCATTTTGCTTATGCTTGGTCTGTGTCTGAATCTTCTGCATGACTGTAGGGCTGAGGAACTACAGAGACCAAAGGACTTGCCAAGTCCGCGGAAGCTGCTCTCTTGCCCTCTGAAATGTGTTTTCATGAAAAGCTTGTGACTTGACGCTTGTATTCTAGAGTGATGTTGTCGAACAAAGATATGAGAGCCATGTAGCAAATTTCCAAACAACCACATACAGAACAAAAGGAAACAAGTCAATTTTAATAAAATGCTTTATTTAACCCGGTATATTCAATGTATTATTGTGACAACACATAATCCAGTTACATTTATGAAAAATTAATGAAGTTTGTCTGAGAAGGTGGCTCAACTGAGAAGGTGGCTTGCTTGGAAGGTGGCTCGCTTGGAAGGTACCTCAGCCATTAACATGCTTGCCTTGCAAGTGTAAGAACCTGAGTTCCATCCTCAGAACCCATGTGGAAAATGTCAGAAGAACCCACAGGCATAAAGGCAAGCCCTACCTGAATGGGTTCCTGGAGCTGGAAGGATGATGTGGAAGGAGGGCATACAAACAGGAAACCCCAGCAAGAGAGTAATGAATAGCCATCATGGTCCTGCTGCTGCAGGCAGTGCTACTTAGCATCCCTTCATTCTGTACATCTGTTGCCTGCATGCTGATCAACGTCATCCATAATTTAGCAATATGTGTCTTCCTACATACAGTGAAAGGCTCACTCCCAGCAACCCTGACCAAGGGAAGCTCAGCTTTTGATACACTGGGAACAGAGAGACTCCTGCTCCTACCAACATTTTCCTCAGCATCTCTTTTGTTCTACTCCACACACAAGGCACCTTATGCACCTAGTACAATGCTGTTCGCTTCCTCAGCAGACTGCTGCCTGAGCATCACTTATACCATGTAGTTCATCTCTTTGAAATCAAATACTGAAAGACAGGTTGGGAAAACTTTTTCTTAGATTACATAATGCTTTATTAACTTTAATTTTTAATTGTTTTTATTGAGCTATATATTTTTCTTCACTCCCCTTCTTTACTCCCCCTCCACTTCTACCTTCTACCATGATCCCCAAACTCCCAATTTACTCAGATCTTATATTTTTCTACTTCCCATGTATTTAGATCCATGCATGTCTCTCTTAGAGTCCTCATCGTTGTCTAGGTTCTCTGGGATTGTGAATTGTAGGTTGGTTTTCTTTGCTTTATGTCTAAAAGCCACTTATGAGGGAGTACATATTATATCTGTCTTTCTGAGTGTGGGTTACCTCATTCAATATGATGCTTTCTAGATCCATCCATTTGCCAGCAAATTTCAAGATGCCATTATTTCTTTCTGTTGTATAGTATTCCGTTGTGTAAATGCACCACATTTTCTATATACATTCTTCAGTTGAGGGGCATTTATGTTGTTTCCAGGTTCTGGCTATGACAGACATTGCTGTTATGAGCATAGTTGAGAACATGCTCTTGTGGTATGATTGAGCATCCTTTGGGTATATACCCAAAAGAGGTTTTTCCGGGTCTTGAGGTAGGTTGTTTCCTAATTTTGTGAGAAATCACCATACTGATTTCCAAAGCATCTGTACCAATTTTTATTCTCACCAGCAATGCAAAAGTGTTCCCTTTACCCCACAACCTCTCCAGCATAAGATGTCATCACTGTTTATGATCTTGGCCATTCTTACAGGTGTAAGATGGAATCTCAGAGTTGTTTTGATTTGCATTTCTCTGATGACAAAGGATGTTGAGCATTTCCTTAAGTGTCTTTCAGCCATTTTACATTCATTTGTTGAGAGTTCTCTGTTAAGGTCTGTGCCACATTTTTTATTGGATTATTTGTTTTTTTGATGAACAATTTCTTGAGTTCTTTGTATATTTTGGAGATCATCCTCTGTCTGATGTGGGGTTGGTGAAGATCTTTTCCCATTTTGTCTTGTTTACTGTGTCCTTTGCTTCACAGAAGCTTCTCAGTTTCCGGCAGTCCCATTTTATAATTGTTTCTCTCAGAGTCTGTGCTGCTGGAGTTACATTTATGAAGTGGCGCCAATGCCTTCAAGTGTACTTCCCACTTTCTCTTCTATGAGGTCCAGTGTGGTTGGTTTCATGTTGAGGTCTTTGATCCATTTGGACTTGAGTTTTGTGCACGGCAAAAGATATGGATCTATTTTCATTCTTCATGTTGACATCCAATTATGCCAGCACCATTGGCTGAATATGCTTTCTTTTTTGCATTTTATATTTTTTCTTTCCTTATCAAAAATCAGGTGTTCATAAGTGTGTGGATTGGTGTCAGATCTTAGATTAGATTCAATTGTTCTTCCTGTCTGTTTTAATGCCAATACCAGGCTGTTTTCAGTATTGTAGCTTTGTAGTAGAGTTTGAAGCCAGGGATGGTGATGCCTCCAGAAGTTCCTTTATCGTACAGGATTGTTTGGGCTATCCTGGGTTTTGTTTCCTTTTCCATAGGAAGTTGAATATTGCTCTTTTGAGGTCTCTGAAGAATTTTGCTGGGATCTTGGTGGGAATTGCATTGAATCTATAGATTGCTTTTGGTAAGATTGCCAATTTTACTATGTTAATTATACCAACCCAAGAGGATGGGAAATAGTTCCACTTTCTAGTGTCTTCTTCAATTTCTTTCTTCAAAGATTTAAAGTTCTTGTCATACAGGTCTTTCGCTTGTTTGGTTAGAGATACTCAGGGATATTTTATGCTATTAGTGGCTATTGTGAAGGGTGATGTTTCTCTGATTTCCTTCTCAGCCCGTTTAGCATTTGCATAAAGAAGGGCTATGGACTTTTTAAAGTTAGTCTTGTATCCTGCTACATTACTGAAGGTGTTTATGAATTGTAGAAGTTCCTTGGTAGAATTTTTGGGGTTGCTTATGTAAACTATCATATCATCAGCAAATAGTGAGAGTTTGACTTCTTTTCTGATTTGTATCTCCTCGATCTTTTTCATTGTCTTATTGCTCTAGCTAGAACCTCAAGTAGTATATTGAATAGATATGGAGAGGGTGGACAACCTTGTCTTCCTCCTGATTTCAGTGGGATTGTTAGAGTTTCTCTCCATTTAGTTTGATGTTGGCTGTTGGCTTTCTCTATATTGCCTTTATTATATTTAGGTATATTCCTTGTATCCCTGCTCACTTCAAGACTTTTATCATGAAGGGATGTTGTATTTTGTTAAAGGCTTTTTTTGGGGGGCATCTAATAAGATGATCATGTAGAGGTTTTTTTTCCCAGTTTGTTTATATAGTGGAATACATTGACAAATTTTTGTATGTTGAACCATTCCTGCATCTCTGAGATAAAGCCTACTTGGCCATGGTGGATGATTTTTATGATGTGTTCTTGGATTTGATTTGCCAGGATTTCATTGAATATTTTTTGAGTGTGGCTTAGATATTAGGGTAACTGTAGCCTCATAAAAAGAGTTTGGCAATGTTCTTTCTGTTTCTATTGTGTGGAACAATTTGAAGACTATTGGTATTAGCTCTTCTCTGAAAATCATGTAAAACTCTGCACTGAAACCACCTGGCCCTGGGCCTTTTTTTTTTTTTTTGACTGGGAGACTTTTGATGACTGTTTCTATTTTTTATAGCAGTTATAGGTTTATTTAATTTGTTTACTGGGCCTTGACTTAATTTTGGTAAGTGATATTTATCCAGAAAATTATCCATTTCCTTTAAGTCTTCCAATTTTGTGGAATACAGATTTTCAAAGAATGACCTCATGATTCTCTGGATTTCCTCTGTGTCTCTTGTTCTGTCCCCCTTTTCATTTCTGATTTTGTTAATTTGGATATTCTCTTTCTGCCTTTTGATTATTTTGCATAAAGGTCTGTCCATTTTGTTGATTTTCATGAAGAACCAATTCTTTGTCATTGATTCCTTGTATTGTTTTCTTTTTTCTATTTGTTAATTTCATCTCTCAATTTGATTATTTCCTCCCATCTAGTCCTCCTGGGTGAGTTTGCTTCTTTTTGTTCTAGAGTTTTCAAATGTTCTGTTAATTCACAAGTATGGGATTTTTCTAGCTTCTTTATGTAGGCATTTAGTGCTATGAATTTTCTTCTTAACACTACTTTGATTGTGTCCCATAAATTTGTGTATGTTGTATGGTCATTTTCATTGAATTTTAGGAAGTCTTTAATTTCTTCCTTTATTTCTTCCTTTACCCATTGGTGGTTCAGGTAAGCATTGTTTCATTTCCATGTATTTGTGAACTTTCTGGAATTAGTGTTGCTGTTGAATTCTAGTTTTAAGCCATGGTGATTAGATGGATACATGGAGTAATTCCAAATTATTTTATCTGTTGATGTTTGCTTTGCTACCTAGTATGTGGTCTGTTTTTGAGAAGATTCCATGAGGTGCTAAGAAAAAGTTATATTCTTTTATGGTTGAATAAAATGTTTTCTAGATACCTGTTAAGTCCATTTGTGTCATAACATCTGTTAGTTCCCTTATTTCTCTGTTAAGTTTCTGTCTAACAGATCTGTACAGTGGTGAGAGTGGGGTGTTGAAGTCTTCCACTATTATTGTGTGGGGATTGATGTGTGATTTAAGCTTTAGTAGTGTTTCTTTGATATCTGAGGGCTCCCTTGTATTTGGGACATAGATGTTCAGTACTGAGATTTCCTCTTGACGAATTTTTCCTGTGACTAATATGAAATGTCCATCTTTGTCTCTTTTGACTGATTTAAGCTTGAAGTCTATTTTGTTAGCTATAGGATAGCTACACCTGCTTGTTTCTTAGGTCCATTTGATTGGTATATTTTTCCTAACCCTTTACTCTGAGGTTGTGGTGTGTTACTTATGTTCTGCAGAAGGATGGATACTGTTTTTGTATGCAGTCTGTTAGCCTGTGTCTTTTTATAGTTGAGTTGAGTTTATTTATATTAAGAGATATTAATGATCAGTGATTCCTAGTTCCTGTTATTTTAGTTTTCATTGTTGGCAATGTTATTGTGTGTATGTTTTCCCTCTTTGGGATTTGCTGCTGTGAGGTCATATATTGTCTATGTTTTTGTGAACATAGCTAACTTCTTTGGGTTGGAGTTTTCCTTCTAGTACTTTGCATAGAACTGGAATTATAGCTAGGTATTGGTTAAATCTGGTTCTGTCATGGAATATTTTGTTTTGCCTATCTATTGTGATTCAAAATTTTGCTGGGTATAGTAGTCTGGGCTGGCATCTGTGGTCTCTTAATGCCTGCAAAACACTTGATCAAGACCTTCTGGCTTTTATTGTTTCCATTGAGAAGTCAGGTGTAATTTTGATAGGTCTGCCTTATATGTTACCTGACCTTTTCCCTTTGCAGCTCTTAATATTTTTTCTTTATTATGTATATTTAATGTTTTGATTATTATGTGGCAAGGGGACCTTTTATCAAAAAAAAATCCAGTCTATTTGGTGTTCTGTAAGCTTCTTGTATCTTTGTAGGCATATCTTTTTTTTTAGGTTGGGAAAGTTTTCTTCTATGATTTTGTTGAATGTATTTTCTGTGCTTTCAAGTTGAACTTGTTCTCCTTCTTCTATACCTATTGTTCTTAGGTTTGGTCTTTTCATGGTGTTTCATATTTCCTGGATATTTTATGTTAAACCTGTGTTAGATTTAATGTTTTCTTTGACTGACGAGTCTATTTCCTCTATTGTATCTTCAGCATTTGAGATTCTCTCTTCCTTCTCTTGTATTCTGCTTTTTATGCTTGCAATTATGGTTCCTGATCATTTTTCCATATTTTCTGTTTCCAGAATTCCCTTGGTTTGTGTTTTCTTTATTGTCTTTATTTCAGTTTTCAAATCTTGTATTGTTTCTTTCATCTGATTGCTTTTTCTTTGTTTTCTTTAAGGGATTTGTTGATTTCTTCTAATATTCTGTTTGTCTTTTCCTCCATTTCTTTAAGGGAATTTTTCATTTCTTCTTTAAGGACCTCAAACATTCTCCTAAAGTTATTTTTTAGGTTATTTTCTTCTGCTACATCTATATCAAGTCTTGTTGTTGTAGGGTCACTAGTTTTTGTTGGTTCCATGTTGCTCTTTGTGGTGTGGAGTATGTTCTTACCTTGCCTACCCATCTTTTCCCCTGATTAGTGTAGATGGAGCTGTGTTTCTGGTGATCAATCTTCCAGATGCCTGTGGATCCAAGGCTCAGATGGTTGCCCTTTGTGGTGCAGTCAGGGCCACAGTTCCAGTCACCACTGAAGTCACTTGGTGTTTCCAGTGGTCGCTGTGCACTTCTGGGGATCACGCTGCAATCCTGGAGGTCATTCAGGCCTTCTCCCATGGAGGTCAGTTGCTTTGGCCTGCTTCCACTGAGGTCACTGGCTCAGGCCTGGTACCACTGAGGTTGCTGGCTTGGCCCTGTTCCCACAGATGTCCCTGGATTGGGCCTGATCCTGCAGAGGTCCCTGATTTGGGCACAGTCCCACAGAGGTCTCTGTCTCCAGCCTGTTCCCTGGAAGGTCATTCCCTTGTACCTGCTCCTGTGGAGGTCACTTGCTTAGGCCTGTTCTGGCTGAGGTCACTGGCTAGGGCCTATTCTGGCAGAGATTGCTAACTTTACATTTTCTAAATGCTTCTGAGAAAGGAATGACAGATGGGCCTCAGCTCAAAATGGCGATCCTACCTCCAGGAATCTCAATGAGACTCACAGGTTGGGGAATCTTCGGGTGTTGAGAGGATGCTCTGAAAGCAAAGCAATCATGTGAATTTCTTTTCTCAACACTATATTTTTTTTTGTCATGGAAGCCTGTAAGATACATAAACCTTTTCTAAACCTAGCCAAGCCCTGAAAGAGTTAAGATCTCATGATGAAGCAAGGCAGATGAAGTTAAGAGCCACACCCTCTCCTATCCCAGAAGCCACCAGTATTGGGCAACTTGCCTGGTGTCTACTTTTCTACATCTTCTACATCTACCACCTTCAGGTTATGCTTTTCTGTGTGTTTCCCTTAAAGGAAAGATAGTGTTATCATTGTGCATGATTTTTTGTTTTGTTTTTTTTCTTTTTTTGTTTTGTTTGTTTTTCAAGGCAGGGTTTCTCTGTGTAACAGGCCTGGTTGTCCTGGAATTAGTTCTTGTAGACCAGACTGGTCTTGAACTCATAAAGATCTGCCTGTCTCTGCCTCCCAATTGCTGGAATTAAAGGCGTGTGCCACCACCGCCCAGATTTGTGTGTGTGTGTGTGTGTGTTTTTATGGTGTGGTAGTGCATGTTGGTAATCCTAGTGTTAAGGAAACAGAGACAGAAGCTTCCTGAGTCACTGGCCACACAGCCCAGCTTAACTGGCAAGTTACATATCAGTGGAAGATCCTGTCTCAAACAAAGTAGACATTACACAAAATGTGGAACCTGAGATTGTCTAGTGACTTCCACAATCAGATACATACATGTATATCCACACATACATAAACACACACAAACACATTAAGAAAATAATGATACTAACATTGACTTTTTCATACTAAGCCTTTACAATCTGGTATGTATTTTACATTAGCGGCACATTTGCACTCAAACTTCACTACCACAGTAACTTTGGGATGCCATATTGGAAAGGGCCACTCTTGAGTCATCCATGAATAAAGAAAAGGTGTCTCATCCCATGCAAAGGCTTCATGTCCTTGTCTTTATCAGGAATCCACAATCCATGACCACTGGCATACGTCTATGGTGGAAGTGTGGGGCTAACTGGTGCAGTTCAAGTCCCAGCTCTTCCCATGGGTCAGGCTGAGGTTGGGCTCTGGTGAAGACCCTTCCTCTTTGTCCCCTGCCTGCTCTCTGACCACCACCCTTCCCTTCCAGTGCTCTCCCAAGGAAGTCTTCACACAAGAATTCCATTTCAGGCTCTGCTTCTAGGGAAGTTGTCTGGGTTTGGGGAAATCAGAGAATAAGTATTTGTTGAGTACTTAGCATAAGCCAGACACTAGTAGCAATTGTCTTTCTACACAGTTATAAGGTGGGAAATACTATCCACATTTTAAATATAAAGACCCCATAACAGTGAGGCATGGTGGTGCATGTTTATAGCCCCAGAACTCCTGAGAAAGAGAATTTGAAGATTAAAACTTGCTGATTAAAACCCACCTATGAGTGATAATTGTCTTTCTGTGTCTGGGTTACCTCACTCAAAATGAAGCATAAAGCAAAGAAAACCAGCCTACAAACCACAAACCAGAGAACTTAGACAACAATGAGGACCCTAAGAAAGACATACATAGATCTAATCTACATGGGAAGTAGAAAAAGACAAGATCTCCTGAGTAAATTGGGAGCATGGGGACCTTGGGAGAGGGCTAAAGGGTTAAATGGGGGAGAGGAGAGGCAACAAGGGGAGCAGAGAAAAATGTAGAGCTCAATAAAAAAAAAACTTGCTGGGGCTACATAGTGAGGTTCTATATCCCAGTTACAAAATAATAATAATTATAATAATGTAAAAAATGAGAAGAAAGAGAGGTGTTGAGGGAAGAGATATGGGAGAGAGAAGAAGAGAGAAGAGAGCAAGGGAGAAGATGGAGGGAGAGTAGAGAAAAGGGAAATGGGGGGAGGAAAGAAATAGAAAGCAGGAGGAAGGAGAGTAGGGAGAGAGGAGAGAGGAGAGGGAAAGAGAGCATATATAGCCATTAATAACATGCTATAGAGCTATTTAGTAATATCTGCATAACAATGAATAATAATGATGAAATTATATATATTATATATATGAATATATAACATAATGAATATAATAATGGAATGTTTGAGGTATAAGATCCATTTGGAAAATAAGACAAAAGTCATCATGTGAATATGTGATTTTTTTTCCAAATATGACCAGGAAATTAATACTAAAAGGATTTTAGGTATGATCTAAATGATTTTGTCTCCCTAGAATTTGTATTTTAAAATCCTAACCCTCAAACCAATGACATTAGAAGGTGGAGCCTTTGGTAAGTTCCTAGACCATGAGGGCAGAACCTCACAAGTGTCACTCAGGGCCTTATAAAGCAGGCCTGAGGGAGCCCGCTTGTCCCTTCCACAGTAGCAGGATGAGGAGGAGGCGCCATTTTTTTTTTTTTTTTTTTTGCCTGCAATCTCACGGTATTCCATGCTGGCCTGAAACCCACAGTCCTCTGCTTCTACCTCTTGAGTGCTGGGATCACAGACACCTACTGCCATGTCTAACTCAACAAGGCACTGTCTTTGAGAGCGTGGACCTCGCCTGACACCACACCTGCTAGCATCCACGGCTAGCAAACAGGTTTGTGTTGTCATAGGACAGCCCAGGCACACCGAGACAGCGGTATACCAATATAGCATCACCAATCGCTTGATAAGTGTTGGTTTTGCCAGCACCAGGAAAGTGTCCCTTTACTGATCAGCGTTGGATCTACTGAATATACTACCATGCAATAGCTAAACAGCTTGGTTTGGTTTGGAAGTGACCAGACCAGGGCTCAACTCCCAGCTCTCACACGGGTTAACATCTCCAAACTTCGATTTTTACCTCTGTGAAAGGGACAAGGACCTGAAACTCTTGGCAGTGTTACAGAGAGTATGAATTTGCCTTCGAAGTGCAGTTTCCTCTCCAGCACAGAGTATGTTCTCAGTAAATGGGAGGCCAATAAACAGCCACTAGATTGTGCTGCCTCCAAGGTCAGTTTCATGTGTCCCCACAAGCAACTCATAGATTTCCACCATGACCTGCAAAACCCCCAGTTCTGCCAGTTCAGGTAGCTCCAAGCCCAGCAGCAGAGCTGGAGATTGACAGCTGTGGGTCCAGATGTTGTCCCTACTCAGCAGGATCTTTCTTGCACCCATCTTTGCATAATTAGACCACTTGAGTTCATTTGTGGGCAACATCCCTCGAGCTTACCAGCTTCAAGGGGCAGGAAGTTCTTTCCTTCACGTGATTAATGACACTTAAATTGGCCCAGTGACAATGAGTTATCCTAAAGGCATCAAATATTTAGCACTGAATTCTCCTTTGATAAAAATAGTCTACGGATTTTGAGAGTTATCATCCCAATGCCCCTGTGAACAAGCACATGATATCTTGCTTTCTGTCCCCCTGCATCAGGAATGGAGATGGCCTTTCTCTTTCTGGTGCTCCTTCCTGTGATGTCTTTAATCTGATGTCACCAGACTTGTTCACGGTGGTGCGATAATTGCTTTTCAATGTGTTTGTGCTTCAAACACCCAGAACTGCACCCCCCTAAAGAAAGCGTTGGGTTCTAAATGCAATTCTTCCCCACAAATGAGCCTCCGGGGCCTTCTGCACACAGACTAGCTACTGCCCCAGATACAGATACTCCTTGGAGAGAAGTCTCTACCCTGCATCATGTTCCCCTGATGTGGTCTTACACCTCCTCCAGGTGTACTTGCTTTCCTGTCTCTGGGGACAGACTCTGGCCCCTTTCCCACAGTTCGCCAGTGATGTTGACCTCGAGGTCTCAGTGGCTGCAGTCCCCTGATAACACACCACTCCTTACACCCCTGCCTTGTTCCAGTCCACCTTACAGTACTTCTTGAAACCACCTCCCAAATACAGGAATTTTTCTCAAGTCTCAGGCTATTTGCTTCTGGGGGAACTAAATGAAAGTGGCCCTGCCAGCCTGTGGACATTGAAAAGACCCTTGCAGGCATAACAAGAGGCAAGAAGGTGTGTGGAGTTGGGTGGTGGTGGCGGTGTATGCCTTTAATCCCAGCACTTGGAAGGCAGAGGCAGGCAGACCCCTGTGAGTTCAAGACCAGTCTGGGCTACAGAGCGAGTTCCAGGATAGGCTCCAAAGCTACAGAGAAGAAAAAAGTGTGCGGCAGAGCATATGGGTGACTTGATAGTTCATGTTTGGTGATATCCCTGGAAGGTCTGCCCTTTTCTGAAGGGGAAAGAGAAGGAGTTGATCTGGGGAAGAATGGAGGTGGAAGAGACCAGAAGGAGAGAAGGGAGGGGAAACTGCAGTCCAGATGTAATAAACAAGAGAAGAATAAAGGAAAAAGAAAAAACACATGGGTCCCTTGCTACTTTCCTACTTTCTGGCTGGAGACTGTGGGCTCTTAGAAAGCCGGCATGATAACGTCACAGAGATTTGCCCCCCCCCACCCCCGAGAGACTTTTAAACCTATGTCTGTTGCTAATACACCAGTTCCTCACCTGCTTCAGTCTCGGCCGTCCTGCAGCTCAGCACACAAGGGGGACCTTTCACGAAGCTAGGGTGTGCTCAATGTCAAAGGGCTTCCTCGGCATGCACAGGCTCTTGGTTATATCCTAGAACTACAAATTTTAATTTAAAGGGAAAAAGGGCACTGCTTTGGGCTCAGCCATGTTCCTGGGAAAATAATAAAATAAAAAAATAGAGATTTCAAAAGCTACCATGTAAGTGCTTGCTGTGCATCTGAGAACACACCCACACATCCATTGTTTAATACTCCTAAATAGAAACTGGAGGCTGGAGAGATGGCTCAGTCAACAAAGAGTTTGCCTCGCAAGCACAAAAACCTGAGTCTGACCTTATAACCCATATTTGAAAAACCTGACTTGGGGGCATGTCCTTGTAATCTTGCTACTGTGTAGGCAGAGACAGGCAGATCTCTGGGGCTCACTGGGCAGCTCAGTCTCCTTGGGAAGCCCCCAGCCATTAGGAGAGCCTGTTAGAGAACAACAGTGCTTGAAGATGGTGCCCGTGTACACACGTGCACATGAAGAGTGTCGCTGCCTAGACGGCAAGACAGCACAGATGAAGAAGATGGAGTGGCCAGTTCATTTAGTCAAAAACGTTCATTGAACATCTATTAAGTGCCAGGCAATGCGGTAGAGAAAGATACGAACGCCAAGATTCTTGTCTCCCTCTTAGTTCTCGGGATGAAACTGTGTGTGGGATACACATTATATGTGCCCCCCCCTCAAGATCTACAAATAGAGGAATGTGCTTTTCATGTTTAGTTGGGTTTGGGGGGCTTTTCTGGTTTAGTTTTGAGACAGTGTTTCTTTATGTAACCCACTTAGCCTTGAGTTTATGATCCTCCTGCCTCAGCTTCTCAAGTGCTGGTATTGTGTACCACCATGCCAAGCTAGGTACAAACTTACAACAGCCATGCTCATGACAGAGGTCCTAGCTGTCCAGTGTCCAAAAAGAGACAACCAGCCTTGCTTTCATGTATTCCGCATTAGTCACATATATTCCATTACTCAAGCATGCCATCTTGAGAAGACAGCTTATGAGAAAGGTTTGCCTTGGGCCACAGCTTCACAGGTTTCAGTTGTCATACACTTTCATTGCTTTGAGCCTAAGGTAAATTCAGGAGCTCACCGTAATGGCGGCAGCAGCCTATGGTGGAGGAGGCCACTCATCTGACAGACAAGACAAAGAAAGGGGGCAGGGGAAGTGGAAGAAACAGAGAAAGAGAGGAAGGAGGGGGCTAGAGACAAGATTCTCCCTTCTGGGGTACCTTTCCAGGAATCTGCTTCCTTCCACAACCAGGCACCTTGTATTTTCTACCACTTTCCAACAATGCCAGCAAAATCACAAACCCATCAATGCACTGGTCCATTAGCTGGGTCACAGTTCCGATGATGACTTCCACAAAACCCCAGCTTGAAGTTTGCATTAAGAATCAAAGCTTTAAAAATCTGAGTCTTTGGAGAAAATTTCCGATTCAACCCAGCAAATCTCGAAGCTGCGGCTCATCTCACCGCTCGTCGTTAATCAACCCCTCCTTTCTTCCGCATGGGGAGAGGCACTGGCTTGTTTATGCAGCCAGTTTACACATCTTATCATTTATTTATTCCACCTCATTTCACAAAGGATTTCAGGCGGCAAGCAAAATATAAATAAACAATCACACATTGAATACAGGAAAAATATAAATTAGTACAGAGGTATGCGTGTTTTGTCATTGTTGTCTATGTATAATCTCTTCCTGAAGATCTACTCTTTAAATATCACTGACACAGATAGGCAGATAGACAGTCACACACACACACATACACACGCACACATACACATGCACAAACGCACACACATACACCACTCCACCTGTGAGATTTGGGCAGATGACTCCACCCCCTCATTCCTAGCTAGCCAATCAGAGCACTGCTTCCCTTGGTTCACATTACTTCCCAGAAGCTAGTCATAAACCTCTCTGTGGTTTTCAACACAGCTATAGAGAGATATCCTCTTTCCTGGATCTCTGGATCACTAAAACTCACTCCAGACTCTGGTTAGGACTAGGAGCACCAGTAGTGACACGACCATTTCAGGAAAAGAACCATCTAGAAATTAAGTCAAGAGAAATTACAGAACATATACAAAACATATAATATCTATAGATGAGGAGACGAAGTGAAAGTCCTGGAAACACTGGAGATCTAGCAGAGACTATAGATCAGATGTGGCCCAATGCATTTTTTTACATTAGATTTTTGTCACCAGGAACTCCAAGTCCCTGCTGTAGTCCATGTCCAATATGGTCCAGGATACATGAAAGATGCCAAACAGGCAGCAGGCGATGAGGAATCCGGAAGCTTCAGTTTTCCATGTGCTCTTTCAAGCAGAGTGGGAAACTGATCGATTACGTTGTTTTTCTGAACTGTGAACATTCAAGAAGCAAAGTTCTTTCCCTGACATGCACTTCTCAAAGCATGGTAGGCTTTGTAAGAAGGAACACTGGGCGGAGAACCAAGGGTGGTCAGTTGGTAGAGTGTTTGCTGAGAATTCAAGAACCCCTGAGTTCAGTCCCCAACACTACACATAACTAGCATGATGGCACAAGCCTATAATCCCAGCACGGAGAAAGAGGAGGTAGGAGGATCGTGGCAGTCTTGGCTAGATATGAAGTTCAGGGACAGACTGCGTGACATGAGGGTCTGTCTCAGAACAAGAGAAACACGGAGTCCAGCAAGGATGGTGATTTCACGGATTGTCATCCTGCAGGAACTCCAATAGGAAGACTTACAAGGCTACTGATAGGTTCTGCTATGGATCCCAAGGAACTCGCCTTCAACTTGCACTTGATTCTGTGATAATAGAGGTGATGTGGTCTGAGTACACATGATCCCAGAAAGTCTCTGTAGAGCTCAACATTGTAGGACTGCTCCCCCAAACTAGCCACTGCTAATTCTCTGTCCCTTACACCAACTTCCAAATGGTCTACTCTTGTCTGCTACGGAGGGAAACTCAAGAAGCTAGGAACCTTCTGCCCTCCAGCTGTGGGAAGTGTTATGCAGATACACTGGCAAACATTAGGGACTGTCCTCCAGAGTGCCCCTGTTCCTCATCTCCTGCTTGTGGTTACGCTGTTTCGATCTCATGTTCCCACCAGGCTGTCACTGCACTGAGGGGGCTCAGATGACTCCAGCCCAAGTAACAGATTGTTCCAAGCTACTTGTCCTTACAAACAAACAAACAAATATTGCGTTGTGCCCTTGCACTTGATAAAAATCCATTCCAACAGCATGACTCACTCAAGTACCACACACAAGGGCAAGTCTCAGACACAGTGTCTGAAATTGCACTGGGAAAGATGGAATCTTCGTTTTGTTTTTCCTTTTGGTGTGACTGTCTCCAGAGCCCCCTGTCTTGGCCTCTCCCTCATAACCTTGACAATGAGCATCACAGGTCCTTTGATGACACAGCCTGAAGTCCCTGTCCAGGTTCAGTGCATCCAGCCAAGCTTTCCTTTTCTTCTCAGCAGGTCCACGCAGCACTCTAGGCATAAATGCAGTGCTGGGCTTGTGCTGGGGATAGAACTCAGGGGAAGCGCACTTGTCTAACACGCACGAGTCATTGGGTTCAACCTTTAGAACTACAAACGTATGATATTGAGGATGGTCAATTTTTAAAATGTCAAAATTATCTAGTACTTACCCTATGGGAAGAATTAGTTGGCCACATAGGACTTGTAATGCAACATATCTCTCAAGTTATTGTTCATGACCATCTGCATCAGAATCAAATGGGCAGGGGTAAGTCTAAACATGTGTCTATCACAGCATGGGCTTTAACCACAGCCTGGTCTCCAACCATAATATGGACACCAGCAAAGCCTGGGGTCTAGCCATAGCTTGGGCTACAGCACAGGTTGAACTCCAACCATAGCCTGGGCACCAGCCAAGCCTGGGTTCCAGACCTCCACTGTTGTCCAAAGAGAATAAGGCTCTACTGAGACAACTTTTATTAAAAAGGACTTGCAGAGTTCCCTGTTCTGTGTTGGTAGGTGCTATGTATCACATATTTATCATTCCTGGATTGTTCCATGACTGTCATGATAAATGGCAGGGACATGCAGATAGAATGTGGATAAAAGGAGGCAAACACAAACTAGACACATTAGGATTTCAGCTCTCCAAACAACTACTTATACCAGTGACAACTTCTCTAAGTATGTAAATTAGAGCTATAATAGTGCATAGTAAATGATATTCATTGGCCAACTGTAGGGTTCCATTCAAAGCGCAGTGGCTCTCCCCATACAGATTCCATCCGTCAATTCCACCAAATACTGGTGAGGGACATGAACTGCATATACATTGAAGTTGTACAGAATGATTTTTTTTTGTCATTATTCCTTAACTGAGACTGTAGAGCAGCTACTTAGCAATCATGTCTCTAAGCACTGTAAGTAACCTACACAGGATAATATGAGAATTCTCTGCCATTCTGTGTATAGGAAACTTGAGCATTTGCAGCTTTCAGACTCTAGGACAACCAACTCCCAACGAGCGCCAAGGGACAAGCATACAGTATGCCCAGTGCCAACAATCAACCTGGGAGAAACTGATGGGCAATGGACGACCTTCAGAGGAAAATATCCTGGGCCTCTCTCTTTTCTTTTGCATTCTTCTTCCCTAAGGCACCAAGAGAATGTGTTCTCCCAATGAGCATTCACCCAGTTTTTTCAGAGAGCATGGTACACGCTAGACATGCTAGGGAACACTTAGAAGTGCTTAGCATCCTCATAGTCTTCATTCTGGTCAAAAAGGAAAGGAAACATCCCCAGGAAAGTTAAAAGGCACAAAGTAAAAGGCAAATCAGCAAGCAAGACCATAGGGCAGACTGAGAGCATACGACTGCGAGTAAGCGAGGAGAGAGCAGAAACGGATAGAGCACTGAGAGATAGCATGGGCGCTGGGTAGAGAGGTGGGCGGAGAGCAAGCTTAACTGGGCTGTGTCTGAGAGTTCAGGACAAAAAGGGGACTGCAGTGTGAAAGGGGGAGCACGCCAGAGCTGCACTGGGAGAGGTCATCTCCAGCCCCACTATGGCCTCAGGCTCTCTGAGGTCCTGCGTTTAAGGACCAAGAACTGACTTGCCAAAATATATAGACTATAACAAAGATAGCTGTCTCCTTTCTTTTCCTGCATGGGTTCCACCTCTTAATCTGGGTGCCCCTCTCACAATCACCCCCAAAGAGCAAAGGCTCATGAAGTCCATACTCTCCATCTTGATCACGACATCAGATCATGTGAGAACCGTCAGTGCCCATCCACTGAGGCCCACCATTGGATCTGGATTCTGCATTCTCCCCTTCCAATCATCCTGTCTGGTACCAGTCATCCAGCACCATCAGTCCAGTCTCCAGGAAAGGCAATAATGTAAGTGCATCTTTGCCTAAACCTACCGGTCGGGCGAGCATCTCCAATGTCTGCTGCTGCAGACGGAATGTCTGCTCCTTGCATCCATACTCATACACTGAAAGCCTAGTACCTAACATATCTAGGGACTTCTTGCCTCTGAGAAGCCTCACTAGAAAGTCACCCGCCCAACACTTTGGTTTTGACTTTCCAGCCTCCAGGATCATTAGACAAAAATATTCTGAGGGGTAAGTTACCTAGACTGTGGTACATTTTTATGAAGTCCAAGCAGTGTAAGGCACTCACTACAGAGTGAAGTCAAACAAGATACAGGGATATTCATAAACATTAACAAGTGCATAGGTTATCTCTGGAAGACCAGCCAATAAACTGCTCCCCATTGGTGACTTTGGAGAAGGGGAGGGGCTGGAGGATGGAGGAATTCAATGTTCAGCCTCTCTTCTTTACTTTTTTCCTGCATGTATACATTGACCTACTCAAATACATTAATTTTAAAGATGGACTACAAGAAATGGACAGATGGTTGGCCAAAAGATATTGCCTAAAAGCCCAAAGTAGCTATTCTAGGTAAATTTAAGATCAACGACCATCTAAAACTCAACATAAAACTCCAACAAACTCTGAGCACAGGTGAGTGGGAAGCTGCAAAACCTGCTTCACAGAGGGTCTGCTATTTAGATGAAGGCACCTGGGTGCACTTTCTGCGATGTCAAAGACAACAACTGGGCACAGGAAAACTGTGTAAGCTGTGCCGATTCCTAGCAAGGCCATGCAAGTTTGCAAATGGGCAAAATCATGTGGCACCTCCCACGGCAACAAAGAAAGAGAATGGGACAGGGAGCCTCATTTTAGGCAGAGAGCTGAGGTCAGAAGGGGCAGCTAATGTAGTGTGCCAGCCAAATTCTTCAGAATGGCTATTTCTTTGGTTAAGCACCAGATGATGTAACTAACTTGTATTTAGGGGCCAAGTTATATGAAAAATGCATATCTTTAAATGCTAGAATCACACTGTGGAGCAGCTCGTGGGAAGTGAATGTGTCTGAGGCAGAAGCAGACACATGTCTCCTGTCTCATTTCCAGCATATGCTCATTATGTGGAAAGGGGACGGGAACACTTAAATTATTTATGTTACAAGCTCGTACCCCTCACCATCCCACCAATTCTCTTCTCCACATCCCTGAACTGAGATCACAGAGTTGAATTCACACAACCGAAAGACACTTATGGCTCGCTGTACTCCATAGTAAGGTAAGAGAACGCAGCACCGGGCCAGCCTGGCTCCTCCTCCAACCATGGAAACCTAGAAGATTACTGCAATCGGATCACAACTGCTCAAGCATCCCTGGTTTCCTAGCAACCCTTAAAAGGCTCTAGTGAAGTGTTGGAACAAAGACTTCATGGGTAAGGTAGTGGCAGCTGTGCTTAAGACTGCTGGAGTTCTTCTCTAAATGATCTTAAAGGTCTCTCCTCCCTACCATCCCAACAACCTCACAAGACTCCTGTTAGAAAGATTGTCAGGCTTGGGCAAGAGCTTCCAAAGTCTCAGTTCTGAATTTTCCACCTTGCCTCTGAGGCTTTCCACACATCTTTCTCCATAAGTCCTCATATCCCATGAGAATCCCCTCTGGCCAAGCGAGGCCAGTTCTCTCTGTCTGCGAGCAGCTTCCTGCAAACATGTTTCTCCATGGGCTCACGTGACCACTCACACCTCCTTCTCAGCACACTGCATGGCCAATACTCCCCTGCTGATTACTTGGCTATCTCTCCTCACGATCATGCAAGTCAGATTTTGTTGAAGACATGCTATAGATTTCATGATTGTCTAATAAAGACACATAGAAACACATCCCCATTGTCAAAGAGCACTCCGGGGACTAAGGCACAGGCCATGGGAGCCCTGCAGATAGCATTGTCATGTTGGTGAAGTTGAATGGTATGGAAATTACTTGTATAGATGTCAAAGTCTAATTAACTCCAGACCACAGGATATGTAGGAGGAGAGCTTTGCTGGTTTCCCCTTGAAGTACCCAGAAGCCCATTTTCTGCTTCTTCTGACCATCATCTTGGTTTCTTTCTGTAGACTTCTCTTATCATCCTTATATGCAGTGAAACTAACCAATAAAACATTGACCTCTCTCAAGGCCAAGGGTTGAAGACGTGACTCAATGTGGAGCAATCAGACCCTTCTCTGGGCCCTTAAACTTAAATGGGCACAAAGAGAGAAAAATGTTTGGAGTGAGTCATGCTTTCAAGGCAGCTCTGAAAACAAACACAGTTAGAATGGCTGGTGCTGAGCACGGGGTGTGTACTTAACTTACAATCTGAGGGGATACAGTCCATCGTGGCAGCAGAAGCAGGAGCTGCTCACACTAATCTCAAAAGGACTGGAGTGGGGCTAGAGCAGGAGCCCCGTCTCCTAAGGTTCTACAGTCTTCATGCTAGTGTCTCCAGCTAGGGAGAGGCCATTTTATACTAAACCACAGCATAGCACATGTCTGTAATTGTGCAACCTTAGTACTCCAGAGGCTGAGACAGGAGGACAGTGAGTCAAAGTCAGTCTATGCTAAGACTAAGAGCATCTCACGAAGAGGCCTGGAGACAGCAGAGGAGAGAAAGGAGTACTGCCTCTGCTCCTGCCTTCCAAAGCTGGGACGTTCATACATTTCTTAGATCTATGAATCAGCCCACATTCTTCCAAAAATTAGGTTTTTTACCTTCTGTAGGATTGATTTCTTTTGCTTGTCACTCAACACTGTGGCATGGACTAGTGACTGAGCCTTAAAGGGGAAGGGGTACTGGGCAACAGAGAAGCAAGGGAAGGAACTTACTGATGGCTTTAGCTTTTGCTTCCTTTTGCAGATGTTTTAAGGGGTTTGGAGTGCACATAAGGCAAACTTCTTGTCGATGAAATCAGCCTAGAAACAGGATGGATTGCCTTGGGACATAATGAGCTTATCACCACAGGAGGTGATTAAGCAGGGCCAGGTAAGCATTAGCCCACTAACATTTTTCAAAGTTGGCTCTCAGAATATTACTTCCCCCAGATATCAATAGTTGCTACACCAGATGTTCAATAGATATATAGTTTGAAAACCAGAAATAAGCACCCTTACAAATGGCTTTGTTGCATTTTTTTAGAGTCTCTCATTTATTTGTCCAAAGAGCTCTGGTTTTGCAGAATTTTTCTAAGGAGTAGTATTAATACCGCAGTCACTGGGAAGCAATACTGGATGACCAGACCAAGCACTTAGGCAAAGTAGAGACCTAATAGTGTAAGACTTAGTAGTGGCTCAAAAATTACACGTTGGGGCAGGGAGATAGCTCTGGAAAAGAAGCAAGCTGCAAAAGTCTGATGACCTGGGTTTGACCTCTAGGGCCCACAGAAAACGCTAAATGTGGTGGTGTGTGCTTCTGTAATCCCAACACCCCCTTCCACTATGAAAAGAATGACAGAGACTAGAGAATTGCCCGGGAGCCCATGGGCCAGGTTTGCTGTAACAGAAGAGCAGGGAACAGTGAGCGCCTGCCGCAAGAAGGTGGAAGGTAAGAAGCCATTCCTAAAAGTGTCCTCTGACCACACACAGGCTTACATACATGGGCTCACACACACGCAAATCACACTACGTTTTTTAAATATTCTGCCTATGGTCTGTGGCTGCTGCTTTATTCTCAGTGTTGGACAGCCCCTCTCCACATCTATTGACCTGTGTGCCTGCCTCTGGAGACCTGCTTCTAGTCTCTGACTAGGATTGCCCCTCCACCCACTTTTCACCCTTCCTGTCCTTCCCATCTGCCCTCGAGCCTTGCCTTCACTGTCACTTCATCATCGCAGTCTTGCAGCCCAAACCACGTCACCTCATCCATTTACCTTCAGTAGCTTCTCCTTTATTTTTATCTACTAGCATTTTGGACAGTTAGGGTTTCTATTGCTATGATGAGACACCGTGATCATGGCTACTCTTATAAAGGAAAACATTTAACTGGTAGGGCCCACAGTCTTAGAGGTCTAGCCTATTATCATCATGATGGGACATGGCAGTGTGCAGGCAGACATGGTGCTAGAGAAGTAGCTAAGAGTTCTGCATCTTGATCTGCAGGCAACAGAAAATGAACTGTGTGTCACTGAGCACAGCCTGAGCATGGAAGATCTCAAAGCCCACCCCCACAGTTATACACTTCCTCCTACAAGGCCACACCTACTCCAGCAAAGCCACACCTCCCAATAGTGCCACTCCCTATATGGGCCATTTTATTTCAAACCCCAACATTCCACTCCCTGGTTCCCTATTATCAATATCATAATGATTATTAGCAATTTCATAATGCAAAAATGCATTCAGTCCAACTTCAAATATCCCCATAGTCTTTAACAATCTCTTCGGAGTATTCCAAAGTCTTTTCTGAGATTCATGCAATCTCTTAACTCCCTGTAAAATCAAAATAAAAAGGTAGATCACACATTTCTAATATATAATGATACAAGATATACAATACTGTTCTAAACTGTAAGAAATAGAACATAGTAAGGAAATACTAGACCAAAGCAAGACTGGAAACCAGCTGGGCAAACTCCAAACCCTGCATCTCCATGTCTGGTGTCAAAACACTTTTGTTGACCGCAACACACTTCTTTTTCTTGGGTTGGTTCCACCCCCTTTAGCAGCTCTTCTTGGCATGTATCCCATGGTTCTGGCATCCCCAACATCTTGGGGTCCCCAAGGCAATCCAGACTTCACCTCCACAGCTTCATACAATGGCTTCTCTAGGCCTCCATTCAGAGCCACCTGGACACATGCCTGGCCTCAGCAGCTTTCTTTAGTCACAGAGGAAGGTTCCATAGCCCCTTTCTTCTATCCTTGACTCTAAAGCCATAACCACATGACTGAACCTGCCAAGTTCTGCTGCTTGCTGTGGCTGGAACATGGCCCCCTTGTTCAATTATGTCTTCACCAGCTTCCTGTTTCTGATGGTTTCCTTTACTGTCCAAGCTTGGCTGTACTGAAACTGGATCTGTGGACCAGGGTTGCCTCAAGCTCAGAGATCCACCTGACTCTGCCTCTGGAACAGTGGAACTAAAGGCGTGCATCACCATGCCCGGACCTAAGTTTTTCTTTACTTCATTTTCATAAGTTGGAAGCTCAGCTGGGTGGGGTCTTGCCCTAAGGTTGCCACTCCCTTTATTCCATTTCTTAAACTGTTTAGATCCTTAAACACAGAATTTAGCTTCATCCCACTTTCTGGTACCCCTTTTATCTACAACTTGCACATTTTGTATTTTTACTTGCTCAGATTTCTCTTTTTTAATATAAATCTTCATTGGAGTTAACACCAATAGCCACATAACAGAGTCAATACCAGGCTGGCTTGAGATTACCTCTGCTAAGGGAGTTAAACCCAACTTTACACTTTAATCTCAGGTAAATTCTTTTGACAAGGGCAAAAGCCAGCCACATTCTTCATTAAAATATCACAAAAAAAAACCTCTAAGCAACATACTAAAATTCTCCTCTGAAGCCTCTTGAGCCAGGCCCCCAGAGTTCATCAAATCACACTCAGCACCACCGTTGTCTTCCAGGCCCTACTAGGATGGCCCATTAAGCAGTGCTTAAAGCATTCCACTGCCTTCCTAACCCAAAGTCCCAAAGTCCAGATTCCTCCAAACAGAAGCATGGTCAGGCCTAGCACAGCAACACCCCAGTCCCGTACCAATTTCTATTGCTGTGAAGAGACACCATGATCATGGCAGCTCTTATAAGAGAAAACATTTCATTGGGGCTGGCTTACAGTTTCAGAGGTCTAGTCCATTATCATCATGGCAGGACATGGAAGTATAGGCAGGTAGGGTGATAGAGAAGGAGCTAAAAGATCTTGATCCAAAGGTAACAGAAAGTGAAATGTGTGTCACTGGGAATATCTTGAGAATAGGAGACCTCAAAACTCACTCCCACAAAAACACACTTCCTCCAACAAGGCCACACCTACTCCTACAAAGCCACACCTCCTAATAGTGCTATTCCCTATGGGGGCCATTTTCCTTCAAACCACCAGAGACAGTATTCCCTTACTGAAATTCAGGTTCTAGAAACCAAAGACATGTTTTTTTTTTTATTAATTCATTAGTACAATGCCTCTTAGGTAATACAATAAAAGTATATAAACAAACTTGGAATACACAAATTATTCTCTATATAAAGAATATTGAGACAAGATGGCTCACTGGATGTAGGCATTTGCCACTGAAGCCTTGTAACCTGTATTCAACTCCCAGAACCTAAGTGTCCGAGTCAGCTTTGTCAGTTTGATACAGTCTACATTCATCTAAGAGGAAAGCCACAAGTAAAGACTTGCATAAATCAGACTGGCCCATAAGCATGGCTTTAGGGGATTGTCCTGATTATTAATTGATGCAGGAGGACCCAGCCCACCATGGACAGCACCATTCCCAGTAGAAGGTCCTGTGCAGTATAAGAAAGTGAGTTGAACATGATCCTGTGAGTGAGGCAGCAAGCAACATTCCTCTGTGTTTTCTGCCTCAGTTCCTGGTTAAACTTCTTCTCTTATTTCCCTCTGATGGACAGAAGTGTAAATGAAATAAATCCTTTGCCCTGTTCATTGGTCATGGAATTTGTTGCAGCAACAGAATCAGACTAGAACCCCACATAAATGGTGGAAGGAGACAACTGTCCCCACAAAGCTATTCTGGACCTGTGCACATCTTCTGGCTCATGTGCACTTCCTCCTGCATACAATGTGTACACACAGTAGCAATTTTACAAAAACAATACTGAAAAATATGAACTTAGCATTTTCTGCAGACGCTCTTCAAGAACATAAATAGAGGGGCTGGAGAGATGGCTCAGAGGTTAAGAGCACTGGCTGCTCTTCCAGAGGTCCTGAGTTCAATTCCCAGCAACCACATGGTGGCTCACAACCATCTATACTGAGATCTGGCGCCCTCTTCTGGCATGCATGCATACATAGAGGCAGAATGTTGTATACATAATAAATAAATCTTTAAAAAAAAAGAACATAAATAGATAAAATTTCCCTTTATTACATCAACTATGACTTGAAAATAAATCAAAGATATTCTGTTAAAATGCAATTCTCGATTAGCATTCTTATCAGAAACTAAAGAGATGGTGTTGGCATTTCTCTTGGCAACTAGAGAAATGGTGTTGACGGACAGTTTAAGGCACCCGGACTCCAAGGATCTCAAGAAATCAGAGGTTGTCACATTTTCAACTATTCAGTTGAATATTCACTCATTCATTAAGCAAAGATATGTTAAATTGCCTACTCTATATCCAAACACCATATGTTATACACGTCACACTTGAGGCCTTCTCAATCAATCAATTTGATTTATATTCCCCATACCAGATCATATGTATTTCGCTTGATTTATAAAATCATTGTCCTTTGAGGGTCTTTTATCATATTGGTATCAAAGATAAGAGTAAAAATATATGGCACATAAGAACTAACCTATCCTGCTCCCACTGCAGGCATGACTAAGCAATCACAATACTCCTGCCGTCTCCCTGCAGGCATGACTAAACAATTATAGCACTCATGCCCTCTTGGTTTGAATTCAGTCTTGAAATCCATTTTTAGTATTTCATTGCAGGCAGCTATAACCAGTTATCAGTAACAGCACTCATACTGGAACTTCCCCTCTGCTTCAGATAGAAGAAAGAATCCAGGCTTTGGAGTCAGACCAAAGTGTACCTGAATCCTGCCCTCTCTGGGCATTAAATATAGAGTCTCTGCTTGTTTATATATTACATAAAGATCCTAAGACATTATCTTTAAAATATGTGTAAACATACTAATTTGCACAGTGTTGAAAAGAATAAATGAGGTAATACATTGAAACTCTTGGCAAACCACAGCTATCCAATATGCATTGTTGGTGTTGGCTACTTTCCACCTGAGTACACCTTATACCATGGCTTACATACATCTGTTGCTTGATTAAAATGAACAGCTACAATGGGACACAGAGATCAAAGATCAAAACCCAGGGAAAGTCCCTACGAGAGAGGGAGAGAGGGAGAGAGAGAGAGAGAGAGAGAGAGAGAGAGAGAGAGAGAGAGAGAGAGTTTCTCTCCTGTGGTGTAGACATTGGAGAGTTGCCCACGTTCCTGGGAACCACCTCTCACTTATGCTTCTATAAGTGACCCTAATTAAGCTAATTGTTTCTCAAACAGATGTACAAATTAAAGGAGACTGTTGGGAAGAGGAAGGGAATCAGGAGGACAGACAGAGAGGAGAGAGAATGTGGGTGAATGTGATCAAAGTAGTCAGATATGTATGAAAATATCATTACAAAACAAATATGCATAATATGTATATGCTAATCAAAACACAAAAATAAAACAAAATAAAGAAATGCCTTCAAGAGGGTTTACTTCCCTCCCTCCATCTACAGCAGTAGTTCTCAGTCTATAGGTGTTGGCCCTTTGAGATTGCACAACAGATATCCTGCATATCAGATATTTATGTTACAATTCATGACAGTAGAAAATGACAGTTATGAAGTCACAATGAGATAATTTTATGATTGGGCCAGCGCAGCATGAGGAGCAGTATTACAGGATCATAGCATCGGGAGGCCGGGAAACACTGATCTGCAACAAAGAAGCCAGTTCTCTAAACATTCCATTCTAACCACTGGGAACCAGAGCTTAGGGCTTGCCACTGGGCAAGCATCCAGCCGAGATTCAGAGCTGACCTGTGTGCATGCTGTGGGCTTTCACTTCCCTTCATCTGGACATCTCCACCCCATGAGTTGTAAATTTCTTTAAACTGTAATAATTTTTTGTTGTTGTTTTTCGAGACAGGGTCTCTCTATGTAACCCTGGCTGTCTTGGAACTCATTCTGTAGACCAGGCTGGTCTCAGACTCAGAGATCTGCCTGCCTCTGCCTCCTGAGTGTTAGGACTGAAGGCATGTGCCACCACAGCATCCCAGCAGGCTACAATAATTAAATGTGAAACATAGCCATCACAGATAGTCTGTTTGGCAACACATTAAAATCAATATTGTGATCCTAAGTAGAGGATTATTAAGGTTACTTTGCCTCTCCAAAGATAAGTTTTTTATTATTCATATCAATACAACATAGTCATTTCATAAATATTAAACACACCCAATTCCCTCTTTAGTTTGCTTTGACACTAACATGATCGAGAACTGGCATGGACTGAACATCGTGAGACACAGAAACAAAATGAAATTGAGGGAAATACTACTGGAAAAAATCAATTGTGATTGAATCAGTGGATTAAACTTGGGAAACACTGCCTTTGTGTGACATTTCCTAACTGCCAGCAACGTCAGAACAGACTCATGAGCTTTTCAAGGTACACAGCAACTTCTCTTGGCACATGACTTAACATTTACTAAACTCAGATACAATGCAAAAATTTAGTCCACAAGAAGTAACACTCCAGCAGATTCACAAAGAAAACCAGTCGAAGCAATGCACTTGATAAAATGTGCCCAGTATTGTAATATGACATTCATTCACCCAACAATTTTTTTCTACAAAGCATCTTCTATACACCAGGAATTGGGGATACAGTGGGGAATGAGTCCGACAAAGCAGCCTGGTGTTTTTGATAGGAAGAGATACGAGTTTTGATAGTGGCATGGGCTGTGAGGAAGGTAAATGGTAAGTTCTGGGAGCTGGTTCCTACAAGGCAGCTCTGCACAGAAGCTTTGCACAAAGCAGGCATTGTAAGAGAGAGCAGGTGTTTGCTACTCTTCATGTTGCTGTGACAACACCGTTGCCTGGAAGAACTCACAGGAGGCTTTCCATGGGCTATAAAGTTTAGAAGGGGGCAGTCCATCATGAAGGGAAGTCAGGGCCACAGAGAGACCATGGCAGCAGTGGTCAGCTGAGACTCACGTCTTGCGGGAATATGAAGGGTAGAGCAGACAGGAAGTATCAGAGAACCTAAAGCCTCAATGCTCACTTGCACAGTTCAGAGGTGTGGTCTGTTGTCCTCATGCTGGGGCATGACAGCATGCAGACAGCCAGGATGCTGGAGAAGAAACGGAGAGTCCCAGATCTTGCAGGTAACAGGAAGTGAACTGTCTCACTGGGTGTGGCTTGAACATAAATGAACCCTCAAAGCCCACCTCCACAGTGGCACACTTCCTCCAACAAAGCCACACCTCCTAACAGTGCCATTTTCTTTCAAACCACCACACCACTCCTCCGAAAAGTTCCACAACCTTCTAAAATAGAGTCATATGGCGAAGATCAAATGTTAAAACTTTAACATGAGGATGTGGGGGAAGCATTCTATATTCACACCACAACAATGGTTTGGGAAACGTAGCAAGCCTGAGTCCCATGGGTGGAGGCAATTCTGGCACAGTTAAAGCATGCTTTAAATTAAGAGCTTGGCATCTGGGCCTGGTCACCTCTAAGTTTATCAGAAGAGTTCCTAGTGAAACAGTTTTGTCAACATACTTATGCAATTTCTTTGTCAGCTATCACCAAAGAATTATTAGATTGGTAACCTTCAATGCTAAATATACACATTTATATTTATCTACATTCTAGTACATGGCTTCACCTTTCTTCCATTTTGTATGTCCTGTTTCCTCTCTGTGTCTTCTGGCATTTCTTGTGTGCCTCAATTATCTTCTCCTACTTCATTTCTCTGCCCAGAAATCCAGCCTATATCTCTTGCCTAGCTATTGGTCATTCAGCTCTTTATAAAACCAATCACAGCAATGTATCTTCACACAGTGTATAAATAGCCCACAACATTCCCCCCTTTTGTCTAAATAAGGAAATTTTAATTCTAACACAGTAAAATGGTATACAATAAAAAAACAATTATCAAGTGAGAATTATATTCACAATGTCTAGTCCATTTTTAATTTGGCATATTCAGAGATAATGCTCTATTATTCATCTTAGCTTGATGAATTTAAAGTTTTATACCTAAAACATTTCCTAGCATAACTTGTATTACCATCCTAAAAGTATCTTTTTATATCTAAAAACATTTTCTTAGATAAACAACATAAGCTTTCACATTTCTCAACTTTATAAACTTTATATCTCTTACATAAGTTTTTATTTCTGAATTTGGTAACAAGGAAAACTGTATACTATCTAGTCATAAATCCCCATCAGATATCCAAGAAGGATATAATATTACCTGATTAAACAGGAAGTGCAGAGAAATGCCAGAGACATCTGGCTGCTTGCAGAGTCACCCCAAATTCCCATTGTAATGTTGGGACAACCATCTTTGACCTACAGACTTAAAATATCAACAAAGTTTTCTGTGAAGCAGTAATTTTGAAGGACCTTGTCTTGGCAAAGTTCTGTAGTCACTTTCTTTAGTATCCTGCCTGTTCAGTTTGAACAGCATACTGTAGGCAGTCGAGGCAAAAGCAGTATCTTGTCAAGTGGATAACCTTGCCACATTGAAAGTAAACTCCATGAGGATGTTCTTTGATGTTCATCATCCTTTTTGAAGTAAATTGGTACTGCCAGGAGCAGATGTGTCTTACTGTCATGAAAAGCTTATATTATTTAAAAGAAAACATTTTAAATAACATATTTTGTAGGTCTCTAAAGTGTCTGAAGACCAACTATCCATCTAAAATATATTTCTATATGACCATGACACATAACTAACATGACTACAAGCTTGATTGTTATAGATGGCTAACTACTAACCTGCATTTCTTAATTATCATAAATGATTTATAATAATAGCTATTAAGGACTAAAACTGTACATTACATTTTTTAATGGGCTGAATAAGTAAAATATCTTAAACACGAGTAGAAACATATATACAATATAACAAAATAACCTTAAATTTGTATCAATGTATAAAGATCCACAACAGTGTAACATATTTGAGACTAGTGGTTGTTCAAAAGTAGACTCAGAATTCTACCCTTTTACCCCATCTTTTTCATACTATATTCCTCTTTCCCTTCAGAAAGAGAACCCTAAGTCTAATTTCCTTTGTTCAGCTTTTGTTCTGACCGTTAACTGTTGCGGGAGGTCCTTCCGCCCCTCCAACCAATAGCTGCTGAGCTACCAGCCCATTGGGGCATGGTCTCTCTCCCTTTAAAAAAGCGGCTACTTCCTTTGCTCTCTCTCTTCACTTCCTGCTCCACCGGAGACTAGACTCCCTTCCTGGTTGTGCAGATGGCTGTTGTCTTGGAAGGTGATCTGTAAGTTTTTTTCCCCTTTAAATAAATAACACCCTATTAATCATAACTCCAAACTGGTGTGGCATTGTTCATAACTTACGCCTTCAGTTAACAATTACAGCTTGTAACCACCCCCCCACTAAATAATGACAAATAGCCATAGCCCAAGGAATGACCAAAAACCACCCACCCCACCTCTTGGGAATGTGGGTGTCACATTCTCTAAACTGTTTCCTCCTGTTTGAGGGCAATGACATCTTTAGAGGACCCTAAGAAAATTGAGATGATGGTTAAGTTCTGGCACAGCTAGCTGTATTGTTTTTTGCTTAGTCTCTATGTGATGGGACAGTGTAGGGTTTATCTGAAGGCTTGACTGGATGGTCTGTGAGGCTGGACCATCTCAGCTAGCAGCTTTGAAGCTGTTATACATTTAGAATTTTAAAGAAACTGCAGCAGAGGCATTCTGAGAGACTGGATCACCTGGGCTACTTGTCTTTATTGGTGTCTTATCCTTTGTTCCTGAAACACACAAACTTTTAAAGGTAGTGTGTGTGTGTGTGTGCATTACTATGAGTAAGCAGCAACATGCAGTGTGTATAAGTCAGTTAAAGATTATTTCTTTCTTCTATGTTTGAGCAGGTAAGAAACATCCCTCAATTGTTTAACTATTTAGACTGTTTAACCAAACCTCTGTCCTTGCCATATGAAAGGATGGTATGTAATAATAAGTCATGAGGACTCTGCCGCCATCAAGATTTATCATGTCTGAACCAGTCTTAGAGCTGTTCCCATGTATAAGTACCAGCATATCTAGCACCTGTCCTGTAGTCTTTCTTGGCTTATTTTGTTATGTCTGTAGCCAAGATTTTCAGGTCTCCCCCAATCAAAACTGATTATTTTGAAGATAAACATAACTTTATATATATAAAGGTTGGTTAGATTTAGCAGTTTCCATAATATAGTTTCTCTCAGTAGCTATTAGTTTTTGTATATTAGCAAAAAAATCAAAGTCAGTGATCCAAACACCCTGTGTATTTTGCATCCAAGAATCCCCACATATACTTCCTGCCTAGCTTGGCCATTCAGCTCTTTATTAAACCAATCCCAACAACATATCTTCATACAGTGTACAAATATCCTACAATAATAGTATGTAGAAACACAATAATAATTTCTTTATAACTAACCCCAAGCCACAATGCCTAGAATTTAGTAAATAACAAATTCTAATTTGATGATCAAACAGGCAAAATGCAAACCCACATACTCATTTTCAATTAATTGAAAGATTCATGGATAGATGAGAGAGAGAGAGAGAGAGAGAGAGAGAGAGAGAGAGAGAGAGGCGAAAAAGGAAAGAGTAGTAAATTCACAGAAACCTAAGTTCTACATGATGTTAATTTCACTTGGTTTAGGCTTTGGCCTTGTTTTTACCTGCTTTTTGTTTGGTGGGAGTGGTGGGTGTTGGGACAGAGTTCTGTTTCCTTGCACAGGCTGGCATTGAACCTACCTCCTATAGAATGCTGGAACTGAAGTCTGGTGCCATGAAGTCCAGTTTAGCCTTGGCTTTTGTTATGAGAACGAGTGCTTGCCTAAATGTTTGCTATTTAAGTGCTCACATCTTTTAGGACACAATAAAGATAGCATTTAGTAATTGCTTCTTAATTTGTTTTATTAGAAAATTGTAAACCTAGCACACTGCATAAACCCTGGGGCTCCTCCTCTGTAAATTCCCTGACCTCTTTGAAGTCAGAACACAGGAAAGGCAAGATGATACTAAAGTTTACCCCAGCTCCAAAGTAACCCAAGATAGAATTTTTGGCTGGGTGGCTTGAACTGGGCAACTACAGTCAAGAGGTTCAGCACTGTGGACAGATCTGGGGCTGCTCTGGGTTTGTTTCCACAGGTCCAGGGAGCTGGATTTAAGTTTGCAAAACACAGGCATTGACATCAGCACTCTCTATGCAAGCTCAAGACTCCAGTCTAAATACCTAAATTAATGACTTTGAATCTCCATTTAATGAAATATTCAGATTGTGATTACAGTTGGCTTCATTAACTGTAATTCTCAGGCTAATGTAATGAGATTTCCTTTCAACTTGTAATTAACTTTATTGAGTATGCTTACAGGGATTTTTTTAAGGCAGGTTTCCTCAAAACTTACTGTAAATTATTTTAATGTATGTATGATATTAAGTATATTACTTATTTTTTGTTGGCTGTTAATTTCCAAAGAAGCAAAAGATCAACATTAATCTCCTCTAGAGGGGAACAGCAAGCTGGCTGAGTGAAGAGAGCCTTCTAGCCAGAAAATCGTCTGGATTAAACTCTCCATAGTTGACTCTGAAATCTAGGCTTCCTCTGTCAGAGTTGGCATTCTTGTTCTCACTTTTCTACCAAAATCATTATGATCTTAATCAAACAAAAGCTCCTTTCTTTATACAATATGCAACAGAAAAATAAAAACCCTTCAAAACCAGTTTTCTTTGGCTCAGAATCCTCCCTTCAAAGACAAATAATATCAAAGTGTTCCACTCCCTCCCCCTCGGTTTTCTTGGAAAGTTGTTGGGGAGTATTTTTCTTGCAGAATAAATTTTATCAGTTTCTCAGGGAAAGCTGTCCCTGTTCCTCTGTAGCCTACGTTCTGGGGACATCCTGTTTGCTCCCAGGGTACCCCCAGCAGCTCCAGCCATTACTGCATAGCTTTATCCCCTCATGATCTTGTAAAGCTGAGAGAATATACAGAAAACCTCAACCATGTTTCTACCTCCCATTGATCACAAAGGGAATTTTTAAATGCCAATTGGAAGTTGATTCAATGGAAATATTAATAACAGGCAAGTAAACAACTGTCAGAAATATCTGGTGCTCTGTAACAGGATTGGTGACATTTTAAGAGAGTTTATTTCCAAAGATGAGGATAATTGAATATTATAATTCTTAGAGAGTCAATCATTAAGGTAAAGAAAGAGAAAAAGAAACATAGCCCTGATAAAATGTATAGCAAGGGCCCCTCAGAAAAGCATAAGAAAGGATGTGGCCAGAGTGAAGATCCTCAGCTCAGTATACAAGTTTATAGCCAGCCCTGGCAGGTCACTCAAAGCCCCTGAACTGGTTACTCCATTGATCACTGTTGCTGAAAACACATTTCCATTATTTCCCAGTGCTCTTGAGGGAAATAAAATGAACACACTTGGTGGGTAACATGCAAATGTGTTTGTTTCACTTGTGATTCCTTCCAGCCCGTCTATCACATAGCACATGTACTCCTCCCTTCATGCAGACTTGAGGACAGAAATGTTCTCACAAAGGAACTGCGTCCAAGCACAGGCTTCCCCGGATGAGAGGAGCACAAACTTGGCGTCTTTGAAACCCAACCAGACACAGGGTTGAGAACTTGGGCTTTCTTTACTTTTTTCCATGGGAAAGCAGTGCAAGACTGATTAGGCAGCATCTGCCACCACATGGAAAGGAAGTTTTGAAAAGAACTTACCTAAAGTGATTTTTGTTTTCCCCTTAAGGCTCTGTCTTAGTTAGCATCACTATTGTTATGATAAAACACCAAAGCAACTTGGAAGGAAAGGGTTTATTTGGCTTACATTTCCACATCACAGTTTATCATCAAAGGAAATCTAGATAGGGATGATGGAGGAAGGTCATTGGTTAATTAATAAATAAACTGCTTGGCCCTCATAGGTTAAAACATAGGTGGGTGGAGTAAACAGAACAGAATGCTGGGAGGAAGAGGAAGTGAGCTCAGAGGCCATGCTCCCCTCTCTGGAGCAGATGCAATGAACTCCGACCCAGGATGGATATAGGCTAGAATCTTCCCGGTAAGTGCACCTTGGGGTGCTACACACATTATTAGAAATGGGCTAGTCCAGGTGCAAGAGTTAGCCGAGAAGAGGCTAGATATAATGGGCCAAGCAGTGTTTAAACGAATACAGTTTGTGTGTTGTTATTTCGGGTAAAGCTAGCCGGTGGCAGGAGCTGGGTGGTGGAATGCAGCCCTGCAGCTCCTACAACACAGGAACTGAAACAGGGCAGGAACCTGGAGGCAAGAGCTGATGCAGAGGCCATGGAGGAGTGCTGCTTACTTGCTTGATCCTCATGACTTGCTCAGCCTGCTTTCTTTTAGAGCCCAGGGCCACCAGCCCAGGGATGGCCCCACTCTCAATTGGCTGAACCCTCTACCATCAATTGCTAATTAAGAAAATGCCCTAAGGCTACCTACAGCCTGGTCTTATGGAAGCAGTTTTTCAGTTGAGGCTCACTTCTTGGATGACTCTATCTTGTGTCAAGTTGACACAAAGCTAGCCAGTACAGGCTCTGTTTCTTTGTTGACAGCACACACAGTGTACATGCACAAGTCTCTCTCTCTCTCTCTCTCTCTCTCTCTCTCTCTCTCTCTGACACACACACACACACACACACACACACACACATACACACATTGTGCTATCAGCCGACACAGAGAATGAAAACAATATGGACAATTGCCCATTGAATCCATCTCAATCCATATCATTGCTCTCTAGTGAACAGATAATTGTAGCACTAACAGTCAATCATTCTACGAGCAACAAAATCAATAATAGATATTTATGTATCCAGGCAGGTTGTTATACCCCTTATATGTACATATGCTCATACATTTAATCTCCACAATAATCACGTGTGGTACATATTACAATATTCCTTGTGTAGTATAGAAAAGAGGTTCAGAGAATTCTATTAACTTTTGTAAGCTTATGCAGCTGGTGAGTGAAGAGACGAAGTCCAGATGCTAGCTGTCCATCTCTGAGGTGCACACCCTCCACTTGCTCTCTCCACTGCCTCATACTCCTGCTAGACAGGCTTGAGAAGCACCTTCCCAATGCCGAAGACTCTCCAACAGCACTGAGACCAGGGACAAACAGATTCCTCAAGACAAAGCCACTTGAAGTCATCTAGCACAGATCACTTTAATTGCTATTTCACCCCAGTGCATTTCCCAGGTCATTGGAGTCAGATGGGGCAAGCAGGAAAAACTTTTAGAGTTCAGGAACAAGTTGGTGTATGTGACATCATACGAGTTAAACCCTTACCTGAACTGGAATGAGCGAAGTTCCTTCAAATCTTAAAATCCTGAGTTCTCTTTATTGTGCCTTCCACTGTGATTGTTGTTAATCTTGTGATAGACATTCATGCATGCATTGATCCAGCAAATATCTATGAATATAGTACATTTTTTAAATACTAGGGAAACGGGGACAACCTGAGCAAGTCCATTCCTGCTCATCCTCTACTTCCCATGTTCCTACTTGCAGAATCTATTCCTTCCAAGACTTTAAAGGACCCAAGAAGCCGGGCGGTGGTGGCGCATGCCTTTAATCCCAGCACTTGGGAGGCAGAGGCAGGCAGATCTCTGTGAGTTCGAGACCAGCCTGGTCTACAAGAGCTAGTTCCAGGACAGGCTCCAAAACCACAGAGAAACCCTGTCTCAAAAAACCAAAAAATAAAAAAAATAAAGGACCCAAGAATACCCTCCCCCTTGCCCAACTGACTGACCTACCATCAGACAGCTGGTCCCACAAGACTCACAAACCAGAGATCAACATTTGTGTGCCCTGTACCCAGTCCCCATCAAGAACGAAGCTGGCATTGATCTTACTGTGTTAACACAATGTCTTCCTCCAGCTAGCGACTCTATCCTGGCTGAGGGAAGACCTTTGAGGGCTAACCCTGCCCCTGGTCCCTGCTTCACTCTCTGCTTCCTAGTCCTCCACCAAGTGAATGGCGCCCGACGTGGTAGTGGCAATTTCTCGGGTCTGCTCTGCTTGCTAGAAGTAAGCAAGCTCTCTCATCTAAGAGAGGCTTCCTGACTCAGCTTCAGCTGCAGAACCCTGCAGCTCTTAAGAGGTCCTGCCATGAAACATTTAAATGGTATTGATAAAAGCCAACTGAATGCTTGTTTGTTTTCAGCTGTAGCAGGAAAAGAGGTGTGCTGTTTTAAAATGCTGGCTTTCTGGGCTGTCCTGCCAGGGCAAACTCTGACTCTTTGAGGCAGGAGGTCAGCTACAGAGAGAGCATTTGAGTGTTGTAGCTTGTTTGCTGGCAGGGACCTTGAAACACCATAGAGTTGTGGCGGTAAACATGGCTACAACCAGTACCTCAGCCATGAAGCTGGAAGGCTAAGGAATGGACTGGATCCAGCTGTCAAAGCCACAGCTTTAGTCCTATTGATATTGCTTGGTAAAGACTCGTGTGGTCAGAAAAAGAAAGATATACACTAAAGAGAGATTCAAAAACAAAGAAAATGTTTAAATGATTTACAGTGTGTTGAAAATATATGCCGACTAAAAGTTAAAGTTCTTAAAGTAAAAAACAAAAAAAAGGAAGAAAGAGAGTAGTTGGGTGTGGTAGGACACACCTTTAATCCCAACACTTGGAAGGCAGAGGGAGATTGACCTCTGTGACTTCAAGTTGTGGTAGCACAGGCCTTTAATCCCAGTGCCTAGAAGGTAGAGACAAACAGATCTCTGTGAGTTCAAGGTGTAGTAGTGTACACCTTTAATCCCAATGCCTAAAAAGCAGAGACAGGCAGATCTGTGAGTTCAAGGACAGCCTGGTCTATAGAGTTATTCCAGGTCAAAGATACATAGAACCTGTCTCAAAAAGCAAAAAATAAAAGTAAAAATAAACAAAATAGAGGTTAAAATAAAGCGCACAAAGATGGAAAATACACAGAGAATTTTGATACTGTATGCTATTATGTTCTCTTTGAATTGTTTGAATGCTGAGGAAGGAGCAACAGCTGCCAAAAGATATTTGTTTATAAATGCTGCTGAACTAATCCA
>NW_026067891.1:13989311-14035265 GCF_014885135.2 Alexandromys fortis | reverse complement strand
AGATGTCTCTGTCATTTCTAGAATTTGAAAGTTGCTTATTTCTTGTTTGCTTAGGTAATATTGTATCTTTCTGGAGTCTTTGATGGAGTTATAAAATAGTTAGTTATAGTTATAGTTTTCCTTAGTTATGATAAAGATTATTGTAATTTTTACTTGATAACTGTTTTGTTATATGTAATTTTGCTATGTTAAGTTAAAGCCTTTCTTTTTTTGTTTAAACAGAAAAAGGGGAAATGATGGAGGAAGGTCATTGGTTAAAAAATAAACTGCTTGGCTGGCCCTCATAGGTTAAAACATAGGTGGGAGGAGTAAACAGAACAGAATGCTGGGAGGAAGAGGAAGTGAGCTCAGAGACGCCATGTTCCCCTCTCCCGGGGAAGACACGATAGCTCTGCTCTCTGAGGCAGACGCATGAAGCTCAGACCCAGGATGGACGTAGGCTAGAATCTTTCCCGGTAAGACTGATGCTACACAGATTATTAGAGATGGGTTGATCGGGAGATGAGAATTAGCCTGTAAGGGCTAGAGTTTATGGGCCAAGCAGTGTTTAAAAGAATACAGTGTCTGTGTAATTATTTCGGGTAAAGCTAACAGGCAGCTGCTATAGCCTCTGCCATACATTCCCATTGCTGTGTGTTCCTGCCATCATGGACTGAGCCTCTCCTAATGCTTTCCTGCAGCCAGGGGCTAAAGCTCTCTGAAGCCATGAGGAAAACCTTTCTCCTCTCTTAAGTCACTTCTGTCAGTATTTTGATCACACATATGCAAAAGCCACTAATGCCCCGCTACTCCTAGGGAGACTCAGGTATTATATGCACCTGCCCAGGTGTGAGTCCTGGCTCCTCTGCTGCGTCACTGCAATGTCACAAGCAGCTTTACCACTAACCCTAATTTACACTTTACACACACGCTGAGAAAAGCACAAGCCTGGGTATTTTGTCACCCAGACACAATGACTTTCAGCATTTTTCCAATTGTGTCTCATCTACTATCTCCCACAACTGTCCATCTTTCTGGACTTTAGAAACATCTGTCAGCCAAAACGTTAAGTGGATTCTTTAGCTTTCCCCCATCTCGGTCTCCTAATCCAGAAACTGTGAATAACAGCGCCACCTACACTGCACAGATCCACAGAGCTGCTGTTGCAAGTCCAGTGATGGGGAGATGACCGAGAACACACACAGGCCTTTCCTCCAGGGTTTTGTTATGTGCTGCAAGATGGATGGATGGATAAACCAACAAGACACTTTCAGATGGAACAATGTGTTACAGAGAAAATCCTGGTGAGATGGGAGCAGATGACGCCTTGAGGCCAGAGATAAGAAAGAAGATCTCGCTGAGGGGACAGTTTAGAGTCAGGCTGCCAAGTAAGAAGCCTGAGGAACAGTGTGCTTGGGCACAATGCATGTCAGGGGCACGGAGCCACAGGCAGCATGGGATCGGCTACCTGATGGTTGTTTGGGGTACTAATGGGTTAACACAGTGCCTGGCACACACACAGCAAGTGCTCGATAAACATCAGGCCTCTAAAGCAGGCCTCATTACAAGATGACAAATTGGATGAGGCTCTTTCCTGTGGCACCCAAGGAGCCTTCAGTTCCTTTAGCATATCCTTCAAAGTGCCCATTCCCAGAGGGACACCCACCTTCTGCAACACAGGAGAGATCAAATGGTGTTAACCACAGGCCTTGGGGCCTCACTGCCCCTTCCATATTACAAAATATCTGAGAACATCTACTGTAGTATGAGTTTCGAAAATCCAAGGATACGGCATCCCATCCCAACCTTGGTGAACATGGACAATGAGTGGGCCCAGGCAGGAGCGCCACTAAGTTGTGTGTCTGCTTCTTTAGGAATCCGTTTGGGAAGAAGGCTTAATGGATCCAGAATATGAGCCTTTTCTTTGCCATGGATTCCAAGATTTAAAACATTGCCACTGGTTGTTCTCAGTACTGGGTGAAACCTCAGTTGCTTAGATTACGATGTAAAAATTAATAACAATGTAGTAGCAGTGGGCAGGGTAAAGCGCTTGCTGCACAGGCATGAGGATGCAAGTTCAGATCCCAGCACCCCTGTAAAAACTGGGCATGTGAGGTCGGTGACCCTAGTGCTGGTGGGTAGAAAGAGGGGGGTCCTAGGGTTCACTGACCAGCACTAGTGCTTGAGAGAAAGAGGGGGATCCCAGGGTCACTGACCAGCACCAGTGCTTGAGAGAAAGAGGGGGATCCCAGGGTCACTGACCAGCACTAGTGCTTGAGAGAAAGAGGGGGGTCCTGAGGGTCACTGACCAGCCAACCTAGCCAAACAGAGAGGGCCAGGCTCAATGAAATACCCTGCCACAAAAAATAAGAAAGAGAGTGAGAAGAAGCCATTCATTGCTGATTTCTGGCCTCTGTATGCACATACATGGGTGAGCACATCTGTGCATACTCCTGTAACAGATGAATGATGATGATGATAGATAGATAGATAGATAGATAGATAGATAGATAGATAGATAGATGATAGATAGATAGATAGATAGATAGATAGATAGATAGATAGATGATAGATAGATAGATAGATAGATAGATAGATAGATAGATAGATAGATGATAGATAATAGATAGATAGATAGATGATAGATAGATAGATAGATAGATAGATAGATAGATAGATAGATAGATAGATAGACAGACAGATACAGTGAGTCCATGGACCAAATGCCAAAGCCACGTTGCACATGTGCACAGAGCATAAGGGCATATTGCCCCACAGTTCTAGACCCAAAGCACATTCCAGGCAGCAACTATTTTCACCACAGCACTGACTGGATGGCTGCTTTTATGTGGGTGTTACAAACACTGGAAGACATCCTGTACCTGAGTTAATATTGCTCTCCCTCTTCATCATAGCATGCTACAATGTCACACAACTAAAATTCAGCCACTAAAGGATGTTGTACTAAAGAGACAGTGGCAACCAGGGCAGATAATGAGATACAAAGAAACTGGTAAAAGTCAAACAATGTGTACCTAAGAGGAATTTGCCCATACAGATTCCTGAATTTTGATAAGTGAACCTCAGTAACATAAGATGCTGAGAGAAGAGGGTTCATGAAGAGTGTGCAGAACTCCAGGACAAATCTCTGCAAGTATTCTGTAAACAAGAATATCAAAAATACTTTTATTTCAAAAAGGCCGCTATTAACATAGCTAAGCTGAAACACAGCTAGGTCGTATCAGCAACCCCTCCCTCACACCTCCCATCCTGGGGAAGAGTGAACTTGAACTGGAGGTGGGGGTCTCTGGAAGACAGGAGGATGCAGAGGGGGAGGCAGGGTGTTTTCTGAGGACACAATGAAGCTACCCAGAAGGTTCAGAGTTTGCAGAAAATCAACATCCCATCAAAATCTGCACCCTGTTCATCAAACAGACAACACCACTGGATGCCTAGAAAGAACAGAAACATTTGTTCAGTGGCGGGAGAGGGGATGAGGGGGTGGAGAGACAGTTAGTCCAGCCTTTTATGAAGGGAACAGTCAACCCTTGGAAATGTGTAAGGGAAAACTGGTAACAATGTCTCCTCCCACCTCCTCTCCTTCCAAACACTGTAGAGTGCACCTTAGCTCCTCTAACTTTGACCCAAACATAAAGGACAATCAGGAAATGAGCTAGTCCCAGTGTTTAAAAGATGATGAGAGTCCCTTATAGTGGCAGAGGACTGTAATCCCAGCACACAGGAAGCTGAGGCAGGAGGCTTGCAAGCTAAAGACAAGTCTGAGACACAAAATAAGATCTGCTTCAAAGAAAGGTGGGGAAGGAGGGAGGGAGGGAGGGAGGGAGGGAGGGAGGGAGGGAGGGAGGGAGGGAGGGAGGAAGGAAGGAAGGGAGGGAGGAAAAGGAGGGAGATGGTGGGAGAATTAAAAATGAGATAGAAGGGATCAGTGTTGGCTCAGGACCAAGTTCTCAGCACAAGGGAGATTTACTTCCCCGGAAGGGACAAAGGGCAGTAATAAGAGACAAAGATGGCAGAGTACAAGGGAGAAGGGGAAGGGAACAGGGAGGGGGCAGGGGTGTTTGTTCAGGGAGGACAAAGGACTGCTCTGGATAGAGAGGAGACAGAAATGGAAATGGCAGCTTGTAAAGGTGAAGGGGAAACCCTGTGTTGGAATGAGGTGTTTGGTTTTAATTGGAGGGTTAATTAGGGTAGCCAAAGGGGGTTCTGGTTGCTGGACTTTAATACTTTGGTAGCTGGACCAGGGTAGTCAGCCTCAGAAGGAGGATGAGGTCAGAAAAGGGGATAGACTGTGGGGACTAGCTGCAGGAATGTAATCTAACCATTTTCAGTAAGGCAGAGGGAATGGGAGAGAGGACAAGGCCTGCCAGAGCCACGATTGCCATGCCTGGGTTAGCTAGAGACCCTTCAGAGATTAATCCTGAAATATGCATTGTTGAGCAGAGAGAAAAAAGACCTGTAGACCGAGACTATCAAATTCACAGTCAAATCTAGCAACTTGAATATTAAATGAAGAATAACCTAAAAATAGAACAATCCTCCCTTCTTGACATGTCACAAAAGCACGCATCTGTCTTTTCATCTTGTCACCGTGGCTCCCACAATGCCCAGGGAGTAGTTTTATATTCAATTAGGTTTGTACTAATTCTATGAAGGGCTAGTCTAATTGTCCAATGATCAGATCAGAGTCCTCTCCTGTTTCTTCTCCATCAGTCAAAATGGGCTCTGAGACTGCTCAGTTTGTTATTCCCCTGGTAAATAATTAATATCAATCATGTAGACCTAGACTCTTCGTGAATTCCCAAGATCATTTCATCTTCTGAACATACACATTTAGGTGACTAAAATATATAAAAAAGTTTCTATAAATCAATTAAAAGATAAATAATTCACTACAAAGAAGCTCATTCTTACTGTTAACTACTATTGTGCATATAATTGATCTTTTTAATGTGAATTCAACTTACAAGGCTATATACTCTCTACTGTTCTTAGATATTCTCAAGAAAACTTGGAGGAGAAGGACTGGGTCAACCTGGCAGAATTAAATAGAAGCAATGCTCATAGCAATTCTTGTAAGACACAATGCAGTGATGGCACTAGTGGAATTCTCCCCTGAGGTCTAGCAGGAACATCCTCTTACAATATTCTCTTTGATGTCAAAGACCGCAGAGCCAGGCCTTGTGAGGCCTGTGATTCCAGCTACAGGAAAATCTAGAGTTCAGTGTGAGCCTGGGCTACAGAAGAACTCAAGGGCACCCCATTAATAAGTGAAACCCTGTTTTCCAAATAAAAAGAGAAAAAGAAAGAAAAAAGAAAAAAAGACTGGGAATGTGGCCCACTAATACAATGCCACCCCACCCAAGCATGGCCTAGATCCCACTCCCAGTATTTAAAAAACACAATCACCAAGGCACAAATAAAGACCCAAGGAAGAATCATACATACTCCAAAGTGGCCTTCCACAGGCACCTGAGTTCCCCAGTCTCTGGTCATTTACGTTCAGAAACTTTAAACAAAAGTCCCTTGCTTAAGCAGAATTAGTTAGCATTCCTTCCCTGACCTGTAGCCTGTGCAGCTAGGAAAACTGGGTGAGTCTGTTGCCCAATGAACAACTCCAGTATGGTTCAAATCACAGACAGAAAGACTCTAAAAACCTGTTAACCAACACCGTCCATGGCCAGAGACGCCACGCCATGTCTTTGCCTTGATGGCTTCCATTTGTTCACCATTTCGGGTCCACATTCATCAGACTTGGGAAGAGCATGTGTTCACTCCATCCAAAGCAGGACCCCGTACAGCCACTGTCATGTCACAGTTGCCAAGACTTATGGTATCTTCAGGGTCTGTAGGATTTGGATGTAAAAGTTCCAAATGCTCGTATATTTTGCACTGCAGTGAGGTGATTTCTACTACTGTGTTACGATCCAGCTCACCAATAAATGGTATACAGTTATTTAATATTACGAAACCTGAAGCACCCGTTGGTGGCCCATTTTCCTACCTGTGCAGTGTCGAATACTGTCATTGCCAACACAGCACAAGACTTTCCAAAACCATGAAAAATCATCACCATCAATCAGAGAAGACAAGTCACCTAACAACCCGAAACCAGGTCTCAACAAATAAACAAGCCTTGCAGCTTCAGGGTAAGCTTCAGCAAAGGGTGCCCTTCCTGGAAAAGCACAAGACCCCAAAGTTTCCGCGGTCTTCGTTGGTTAGATGCGCCCTTCCTGCTGCCTGCCTCTGTGGCGTTCAACCGTGAACTTCGCATTGCTCTGAGGTAGGATGACCGAAACCATAGTCATTAGGAAAGTCCACCACTGTAATGCGCACATGTCAGGATCCAAACAGCTCCAACTCGAGCATAGGCTCCATGGCGTGTATTGTCTGAACAGAGCTTCGGAAGGAAAGGAGACCTAGGGCACAGACCAGGATGCCCAAGAGTGTTCTGACCGAAGAAGAACAGCTACTGAAACACAGCCATGAAGCACCTTGCTCCTTTCTCCCGGCAGAACGAGAGATCTGAATTTACTACTGCAGAAACAGCATGTTCATCCCAAACCAAGGTGACCAGGGCTCAACATTCCCCCACTATACACACGGGAAGTTCTTTTTTAAAATTTTATTGATTTTTATTGAGCTCTACATTTTTCTCTGCTCCCCTCCCTGCTTCTCCCCTCCCCTTCAACCCTCTCCCAAGGTCCCCATGCTCCCAATTTACACAGGAAATCTTTTCTTTTTCTACTCCGCATGGGAAGTTCTAACCATTGTGTTCAGGACTCAGCATTCCCCACTAAGCACACATGTGAGGTGTTAATATGTCTTTTTTGTGACGCTCATTTTATGTTTTAAAAGATAAAATTCTAAACTTGTTCCTTGAAAGCAATATGAAACCTAAAAGAACAACTACCTCTGAAAGCGAATAAAACAATTGGTTAACAAGTGGCTCCATCAAAATAGACCAGTAGCTCACACAACCCAATCTACATGAACTAATAACAACCTAAATCAAACATGACCACCAAGTAAATAGACCAACAACGATGAAGCAGTCAAGCCTTCTAGTACTTAACAGAGACCAACCAAGTGGATCCCTATTTAACAGAGAACACAACCAAGTCAATTATTAAGGTGCCAAATTCAGCATCACGCCAAACAGAGAAATCTAACGCACCCTTGAGGTGCTCTTTGCTGACCCAGACGCGCCCCAGGAAATCCCACCATGCTACCACTGCCGCTGCCTAGTGGGAGCAGAAGTGGCCAGAGCACCCGTACTTACGGAGATTATTTATGGGGGTTCTTGTGTCCATGTTCTCATAATGCTGCACGTGGACGACAATGTTAAGGTCTCTCTCCATGTGGTCAGTGTTGCAGTGGCCCTGTGGCCTCATGACATCCGCAAGGGCTCTGGAGGAACAAAGAACAGAACTCTGCTCATCCGCAATAAGACCGTGTGCACCTGCCATGTGCCCAGCACTGCCTAATTGGACAAAAGACAAAGCCATCCCTTCTAGAGAGCTGCCATTGCAGTTAGGGGTAGACAGGAGAGCACAGAAGCAATGGATCAGAGGTTACAAAACTCACTCTGTGTGCAGGTCACTGCTTGTCCACCCAGTGGTGGCTGAGGGGTCAGAGGATGAGTTCCTGCAGTGAGACTCCACCCCAGAAAATGGGTTTTCTCTTTATGCCTCACACAGATGCCCAGACTTCCTGCTTAGCAATGGCCCGGTGTCAGTCCTTGCCATAAGTTAATCACTAGGCTAACCACGGAAAGCAATGGCATCCCTTTCCAAAGTCGAAGAATATAGGTCTTGTGGGCTTACAAGGAGTATTATTCCTTTACAGAAGAGTAAACAAAGGTTCCGAGAGGCAAATTAACTGCTCAAGGTCACACGTCAGTGTGCAACACAGAGCCAACCTTTCCTTTTTTACTTTTTCTTTTCTTTTTAAGAGAATAGGAACACAGTCCAACTGATATCATTGACCTTCACAATGAGATGCACACTATTTTCGCAGAGCAGAGACAACAGCCAGCTGGATCCACCAACACATCTCCCCTCTTATCTACCCTCCATGATATGTGCATTTAGAGACATGCCCTTAACCAGATGAAGTAGGGAGTGTCATTAGCATGTGAATCCTCTGCCTGTGAGGTCTTCTCGAACCTCCTTCCATTTTCCCCTTTGTTCACAGCTCAGGGAGAACTGACAGTCTGCTGATTTCACATCTTAAAGAACAACCGTGCCCCAGCCTCCTCAGTCCCCTACCTACTTACCTGCAAGGATGGCTGCCTCCATCTGCAACCCTAGCAAGGTGGAAGAACCAGCCAGAAACAGTGGTGCCAACTACAAGCATGGAGGTGTTCTGTGAAAACCAGTAGGTGCAGCTCTGTTATTATGAACAATCCCAGGAACCAATACTTCGATGAACATCTTCGTATTGATCTCCTCTCGAGCCAGGAATGGGTGCACACCAGCAAGCCCTGTCCCCTTTTCTTAGGGGATACACCCACACATTCCTAGCCAAGTAGACTCTCCGAATCCGCATCAAAGGAGACAGAGAAGGGAGAGGCACTGCTTTGGAGGTCCACACAGATTCTCAGGAGCTCAGCAGAGCATATCTGCTGAAGTCAGCCCCACCGGGACAGTGATGGTCACAGCTAGGAGCATCCAGGAACATGATTAAATATTCTAGATGCATCTGAACCAGAGGATTAGAAACTCCAGAGCTGGGGCCCATGAGAGGTGCTTTTGAAAGCCTACCCCATGCACTGACTGTGTGCTCAAGTTCAAGTCTGGGTCTGTGCTAGAGCAACAGAGACCCTGTATGAGGAGGACTTGGTTGTATTCAGATGCTGTGATAAGAAGCACAGCTAGGGAGAAGTCTGAAGGGAAGGAGACCCAGGGCTGTAAAGCAGAGGCCAGGATGGAATCCACTAGAAAGACAGGAGAATGACAACAGCTTGCACGTATTTGTTCATTCAACAGACGTTTATTGTCTACAGTAGGCCATGCATGACACGAGGCCCTGGGGACACAGCACTGCACAAGCTGAAAAAGGTCGTGGCCTTCTTGGAGATTACATTCTATGGGAGAGAATAAAAATGAATATGTTAAATAAAAATAAGCAAGAACTGAAATAAACAAACAAAGAAGGATACAGCCGACAGAGCCAGGTGCCAAAACAGCATTTTCCATAACAGCCAAAAAGTAGAAACAGTGCAAAGTTTCCTCAGCCAATAAGCAGAGTGCAGCGTGTGAAATGGAACAATACTTGGCCGTGAACAGGAAGAGTGGAACCCCGACACCAACCCCAACCAAACTTGAAAGCCTTAGAGCCAGTGAAAGAAAGCAAACACAAAAAGGCCCGGGTTTGTGGTTTTGTTCACAGCAAATGTCTAGAATAGACAGTTCATAAAGAGAGGTACAATCGTGGCTACAGAGGCTGTGTGGGAACTGACTGCTAACGGGTGTTGGGGAAACACCCCAAGTTAGTGCTTCATTAGACTTAGTGGCTCAGGAGTAAATTAATGGGGATTCTTGCATTTTTCAGTGGGAGAGATGGGGAGAGCTGTCAGCACAGCTTTCTGTGAAGAGATGAGACTTGAGAAGCAGAGGTGCGCTGGTCATGTGACGCCACAGCTTGGCTCAGAGATGCATGTCAAAGGCTTGGATTCCATCACGACACTGTGAATGATGGTGGGGACTTTAAGAGGCAGGGATAGTTGGAGGTCTTCAGGTCATTGGCGGCATGGCCTCAAAGTACTGTGGGACCTGGTGTCTTCCTTTCTGGACCTTAGTGGCCACAAAGAGAACAGCTGTGCTCCACCACACACTCCTGCCAAGACATGATGCCTCATTGCCAAGGCCAACAGACTGTGACCTGAAGCCTCCACACTTCTAAGCCAAGGTGAACCTTTTCTCTGCGTATGTTGATTGGCTCAGATGTTTGCTGCAGTAACAGAAAGCTTAGCTCACACACGTGAAGGGGATGGAAATAGCATATCAGGCGGAGCATAGAGAGGAATAGGCAAGCATGCTAACAAAGCTGGAACGGGGCAAACGGGAGCATCGCAAGCACAGACTATCATAACCCATTTTGTAGGGTACGGAACTGCCCACATGAGCTCCACTATTCAGTGAAGGAGTGAGTGGAGTCCCAGTCCTGAATGTCTAAGATGCAAGTTCACACCCTTTCCTAGCTCTGTGCAATATGAATGGTCTAAAACTCAGGAAAGCTTCGGGGAAGGGGAATTCTGAGGCAGAGGACAGGGCCTTGCAAACCTAACTTGCCTTTTTCACTGCTAAACGGGCTCTTCATCCTGGACTTCAAAGGACCGCTGAATTCTTCTGGAATTGAATGAAAAATTTGTTTGTGCTTTTTTTTTCTTGAGCAAAGAAGCCATACTTTTATCAAATTCCCCACAGGTTCACCCCTAAAGCACAAAAATAGTTAAGCTTTCCAGGGTCAACAAAGCAAAGGTTTGGAGTGATAACCTTTAGCTTGGCTAGCACAGGTCCCAGAGTGGCTTCTGGATACTGCGAACAGTGACAGTCCAGCCTCAGAGTTACAAGGTAACCGTCATTCCCAAGGCATGATGATCTGGGTGAAGAGCATCAACAACGTGCTTGGCTCACTCCAGGGAATGCATACAACGGTCTGGTATGGGGAAGTCATTAAAATGAGAAAACAATTCAATTCTCTGTATTGATGCCACTCTGCATTGGATCCACACAGCAGATGGCAGGAGTAGGGAACAAAGACCAGGGAGCTGCCACCAGAGACACCCTCACCAGGACCCTTACTGCAGTCACCTGTGTCCCAAAGGAAAGGTAAACAGTAAAATATAAACATTAGGTCAGGCTGATCATGAAGCAGGCATGTGGCTAAAGGAAGAGCTCTCCTCTATAAAACCACAGGCTGAAGGCAGGGCTGCTAATGCAAACAACAGTAACAACATGCTAGGCCAGGTGTGGTGGTGCACATCTGCAATCCAGCCATGGGAATTCCTGCCAGGGCAGAAGTATGGCAACTCTGAAGCTACCCTGGGTTATATGGGGCAGTTCAAGGCCAGCCTCGGTTGCATAGTGAGTCCCAGTGAAAACAGAACAGGGCAAAGGATAAGAAAGCGCAGAGGGAGAAGGGAGATAGGAAGGGGAATAGAAGAAGAAAGGGGAAGAGAGGGAAGGGGAATGAGGTGATACAGATGGAGACAGAAATGGAGGGAGAGGGAGATAGAGAGGGGAGAAGGGGAGAGCTCCACTCTCCATTAGCTGTTTACAAAGTTAAAACAGGATTGCTCCACTCAGATTTAAACAAAGTCATAAAAAAACAATCAAAACTCTCAGGAAGAACATTCAAAGTGTGGACTTATTTGTGTGTGAGGAATATCATCCTTTGTGTGTCCACGGAGCCTTGGAACTGGTTATAGTAGGCACAGGAAGACACCGCGACTAACCGCAGGCTTCAATGAAGGTTTATTTTCCCAGCTTCTACACAGTACAAATCTTTCCTGATGCGTGCTTTACAATGCACTTTATATTTGTTCATTGGTCCTGGCATATAGCAATTAACAAAATGAGCATATTATGGGGTACTACTAAAACATTTTTAAGTACGGATGTGTCAAAACCTGTGATGAGTCAGTGGAAAAGACCCACAATTCATCACAAACCAAACAAATGAACACTTAAAGGTCTGACATGATTCTGATGTCTACTCAGCTTCAGTGTGCTTGTACAGGACACAAGACTATCTGGAAGTCTTGTTAAAATGAAATTTTTGATTCAATAACTAAGATCAAATAACTAATATTTTGCCCAAGCTGCCAGATAATGTCAATACTGATGGTCCGTAAGCCAGCCAATGAGCATCAAGATAAGCACTATAGTAATCTGGCCATACTGTGCTAAGATGCTGGACAAAATTATTTTCTGGGTGCTTCTGAGAGAGTGCTCTTGGAGGAGATGAACACGAAATTGGTAAACTGAGGAAGACAGATTTCCCACTGTAAGGTGGGTAGGCCTTGTTCAGTAATCGAAGGGTCTGAATGAAGTAAAAGATTGATCTTTCTCCAACGGACACATCTCCTGCCAGACGGCCGTGACACTTGAGCACTGGTCCTTCCCGGCTCTGTAGAATCCTCTCCTCTCTGTCAGCCTTCACCATTGACCTGAGATAGCAGCTTGACAAATTTGGGACTTGATAATTCTGTATAATAACGCCTTTGATAGACTGGTTTTGTTTCCTGAGCATCCTGTCTCATTTCGGCCCCTCACAGAAGCAGCCACACTTAGACTCTTTTGTCTCCCTACCCCTACCCTCTTAACCCATTTCACAACAATTGTGTTGATACATTATCTTTGAGGTTGAAAAATGATTGAATATTGGCTTAGTATAAATTTTCTTGTACATTTCATTGTGTGTTACCTACCTATTCCTCAAATATGTGACTAGCAGCGTGTGAGGGAAAGAACTGCATCTGTGTCTGTCACTGTCTTCTTGTAGTTCTAGCTCAGTGTTGGCCAGAAAGTGGGTATTCAGTAAGTGTCCATTAGATGGATGGAGGATGGATGGATATATGAATGATAAATGGATGTATGTATGGATGTATGTATCTATGGATATATAGATTAATAGCTAAATTGATGGGTGGAAAGGTAAAGGGGGTGGACAGGTGGATGGATATATAGATAAATAGATAAATGAATGAGTATAAGATGAATGGATAATTAATGCATAAATAGGTGGATGGATGGATGGATGGATGGGGTGGGCTATGCCATTTAAAACAGAATGCCAGAAACAAACCTCTCTATATTAGGTACTCAGGACACAGCTATGGAATGTTTGTCCCTGCAGTCTTTACTGTGAATGGTAAGGAAAAGACAGATAGTAAATTAACCAGTAACTTACGTTGAGACCACGCTACACAGGGAAGCAAACGCCACTGAGCATTAGCTGGAGTGTGTGGAGGAGTGGGAGCTGAGCATGAGAGGTCAGAGGGCATCCTGGAGAAGGCGACACTATGTAGCTGGAACCTGAAGGTGAGGACATGTCACTTGACCTCTAACGGGAGAGTGAGCCAAAGGGACAGCTCAGAGATGGGAATGAGGGTGGCCTGTCTGTGGGACAAAATGGAAACATTGTATCACTTTTTTTTCTGATACAGAAAGCAAATATAAGATGCCAACATTTCCAAAAGGAAAGCCAGTCCAGCTCCCTCGCCTGAAAGCTCCCAGGAGTCTAAGTCGAAACTTTGGAAAGGATTTGTTTTTCTTAGCTTGTTTGGCTTTGGTTGGTATATTTGGTTTTGACAGGGTCTCATGTATTAGAGGCTGGCCTCAAATCCCTATGGAGCTGAGGGTGCCCTCGAAGCATTGGTTCTTCTGCCCCCCCACCTCTACCCCAGAGCTGTAAGTACAGGCATGTACCCCCATGCCTGCTTTGATGCAGTGGTGGGGCTCAAGCCCAGGTCTTCCTGCACGCTAAACAAGTACTCCACACTCCACACTTGTGTTCCGAGTTTTAAACAAATCAGTGGGCTTCTTGAGCACCACCTCTCACACAAGGAATTTCATTCATTGTTCAGAACACAAGAACCATGGTCACAATCCAAGTCTCTAGAGTGGGGGCTATGGCAGTGCAAACAAATATCAAAGCTCATCAAACTCTGTGGCCTGACGTGCGCATCTGACTGCGCCAGTTATGCTCTGGAAAGCTGATTTCAGTGCCCAAGAAGTAAACATGCCCTGTAAGAAAAATAGAGACTCCTGTGGTCTCTCCAGTTTGGGAAGCCGGGACAGGTGGGAAAGGTGTGGTCACAGGAAATGTCAATGGAAGGGGGCATTTGCCCCTTGATGTCATGCCTTTGCAAAGGACAGTGGCTTTTCTAACCCATTTTTGAAAATCACACAGGACACTGCTATGTCATTTGCCCACATGGATTTATTTTTTCTGGCTTGGATTTTTTTATTCTGTTTGAAGGTGGGAAAACAACATGTGTCTTCTACTGACTTCAAGGGGAAAGAGCTCCAAACATATGTCTCTGCCCTCAGGGTTGCTTCCCCCAACACTTCCACCATCCTAACCCTGCCAGGGCAGGTCCATAAAAGATTCCTAGATGTGATCTCGCACTAGCTCCCAGAACAGGCCTTGATTGTCCTGGTGCAGGCTGCTCCTTGGGGTACTGGGTACGCCTTTGGCATCTGGGAAGACTGGAGGTCCTATGGTCCCATACTCCAGTGCAGTACAGCCTAGCAGCCAAGGACCTGGCCCCTGCTTCAGACTGGGTTTGAAGTCAAACTTCTCCAGCTCACTGGGTGCTTCTTCACTCTCTTGGAAAGCAGTCTGTGCCTCCATAAATGGCAGACTGTCATAGAAGCTACCTTGTGGGGGAGGGGTGTGAAATTAAATGAGAATTTACACATAAGCTTGTGGCAAAATTGTAAATCTAACACGGGTTCTTCGACATCCCCCAGACAGCACTTTGCAGTACATTTCATCTAGTCAGACACAAGCCATCCCTCCTGCTCAGAGGCTGCCAGCATCCCCGATCAGATGGAAACGCAAATCCAGAGAGGTTAGGAGGCTTAGCTAACATTGCCACTGAGTACAGAGTACAGACTGGTCACCAGAGCTTGATCTGCAATGTCACCCCCTTCAGGGGGCAAGGGGAAGGAACTCCAGTAAGAAGGATGCTGGGTGGTGACTCTAGATGGGCTCAATGTTAATCACCTTCCAAGTCTGCTCCTCTGAATTTTCAACCTTCAGATAAGAACCGGAGTCTCAGAGAGGTGAAGCAACCAAGGTCACACAAATATTAAGAGGCGTCACTAGATCTGCAGAGAGCATGTGCCACTCACGCAAGCCTTCTGACTCCCCTGGGTTTACAGGTGACATGATACAGTAAGCTGGAAGAGCTCCCTACAGGGGCTAGTCACCATCCAGCCACAGGCGCTGCTCTCTGAAAACTGCAAGAGTAGAGTTACCAGATCTCCTGACTGGCTAGAGGAATTAGAAACAGGAATTCTCCGAGAGATCCAGCTTTTCAGTACTAGCTACTGACTTGGAGTTGGTTTTAAAAGAGCATGAATATTAGGGGCTGCAGATACTGCACAGTCAAATCCAACACCTCTTTACTAGATCCAGACTTAGAGCCCAACTCTGAGAAGCATGTGGGATATGAGGAAACTTTAGTATGATTGGACATATAATGACAGTGTAGCAGTTTGTTCTCTAAATTATGATCATGGAATTTACCGTGTGGGGAAATGCTCTTGGTCTTAGAAGACCCATGCTGCAAGTATGAGGGACTGAATGTTGTGTCTGCAACTGTTTTCAAATGGTTCAGCTGAAGGGGGATAAGAGGAAGGAGGGTGGAGAAGGAAGGGCAGGAGGGAGGCAAGAAGGGGGAAGAGAGTGGAAGGAAGGGAGGAGGGGAGGGGAGGGGAGGAAGAAGAAAAAAGGGAGAGGAAGGGAGAATGAGAGGATGGAAGGGAGGGGATGTGAATGGAAGGGAATAAGGTCAAAAGAAATAGAGAGGAAGAATGAATTGAAGCAAACTTGAAAAAACTGTAAAGTTAGGTTAATTAAGATCAGTGTTCCCAGTGTGGGGATTTTACCCCTCCGTGTCATGTGACAGTGTGGCGACATTTTCTACTGTCATGGCAGGTGTGTGTGGGTGTCATCTGCTCAGTAGGCAGAGGTCAAGGATGCTGCCATCTCCCTACAGCGTGCAAGGCAGTTCCCACCAAGGAGTTCCTTTCCAGTCCTGATAAATATGCCAAGGTTGACAGGCTGTGACCAAGCAGTTCCTTGTATACCCGACAAGGTTTTCGATTGCTTATATTTTCTCTTAGTAGAAATCTATGATGGTACACACCTACAAACCCATTCCATGAGAACCGGGGACAAACAGTCAGACTCTGTCTCAAAACAATACATGGAAAACCTTTAAGAAACATAAATAGTAACACCTTGAAAGCCAAACAATATCTACCCAGGCCACAGTTAGCCACCACTGCAATTACTGCTTCCAGAAAGAGTGGCTGCCTGTGGCTGCTGTCATGGTGCTGCAGAGGTGCATGCACACAGTGGCTGCCCATGGCTGCTGTCATGGTGCTGCAGAGGTGCATGCACACAGTGGCTGCCCATGGCTGCTGTCATGGTGCTGCAGAGGTGCATGCACACAGTGGCTGCCCATGGCTGCTGTCATGGTGCTGCAGAGGTGCATGTACACAGTGGCTGCCCATGGCTGCTTTCATGGTGCTGCAGAGGTGCATGCACACAGTGACTGTCCGTGGCTGTCGTGGTGCTGCAAAGGTGCACACAGTCACTGCCTGTGGCTGCCAAGGTACTGCAGAGGTACATGCACACACAGCCCACAGTCTCCTCCCCTTCCTCTCCCTTTCTATAGTATTAAATGTTTCTGGGGGGGGGGTATACTTGACTGTACATGTCAACATGGGGACATGTGGAAGCCAGAGGTCAATGTCTGAATTTTCTCCGTCTTACATTTGGGGACAGGGTATTTCACTGCACCTGGAGCGCACCAATTGGTTGAACTGGCTAGGCAACAACACCCTGGGGTCCACCTGTATCCACCTCTGGCTCTAGGATTACAGACATCCACCGCAGTGCTTGGCTTCTTATGTGCGTGCTGGAATCTGAGCCCAGGTCCTCATGCTTGCACAGCCAGCACTCCTCCCACTGAGCCATCTCCCTACACCTGCATTTCTACAGTCCTTACAAGATGGCACGGCTTCTCTCCAGCCCTCCTGATGGCTGTCCTTCTCTTTCTTTTCCATCCTCATATGCCCAGAGGGAAGCAGGCCATATGCCAAGAACTCCAAATGTGCATTCTGACACGCTACGGGGGCCTCCACTAGAAAACACAAGTTTCCTGGTCACTAGGATAAAGTGTGCAGATGAACACCATCACCTGCATGTCCTTGACAAGGCGGTTCCCGGGCAAAATGAGAACAAACCCACATCTGCATTCTGCAGCTCCTGACAGATGCTGAGAGGCTGGGGCTGGCAGGTTAACTTCACCTGGGCTGTGCCTCACCTCAGAGCAGTCTTTCTGCTGTTAAGCTCGGCGCGCTGGTCCCTGCTGGAGGATGCTTAGCACCATCAGGCAAAAGCTAATGAGCCATGGCCACACTGGGCTCCGAATGATTAAGTGCATAAGCAGCATGTGATGCATTCGGTGGGACCTGGGGCAGCCTGGGAGCCACAGAAAGGTCACACAAGTGGAGAACGCGAGCTACAGATGCAAAGGGAGCTCCACTGTCCCCGCTGTCCTGCTGGGTTAATCTGCACCTCCCACCTTTGTAAATATTTCCAACTCAAGGCCGGTGTTTCTCCCAGATCCTATATTCACTGAGAGAGGGTGATAAAGAAGACGTCCAAACATACTGACTCTCAGTCTCCAAACCAAGAACTTAAAAGTCAGAACCTTGGGAAGCCCCCAGATTCTGAGGCTGGGCCTGAAAAACGTATGACTCGGAGGCAAGTAAGCTCAACCCCATGTTACTGTGGACAGCGCCATCATCTTCTGATTGCGTGACTTTGAGCAAAGCCACCTCACCTGTGCCATGATTTTCTCCTACGTAACCAGGGGATCAAAGTAACAGCTGTCTCATAGATGTGAAGACTGAGTCTTCACACACACACACACACACACACACACACACACACACACACACACCAGTCCCTGGAACCCAGCCCTGTGCTCAGCAGGTGTTCATTCTTTTTCCTGCACAGTGTTTCCCTGAGCATTGGAGTCACGTAGAGAACCTTGCCAGCCCAATGGTATTTGGCTCCCAACCCACATTCTAATTTAAAATCAAAGGTGGGACCCCAACAACAGGGACTGTAAGCAATACAGGTGGTCTCAAACAGCAGCAAGCTGGAAAACATGAAGTCTTCTCCCATTCCAAAGCCTGGCACTCACTGCATTCTAGAACCCCAAATGTTTCCAGAGAGAACATGAGTTTGCTACATCAGCCCTGGGTACCCTTGGACCTTGCCTCTAAACAAACCTTGCCTAGAGTTTGCAGAAAAACCAGAGCCAATACCCCCAAAAGAGCTGCCTGAGAGGAGGGGCTGACCAAAGCACCCATTTAAGGGAGCTTGAAGCTGTCGCACAGATCTCCCCCAACAGACCTGCAAACGGTAGCTCCTCTTGCCACCAAATCTCAAAAAGGGAGTCTTGAGAACTTAGCAGAAAGGCGTGGTGGAGATCAGTTAAGGTATCAGCAAGCAGCCTACCTGTGTTTGGGCACCAGTTCCCTATATAGCAACATTCTTGTTCAACCTGCATCCATGCGTTCCTCACCCTCAGCCTCACACTGGCCTGGAGTTTTCCCTGGATAGGAGGCTCCTTAAGAGAGCCCACCTGGAAGCCGGACTTAGTAGGTAAGGCACCCTGGAGTAGCAGGAGGTGGGCTGGCCCAGTGCCATACTCTTTTGGCCCTGGTTTCCTGGACCCCCTGGGAGCTTACTTTTGTGCCCCAAGACCTCACCATCCACCTAGACCTTCCCACTAATCCAAACTGATCAGAACCTCCTCACCTTCCCCTCCAAACCCCTTCTCTCTGGGAAAAGAAAAACTCATTGGATACTTTCCACATATAAATAGAAAATAATTGCTAGTGAGGTGGTGATGTTCCTTCTTCTATTTTTGGTGGATTTCTTTGTTCAGATTTTTAGGCATGTACATGGATGGCATGCACGTGCATACTCACACACACGCGCACACACACACACACACTCACACACAAGACCCCAGTGCAGGATGCGGGTATGAGTAGATTGGAGAAGAAAACGCAGTAACTTCAATGCCCTGACTCAAAGTCAGCGGTTGCTCCACCATCCTGCTGTCAGCTGGCCCGTGGTAGTTCTTTGATCTCTTGTCCATACCTCACACTAACCCCTCATCTTCCCCCTGGGTTCTGGGCTCCAGTCTGAAGCCTTCTCCTCCAAAGTTATTGAGTTCTGGAAATCAATTTAGACACTTGGGAAAGGGGTTAAACAAAACCGCAAATAGCTCTCCATTAATCCCCAAATGCTTTCTCCCATCTGCTGCGACTTTGCCTATGTTGGGACTTGCATCATAAAGCAAAAGGCAAACTTGACGAATCAAGGTGCCTGGAAGGTGGAGGGTGGCCTTGGAGTCAGCTCCAGCCCAGGCAAGGGGCGCAGCGCTGTGTTGGCCGGCCATAACATAAAGAGAGACGGCGAGGGAGAAAAGGACCCAGGAAAAAGATGAGGTTCCAATCAAGGGCCATCAAAGCTCTGGTAAAGCAAAGCAGCCGGCTCCAAGGAGGCTTTTGTTCTCACCCTCTCCACACACTCTCCCTCTCCTTTGCTTCGTTTTCGCTAGTGTACGAGTTGCAGGAGGCACGCACTCCTTTCGTCCCTCCCTCGATCACACAGGCGCACAAGGGATTGATTGCACACGCCCCCCTCCCTTTCCAAGTTCGCCTGCCTCTGTTTACCTAGAGAGGAGTATCTAGAATCAATGAATTCTCTCCCCGCAAAAGCCAAGAGTTTGGAGACCAGGCTGTATATCTCAAGTCCCACCACCTTCTCTGGTGAAAGGGGACAGCAGATGGGCGAGGGGGAAAGAGACCCTCCCCTTTCACACTTGGCAGCGTTCACCCCCACCTGTGCTGAGCCCAGTGCCTCGGTTCCACACTGCAAGTGAAAGTTGTTGTCTTGGGTGACATTCCCCAATCGGAAACGCTGGGGTGGGGAGGAACCATGGCTAGGGATGCTGGGATGCGAGGGAAAGGAAAGTGGGCCCAGAGAGGAGGGCGAAGGGGAGGCAGCCCACCTGGACATGTGTTCCCTTTGGGGCCGGTGCGCTTTCTCCAACCCCAGCTTGGTGAAGATGCCCACCAGCACCATGACAGCCACCACCCCGCAGATGATGTAGACGATCAGATTGGTCTTGTCCTTGGTGGGGTCGTGCAGGGGGTCATCCTTACGCGCTGGAGGCTTGCCGGTGTTGAGCCAGAGCGGCGTGTCGTAGTTGGTACAGGTGCTTTGGTTCAGTCGCCGCTTCTTAAACGTGCAGCAGAACCGGAAGCCACAAGTCCCGCAGCAGAAGATGAAGTCGCCTGAGCTGCAGTTGAACGGCGGGTCCCACTGGCCCATGACATCGAAGTAGCCCCGACAGGAGTCCGGCGTGGGCGCCCGAGTCGGCGGTGCGTCCGAGCCCCCGACGCCCTCGCCGGCCTCTCCGGAGGCGGCCCCGGAGCGGTTGCCCCCTGTGAGTAGCAGCACGCCGCCCAGTTGCGCCAGCTGCCCGTGCCCAGCTCTCTCCTGCGCCCGGCACACGCGGGCGCACAGCTCGGTGAGGAAGCAGCCGAGGAGCAGCCGGAGGACTCGGCGCATGGTGTCTCCCAGCCCGGAATGGAGCGCTCGGCCGCCGCTGGAGCCGCTGCCGCCGCCTCTGGACGCGCGGCCGAAGCTGCCGAGGCTGCTGGCTGGGGCTGCGGGCCGCCGCTGGCCGCACATGCAGGGAGGCGGCGCGGGGCGCTCGGTGGTCGGCGGCCACTGCGCTCTTCTCAGCCTGCGTTAGCCTCCAGCGCGACGCGCACCAAGGAAGGGGGCTGGCCGGGGAGGAGCGCGCCGGGGCCGGGCGGGGACGAAGCAGAAGCGGAGGCCAGCACGGGGTGCAGGTCCTACCGGCCACCGAGGGAGGCGGGGGTGGAGAGCCGGGGAGAGTCGGTGTGTCCCTAACTCCCCTCCGCCCGCCGCCCAGGACCAGCTCCCACGTCCGCTCGCTCGCAGGACGCTCTTCACCTTTTCAGCTCGCCGAGTGCGCTGGAGAGAGCGAAGCGACACTTGTGGAATGAAGGGAGGGCTGGAGGGAAGGGGGAAGGGGAGGAGGGCGGGTAGAGGAGGCGCGGGGGGGGGAGGGGGCAGGCGCAAGCTCGAAAGGGGCGGGGGAGCGGGGAGAGGTGACTCGGGCGGGCGGGGGCGAGTGGGGGGCGTGAAGATAGTGCTCTGGTTGGAGCAGTGAGCTCCGCAGCCACCAGGTTTCGAAGAGCAGCTAGGCTTTCCCGGCAGGTGGAGAGGAACGCGGCTGGGACCTCTGGCACCCTCTCGGGGAGAAAGGTGCGGCTCACCCCAAGCAAGGGCTCAGAGGTGGCTCCGCCCGCGGCTTCTTTCTCCCCCAGAGGTGTGTGCGCAGGAGCTGCGGTTGCAATCTGTCGATCAGGGAAGGGGTGACTCGGGGAGAATCGGGACAGACTAGATGGCTTGCATACTCCAAGACACACTAGATGCAGTGTAGACACGATCGTCCTCCCCCTCCCGGGCGGGCGGAGACCGCCTTGCCCTTCCCGGGGATGTGCCCTCCAGCCTGGCCTGAGCCCGGGGTGGTTCGAGTGCCTGGACAGAGAAAACAGAAGCTGAACTGGGAAGGTGGGTGAAGTGCCCAGCCCTTGGGCTGTGGTAAGCATCCCAGAAGAGGGGTTGGGAATTCCTTTAAGAAGCCCTGGGGTCTGGGGTGGCGACCAGTGGACAAAGCCAAGGCAATGACGCCTCCTGAAAGGTGTCTCTTAGGAACTCGCCTAGCCCCTAGGACCTGCAGCTTTTGGTCCCTCTTCGCCCCCGCAGCGTTCTCTGAGCTCCACAGGAGGGCACACCGCAGCGCCGCCTCTGCGCTAGCAGTTTTGGCGCAGCGCAAGGCCTGGGCACTCATCCTCAGCCACCCTGTCTTTCCTGCAGCCCGCGCAACTGTCTCCAGAGCAGGCTGTCCCCTGTCCCCACGGTGCCCCCTTCCCCGACATCCTCACGGAGCTTGCTTCCTTGGCTCCCAGCATCTCTTTCAGCCTTCTTTCTTTCTTTGTCTTTCTTTCTTTCTCTCTTTCTCTCTCTCTCTCTCTCTCTCTCTCTCTCTCTCTCTCTCTCTCTCTCTCTCTCTTTCTGGCTTCCAAGCCCGCCATAGGCCCTCTCCCATTTCTCCAACTTCTTCCTGTCCTCTGCTTGAATTTAACTTCCTTGGCCCCTAAAACAGAATTCGTATCAAAGCTGCTAAGCTAAATTTATATCCCCATACTCCCTGGCATTTTGTTTTTAATTGTATTAACTAAGTATGCTCTTTGCAGTCTCAGAGTGACTCAGAGGGAAATAATGTCGTTGCTGCCCTCTCCTCTTTTTGACTTCAGCTGTAGGACTCTTTGGGGGAGGTTTTCAAAGGAACAAAAAGTTGAGCCACCTGTCAAATGGTATGCTGGGGTCCCCATAATTGAAAAATTGTGAGAGAGCTTATTGGAACTGTGGGACAAGTTTTCTCCAAATCAAAGAGTTTGGCTAAGCTTCCCCTTCCTTTGAATAAGCAGCACTTTTTGATGTTTGGGATAAGATTTACAGATATACCCCAGGGCCACCATAGTAGACCACACCAGGCCTCAGAGCCAAGACTGACTGCTTAGAATGTACTCCAACCCATTCCCCATCTGGGAAAGGCATAAGACTGACTCCCAATTCATCAGCTTCCTCCCAACAAGATCTCCAAAACAGGGCGGGCACCCACAGCTGCCACCCTCCTGTCGGTCTCACAAACAGGTGCCATTGGCGCCAATGGCAGCCGGCATTTGTCTGTGGCTTGCAGCAAGTCTTTCGGCTTACTTTTATTAGAGAACAATAATTAACTGAGTCCCAGACAACCTGGGGGCTTGTGGGGAAATCACTGGGCCCAGTGGCTCCATTAAATTTCTAACTCTTGGTTATATTACATTCCCAATAGCAAAGTGGATAAACTGACTTAGTCTCAAGGCAGTGAAAAAAGCCACCCAACGGTAGTTTGTGGAGTGAATGCTAGAACTGACATCTGATTCAAGAAATCTGCTTCCAGAGCCTGTGACCTAGCCACTTCCTGTACCTTCTTAACAGACACTCAATCCACCTTCTGTTTTATATTTATATTTTAATGTCTCCAAGCACTACCACGTAAATAATGTGATTATCTGTGTTCCCCAGCACATAGACAAAAGTTACTTATGAGCTATGTAAACTCATTGTTTAGGTAACTGAGATTTTTAACAAGTTCAGGAGAGTGCTTGTCATAAAAGCATGAGGACCTGAATTCAATCCCCAGAGCCTCCGTGAGGAAGCAGCGTACAGTGGGTACCCTTCAATCCCCGTGCTGGAGAGGTGAGACATGAGATTGCTGGGGCACGCTGGCCAGCTGACCTAACCTACTTGTACATCTCCAGACCATGAGAGAGACCTCCCTCTTAAAAACCAAGATGAGGGGCCAGAGAAGCAGCTAAGAGCCCCTGCTGCCCTTGAGGGGTCTCGGGTTTGGTTCTCAGGACCCACATCAGGGGACTTACATGACTGACAACTCCAGTACTGGAGTATGTGGCGTTCTCTGGCCTCCGCGGGAGCCAGCACTTGATACGCATAGACAAACACAGATACACTTGTAAAGATGACGCTTTAAAAAAGTAAACTCTTGAGGAATGTCACTCACGATTGTCATTGGCCTTGACATGCACTGGTACAGATGTATATACACACAGGAACACACACACGGGATGGGAGTGGAGAGAAAGACAGAGATCTTTATGAAATAATTCTGTTTGTTACCAAAGAGGAAAGGAATAGTCAAAACACGGATGACCGTTTCTTCCACCATGACTCCTGTGAGTTCTGAGAGAGGTCTACACTCGGGCTTGTGAAGGGACTTTCCAGCAGGCTTACTAGGATCCCAAAAGTTGTGAACTCTGTCCAGCAAGCAGTAAAGTCAAGGCTGGAACAAGCCGCCCAACTACTAATGTAGGCTTCTGCCATCCCGACCTTGTCCACCATCTAGGTGTCCCCAACCACCAGCATCAGGGCATCTTTACAGTGACCTTATATAAAAGCAGGTTCCTGCCTCCCTCTTTCACACACACGCACACACACGCACGCGCACACACACTATTGTAAGATTTAGGGGCTTTAAGACACTTTAAAACCTGATTTTTAAATACCTCACACAAACTCTGGATAGGAAAGTCCATGTCAGGACCTGCCTCCCTTCTGTGAACAAGCCCCTGTCTTCAGGACATTGACTCACTGGCTGCTGCTCCCAGCTTTAATTAACAGAGGCTGCCCCCTGTTTGCAACAAGAGAACTGCAGGAGCTGAGCTTCAGAAGGAATTAGTCCTAGCTGCCTCTTTCCTGGAAGAACCCTAAGCCTTCTCCAATTCCCCTGACTGCTTTCTTCCTGTCTACGGAGGCTGTGGCTGTACCTACCGGGATTGGGCCAGCCTTTGTGCTAAGCCTTTGAAAAATATTTAGGAGAATCATCTGTGTTCTCTTCACTCTTCAAAAGGAGAAACAAATGCCCATTTTCTCTGGACACATCAAGTTAGCAAGTATAACCACTACCCCTGATAGGGGCATGATTGTTTGGCGCGCATGACTGAAAGGGTATTTCTTTTAGGGTTTCTGTGTGGGGGTAGAGGTTATAAAGTTGCTCACTGACACACCTGGCAAGTTCTTGGATCATATCAAATCTCTCCCCCAAACCACTACAGAAACGAATCCACGTGAATACATCACAAAGAAATGCACAGCCCTTTATGAAATCGTCCTTTCTAAGATAGAGTCGAGGATGCTATAATTTCACAATACAGACCCTTTTGATATCTAAAAGAAAATCTCTTTTGCTCTGGCCTCAATTTTTCAGGCTCTAGTGCCCACTGCAGCAAGCATGTGATTGTACCCACTAACAATTAAAGAGAGGAACTAACAGAAGAAAGGGTGTAATGTAGGCTGCCCGGAACTATTGAAACCAATGCATAAAAGCTATGCAACAAATTAAATTATCTGCACTGTGGCCCTTGCCTGAGTGAGCTGTTTGTTAATCTTCCTCATCAGGTGGCTTTTAAGGTTTCAAAGAGGTTTCCAAGCAACTGTTAGCCTTGAGGGGAGAAAAGGGAGCGATGGCACAGAGGCAAATTGTAGCAAGCCTTGCGTGCTTCCAGAAACACAGATTTGATGGATTTTATTCTCCATGACTGTAGAGATAAAGAAGCCTCACAGAAGAGGTAGGTGGATAGCATGGTTGCCCTGCACTGGTGGGGTCCCCCCGACATATATTTCTCTTGTCAGTAGCGTCTAACTTGTTTCAGTATGTGGGAGGAAAAAAGGTACATCCTCCAAATGGATTATAGACCAAAGTGTTAGATTCTTCTAAATTGACTAATGTAAAGTCAATCTGAGAAAAAGGAACATACTGTAGTATTTACAGCAGATAGAAGAAGATGGAGTGACTGGGACTGAAACCTAAAGCTGGGGAGGCTGAACCTTGTGCTCAAAGGGACCCCTCATTTAGTTTGAGTCCCTGCAGATGCCTTTGAAGTGAGGATTAGGACCAGGAGATAGCTCAGTTAGCATTGTGTTTGCCAGGCTGTTTGGCCTCCAGGGCCTGGGAAAAAGTCTGGTTTGGTGGCAGTCTCTGGTAATCCCCACACTGTGGAGGTGGAGACAGGCAGATCCCTGGCCTCACTGGCCAGTCAGTCTATCCTAATTGGTAAGCTCCAGGGCCGAGCAAGAGAATCTGTCTCCAAAAAATACAAAAACAAACAACAACCAGGAAAAAGAAAAAGGAAAAATGAGGTGGATGAAGCCTGAGGCAAACATCCTTCATCTTAAATTATTTACTTTATGGAATGAGAAAATGTTTATAAGAAAAAATTCAGCCACATCTATGCCCATTTTATGTACTCTTGGGATGCAAAAAAATGCATATATTTGATGTTTCCTAATCTTTCATTGTAAAATAGATCAAGGTCATGTGACCAAGCCAATATCTGTCATCTTCTAACTATCCATCAGTGAGTTCATAAAAGGCATTAAAATTCCAATGATTTGTTCAGTCAACAACAAAATAAGAGAACTATATCTTTCTGGTTCAACGATGGGCAGGTGTTACATGAACACTTTCTCTGGAGAACAATAAACAAATGTCCTTATACAAAAGCATCTACTAACCAAAGTGCATCATGGGGAATCAGTGAGTTTATTGGGTTCATTTAAGGAACATGGGTGAGGGATGGGGTCTGGGTGACTTTAGAGCAACTATACCACAAACCGTGCCACCCAGTATAGATGATGACTTTGCATTACTGCATAGATGGTGTCCTCCGCTTTAGTAACCTTCCATAGCTATATACTCCAGCCGTTCCCAAGATCACAAAGCCAATGCAATTATGGTAGGAGATGCAACTGGCTAAGAGATGAAAATGGAGTGTCTGGAATCTCATATGAAGATCCAGTGACCTCCTCGGTTCCTTTTTCTATGAGAGACAGCCGTCATTCCACAGACATGGTCTTCAGCATCTCTCCAGAGTCACCAGTTTCTCTGATGAAGAGAATGGCTGCAATGCTCAGAGGTTAGTGTGCTACAATAGCACGTGACCCAAGCTGCAGTGATGTGCATCCCCAGAGATCTTTTCTCTCGAGAAAATGAGATGATCTTATCTTTGAAGATAGTTGGCATGAAGACAAGGTAAGAACACAGCTGTTTCTGAGTGTCATGCATTGGAGATCCCATTGATGACTCCAGCTTGGTGATAAGAAAGTCTGGACATGAAGGAGACAGAGAAAGTTGTTTGCTTTTATTTTTGTTTTTGAGACTGTGTCAGCATTAGCTATCCTAGAAACCATTACATAGTCCAGGTTGACCTTTGAATTGCAGCAAGCTGCTTGCCTCATCTTCATGAGCACTATGACAACAAATGTGAACCAGAGAGATAATCTTTGACTCCTTGAGTCTGGCCAGCACCAGACTTGACCTTGCATTGGTGTAGGAGATCTTCTGTTTGTGTGTTACTTTCATTGTATAATGAAGAAACTTCCTTGGCCTAGTTGATAAGACAGAACTTAGGTAGGCAGAGTAGACAGAACTGGGAAGAAGGGCACAGTGGCAGATGTCATGGATCTCCTGCCTGAGACAGGCACTGGTTAGAATCTTGCTGGTAAGCCACAGTCACGTGGCAATACACAGATTAATAGAAATGGGTTAAGTTAAGATGTAAGAATTAGCCAATAGCCGGGTGATGGTGGCGCACGCCTTTAATCCCAGCACTCGGGAGGCAGATCTCTGTGAGTTTGAGGCCAGCCTGGTCTACAAGAGCTAGTTCCAGGACAGGCTCCAAAGCCACAGAGAAACCCTGTCTCAAAATAACAACAACAACAACAACAAAAAAGAATTAGCCAATAAGAAACTAGAGCTAAAGGGCCAGGAAGTGTTTTAATTAATACAGTTTCTGTGTGATTATTTCAGGTGTAAGCTAGCCGGGCCACCAGGACGACAAGCAGCCCACGCCTCCTGTTTACATTACCTTTGGGGTTTTATGAACAAATATACCAAGCCACTCTATGTTCCCTTAGGCCTAGTTGGTTTCACTAGAATGAAGCAGTACTGTTAACAAATGATCTTCGTACCATCACTCTACTTGGAAAATGTTGGATCAAGTCCAGTGATTGATAAATCTTAGAATGTAAAGTATTCAGTCAAAGAAATTAAAAGGAATGCTGTCTCCCAGGCCTTGCCCACAGATTCTGAGACAGGATAGAGGACCCCAGAACTGTATTCTGCAAATACCTCACTTAAGTCTAACATCATACGCCACATAATTATGATGTCCTTCTGGTCCCCAGCTTTAACATGAAGGAAGGTTACTGGCAGGTGGAGTGCCTTACCATTACTTTTCTCCATACCTATTTTGTCTATATTGTATCTTTCGTTAAATATATGCCCATATGAATAATGTTCAAGTTTTCCACAATGAACAATAAATTTCTTGCAGTAATCTCTGAAGTTTCCAGGAAGAAGATGGGTGAGAATTATGTAGTCTCAGGGATCTCGTTTAGAAAAAAGGGAAATTGGATGGGATAACAGGTAGATTAGCTTGAGCTTACTCACACTAATAATAATAATAGTGAGTAATAGAATGAATACTTGAGAGCTATTATTTATAGGCAATTTACATTGGTATAGATTCTTGTATATTGATACAAACTCAAATTATATTTATTATATTGAATATATTCCTATTTCTGTTTACAATATTTGTATATTTATGCAAAGTTATTTTGTCAGATTGTATGCATGCATGTTTTTACCTCTGCTTAAGACATTTCGTATATTGATATAATTTTAGGATATATTTATCATATGTCACTATACATTTCTACCTCTGATCAAGATACTTATATACTGTTTACATTTTGATGTCATTGTCCTTATTTGTTGTGCAGTTGTTTAAAGATTATCTAATATTCTAATATGAAGCCTTAGTCTTTAAGCTATATAGTTATTAAGAATTATAGGTTTAGGACTCTGTTGATGTGAGACATGATTGCTCCTGGCGTCACTGATCTATTCCCGAGAGAATGCTGGACACCAAAGACACTCCACTTGGAGCTTCTTTTCTTCTTGGCAAAACTGGCCTTTGAGCAAAGAACTGCCCCTGCCCTGGCCACTGACAAAATACATGGTGTCTGGACTGGACAAGAAGGATATAACAAGAAAAAAACTGCCAAACCTTGACAAGAAAGGGTAAGACAGTTATGACATTTTTCCCGCCTCTAAAAATGGTCTGTCAGTTACTCTAGGCCTTAGCCAAAGTTGGTTGCTCCAATGTTGCAAATAAGACTTTGGATAATTGACCAGGTAGGCAGTCGTCTCCATCATTTATTGCACATTTGGGAAGTTGCTTGATTGCACTTCCTGTTTACTCAAGTAATATCATTTCCCTTCTCAGGCCTTAGATGGGCTTGAAGACTAGATAGTCATAGTTACTTTCCTCTCCTGACTTAGCTAAGCCATTTCTAGTACAAGACTTAGACTCCTTAGGATAGGATAATTATTGAAACATTTAGCATATGTTTATGCTGGCTGTAATTCTAATTTTTATACTTGATATCTGTTCTTATTGTATATAGTTTTATATTGGGTTTGGACAATTTATTTAGGCAAAAGGGGGAGGTATTGGGAACCTCTTTCAGCCAATGTCCTTAGAGATGCTGGCCCACTTTGGGCGTGGCCTTGGGTACTATATAAACAGATGTAGAAATGTGTGTACTCTCTTGTCTGCTAGATTCGGTTTCTGTTCCCAGCTTGTGCAGAGGACTGTGGATCTGTGAGTCTGCCCCTCAATAAAGAACTCTTTAAGCACAACTCTCAGTAAGGCTATGTAATAACCTCACTTAATCTTCTGAGAGACCTTGGGGGATATGTCCCTTCATGATTGCAAAGTGGTCTAGACAGAAAACAGAAATTCCGTCTTTATTCAAAGGGCAGGCAGATGTGAGAAATCATAGAGCCCAGAGTCTCAAAACATTAGTTACCCAAGGAGAAATGTAATTAGGAGGCCTTCATTCTTTTTTTATATTTAAAACGTGTGTGTGTGCATGCATGTGTGTGTGTGCATGCGTGCGTGTGTGTGTGTGTGTGTGTGTGTGTGTCTTCCTCCATCACTTCCCACTTTATTTTCTGGATCAAGAGAATTTAATTTCACTGAACCTGGAACTTGTCGATCCAACAGAACTAGCTATCTAAGAAGCTTCAACGACACAGCAAGTTTTTTGCCTCTATCTCCCCAACAATGTCACCACACCCAGATTTTTACATGGGTGTTCCGACCTCAGCTCCTCATTGCCACACTGGGCATTTGGCCAACTGAGCCATCTTCCTTCTCCCTACATGCTTTCTGAATGATATGTAATTCCCCTGACAAGGATATCAGTACCGGATCTATCTGACTCAGGCAAACTGACTTCCCCCAAGAAATAAAGATCCTGAGCCAGGTATGGCAGCTTCTCCTTGTAACTCCAGATATATGGGAGGCCAAGGTGAGAGGGCAAGGTCAGCTTAGGCTACAGAACCAACTTCAGCCAGCCTGAGCAACTATGAGTTCCTATTCAAAGGAAAGCCTAGGAAGGACTGGGGATGTAACTCAGCTGTAGAGCACTTACCCAGCATGTGCAAGCCTGGAGCAGCAGTTCTCAACCTGTGGGCCATGACCCCACTGCGGGGTTGAATGACTCTTCCACTGAGGTCACATATCAGACATCCTGCATACCAGATATGTGTACTACTATTCATAACAGCAGCAACTACAGTTATGAAGTTGCAATGAAAATAATTTCGTGGTTGGGGTAAGCACAACATGAGGAAGTGCATTACAGCTTCGCAGCATTAGAAAGGTTGAAAGCCAGTGCCCTGCGGTCAATTCCTGGTACTGATGGGAGATGAGGAAAAGAAGGAAAAATGGGGGTGAGGGTGAGGGTGGGGATGGAACCTGTTGCAAGCAGAAGGAGGGAAGCTGATTTGCAAGCACATGTCGAGGAGACCAGTGAACTGTGTTGCCCCTGGATCCAAAATCTGTGTTCCTCAGGACCAGAATGGGCGTGGCTGACACCATAGGTCAGCAGGAGAATGACTCTTACTAAGCAGGGAGACTGTGCATGTCCATTCTGCTTCTAAAGGTGAGCACAGGGCTGCTTACCTGAGAGGCCACCCTCCTCCTTTGTCCCCTCCTCAGGAATGCACAGCGGAAGTGCAGTGAGTCAAAGCCCCAGAGATGCTCTGGATTTAAACCAAGCCAGAAGGCCTTAGCCATCGCTGCTCTGTCCTCGCTGGAGAGTTTCCTACCAGGGTGAAGTCAAAGGGACAGGGCAGGATGGGAGGCTGGATCCCCTTTGGCATGGCTGGAGTTAATCCTCCCCACACCATGCTGGTCTGATAATGCAAACCTGGCTTGTCATCGCTTCCCAGACAACAAAAAGGTTGACATTAGAAAGCGCCCTGGAAGAACATGTCTGCTAATCCTCTGGGGAGACAGCAGGTTAGTGTAACATCTACTGAGCAGATGCGCTAACAGGAACAGGGCCAAATGGCAGGCTTGGTGAGAAGCAAAAGCCGTTGTAATACAGATGACTTCTCAATGAGAAAGTGCTGGACTATGCTTAGTACTCTCAGCTCTCTCCCTTGGTATTTGTCAACAGACACGAGCAGTATTTTACTTGAGCCGATAAGATGAGTTCATCTTTAGAAAACTGACTACATAGTTTCCGGGAGGGTGGGAAAAGGATGTGTCTGTGAAAACTCCAGAGTCATTCTCTGCAAGTGGTTGTCCCAGCCTCTGCCTTAGTGATGGGGAAGAAATGCGAAGCCATACTCAAAAGAACTTGGAGCCTAATTAGAAAAGTTCATCAAGACACTGGGAGAACAGGGAAGTTGTGGAGTGCTGGCCCCGACTGCATCTTTTGAGGCCAGTTTGCTGACATCAGCATGTTGTGTGTAAAAAGCACAACACCATCTCCTTTTAATAACACACTGAGCTGCCCACGCATCCACAGGAGATCATGGTGTTTGCCAATTAGAAAAGTGTAATCTCAAATGCAGGTACTGAAGCCTGTGTTTTCCTTCTAGGCTAGACTGGAGTTTGACACCGTATCTTGGGTGAAAGCAGCTACAGCAAATATAGTGATGACTTGACCGTCAAAACTACATGGAGGAGGGGTATGACAGAGGGCTGATCTGCAGCTCTCACTGGGAAGTTTAGCTTCTTTTGAAAAGACCCGCGCATGTGTGCGTGTGTGCGTGCATGTGTGCGTGTGTGAGTGTGCGTGCGGGCGTGTGTTACTGAGTGTGAGTAGGAAGCATGTCACAGCGCGAGCGTGGAGGTCAGAGGAGCACATCAGACAGACGCCATCCTCCCCTTTACCATGACTGAGATAGCCCCTCCTGCTGTCCTCCTTGCACACCAGACTGGCTGGCCCTGTGGTCTCTGCCTCTCCCCCATGTAAGATCGCTGGGATAACAGAAATGTGCTACTTCAACCTTTACGTGGGCTCTGGAGTCTGAACTCAGGTCAGCACACTTGTGTGACAAACACTTTGCCCACTGAGCCATCTCCAGCCCTTACAGGGAAGTTTCTAGGCGGGCACTTCACCTACCCACCAGCACACTGGCCTCCTCAGCCAGTTTCGTGGCAATCCCCTGTATATACTGAAGCCCTCACCCAGTGATAATTCCCAGATTTGCCTTCACGTCTGTTAAAACACCATGTAATAAAAACTTGTCATCTCTCTTATGAACAGATCAGAATTTCACTCCATCAGTTAAACCCTAGGTATTCTGACGAGTCGGCAACATCGCAGACATACTAAGTCCCCACCACCATCATGTTCTTGTTCTACCACTACCTGGTAGCTGTGGCTCTATCAGCTCCTGAGGCCTTGAGAAGCAGCAAGTTCAAGTTGATTCGTGCCATCAACGTAGAATACAGACTGTATTGAAAAGGGCAAGTAGGATGTTCTGGATCTTAACATTGAAGACACTTTGAAATAATCTTTTTCTCTAAGATACTGGACCAAATAACATTCAGTATTAAAACAAATGTCACTGATTTCTTGCTACTTTTGAGTGCAGCTCCTAGAGCACTTTAATTGTGTGTGTAATACTCATTTTTACTTCTCTTGAATAGCTCTGTTCTACAGCAGTGGTCCTAATTAGCCCCACGGGGCTAATGATGCTCTCATCTCCCAGGGACATTGGGAAAACATAAACTCACTTCCTCTTATGGTCCTGACGTCTACCATCGATAGAAATATGCAGGACTATTCCTTGAGAGAGATTCCTGAGACCTGCTCCTGGGAGTGTCCAAAGCCACAGTTCTCCATAGGATGGAGAGAGAGAGCATGAGCATGTGTGAGTGTGTGTGTGCTAAACAAGTCTTAAGGAAGGATGCATAGTGGTAAAGGAACTGATGGGGGACAAACATGTTCTGTAATTTTAAGCATGGTTTAGAGGTATAGCAATGTCCTGGCTTACTAGAATTTTCTTCCGCTAATTTATTTCCTATTTCTGCATTTTTTCTACAACTGCTACTATAGTATTCTGTTGTGTGACTGTGCGATATAATGAGGCTATTTCTAAACAGAGTATTTTGAACAATGACCCTGTGTAGTAGGAGCTGTGGGCCGCTTCCCTGCCGCCCCAGCTCCTGGCCGCCTGGCTAGCTTATGCCCCAAAATAATTACATGGAAACTTTATTCTTTTAAACACTGCTTGGCCCATTAGTTATAACCTCTTATTGGCTAGCTCTTACATATTGATCTAACCATTTCTAATATTCTGTGTAGCACCACGAGCTGGCTTACCAGGAAAGATCTTAACCTGCATCTGTCTGGAGTGGGAGAATCATGGCGACTGACTGACTCGGCTTCCTTCTCCCAGCATTCTGTTCTGTTTTCTCCACCTACCTAATTTTCTGTCCTATCAAAGGCCAAGCAGTTTCTTTATTTAACCAATGAAATTAACACAAAACAGAAGACTCTCCCCCATCAACCCTGTGAACAAATATTCGAATGCACAGGATTCTTTAGGCTCTGACTCATCAAATAGTCATTCAAGGGCTGGAGAGAGCTCAGTGCAATGGTGCATTCTTAAGCTAGCACTCAGAAGGCTAAGGCTAGAAAGTTGTGAGTTCAAAGCCAGCCTTGGTAACTTAGTGAGATATTTTCTCAACAAAGGGGGAGAGGCAAGAGCAGAAGGGAGGATAGAGAAGGAAGGAAGGAAAGTAGGAAAGGAGGAAGGGAGCTAGAAGGGAAAAGTGAAAAGAGAAGGGAAGAAGAAGGAAGGGAAGGAAAAAGTAGCTGTAGGTAGATCCCACCCCCATGTTTGACCTTGAATAAATCACTGCCATCTTGTTATAGTCATAGACTCTAGAATGCTTTTGTTGGTCCCCATCTCTTTGCATAAAAGAGCAAGGGACTTGGTGACTCCCACACGTCTTCTACACTGCTCACCAGGACAGACTAGCTCAAAGGTGACAAGTGTCTCCCGTGCTTGAAACCTTGGTCACCTCTCATTGCCCACAGAATAAAGTCCCAAGTTTTTCACAGTTTTTCAAAGTCCCCTTGAGTTCCCTGGTCTTCTTGCCAGCCACACACTAACCTACTTCCCCTGTTTGGCAACACTGAGCTTCGAGGTCCCAGGACTCCACAGCTTTTCATACCTCCAGCCATGCTGGCTCTCTGCCTAGGACAACTTTCGCAGATCTTGTTTTCTGCATAAAACATCACCCATCCTCTGAGGCTCAGTGGAAACCTCTGCTCCTCCAGGAAGTCCTGTTTCTTGCTGGGGCCCTAACCGCATGTAGGCCAATGCCCTCTGCTTGTACCTTCTAACTGCCATGGACTCTTATGGGTCCCCATACACATGGAGTTTTATGTCCATCTTCCTCGTCACTGTGCTTGTAGACACAGATCTTGGAACATCTCAATCTCCACAATTCTTCATAATAAACACACACATACACAAAATTGATGCTAGGATGTGTGTGAATGTCTGTTGTGACTGCCCACAGGAGACCCTCGTGATCAGGCTGTTGGAGGAAGCTCATCAGATCCTCACCTGAAATCTCAGCCTCACCCTCCCTGACAGGTGCATGTAATTCTGCCCCAGTTGCATGTGGTCTTGTGGTCTAAGGAGGTGCTAGAATGTGGGATGTCAGCTGGGGTTTAGAGAAGCTGCCTGTGCTGGGGTGAGACTTTCTGGTGCTGTAACTGTTCGTTGTCTTCATTAAACTGAACTAAAATTGACACATAAACTTAGCTTAATCTGGAAGAGCCTCAGTGGACGAGAGAGAGTGCTAAGGGCATCATGTTCCGATGATTGTATTGTAAAAGGTGTCTCTGAAGATCGTGAGGCCAAGGGTGGTCTGGGCTACATAGTAAGACTTTATCCCCCCAAACCACCCTAACAGAACTGTTTGTTGTGCAATACTGAATCCCTTTTTGCCTCCACCTCCATTTTTCATGGTGTTGTCGGACCAAGGGGGAAACTCAGGACTGGAGAGATGGGTCATCAGTTAAGAGCATTTGCTGTTCTTCCAGAGAACCCAAGTTTGATTTCCAGGACTCATTTCAGAAGGTTTGCAACCACCTGTAACTCCCACTCCAAGGGATCAAATGCTCCCTCGGCCTCCACAGGCACCTGCACTCACACACACAGACACATGTACAGATGCATAATTAAAAATAAAAGATGTTTTTAAAGAACAGAAAAAAGGAAAAAATATTCTATGTGATCCACCTGTCCCTCAGTCTCCATCCCCTGAAACCTAAAAGTTAGTTAGAATCAAGCCTGTTAGGACCATCTATTATAGCTATGGTAATGAATCACATCCTTTGGTGACCTTTTTTAGCTGAAATAGAATCTCAGTCAAAACTATAGCAAGCCAATATAGCTTGCCGTTTATGTGAATTCATTAAGAATTCAGTATCACACTGTCGTCTTTTAGGCTATAGAGTAATCAACACATAAGCCTCCAAATGAAGTTTAAGTTGTTAAATTAGAATCTCAGGAACAGAAATGTTCCAGAAAATTCTCTTTTCAAATGTTTGATAAGCTTGCCTCTTTGAAATACTTCTGTCTTAACGATCAAAGCACTTACAGATTTTAGTATTTGGGCACATGAAAACAGATTGTATGATAGTTTTTAGAGAAACGTGTGGAAAGGGGAAGTTATATATAAAGCATGTCCGCCCGCGCTCCTCCCATACCTGTAGCAGACATTATTAGCCAATTCAGAACTTCCAGGCACAGTTGATCCAAGAGGGAAAATGCCTTGGCCATTCCTTATCAAAGATGTGCTAAGGAATGTTTAGGCAATCGCTCTTCTCTTATTTTTTCCTAAATTGGATGAAGATATATTCTAATTGTTGCTAAAGCTGGCCCCAGTGTCCTGTCAGCTGAAATCGGCGTGTTTTCCTCCCACGCTGGTGTTGACTTCCCCCGAGGCCCTCCTGAGGTCTCTGGCACGCACCAACGGTCTTTAGAATTCAGGCCAGGTAGGTCCTCGTTCAGCTGGACTGCTAGACTCCTCAGCAGCAGAGACAGGAACAGATAGCGCAGGGGCTGGGCACATAATGCAGATCCCCGCGGGTATAGTCCTTCTCCTGTTGTTCTGAAAAGAGAGACCACAGAAAAAGATGGTGCTTCCTCAATAAGCTTCAAGAAATAACATCTAAATAAAAACTTAGTGAGATTAAGACAATAGCAAAATAGTTCCTCTGGTCCTTTACAACCTGGTGCAATCACCCATTTACAGTCATCGTGGAGAAAGTCGGTGCAGGCTGCATTATCCAAATTCAGGAGACCTTTGCTGGGCTTAATCATTTAATATTTCAAATAACCTTTCCTCACCTTTCTCCTGACAGGATTATTAATGCTGAATCTATGCAATGCCCTGAATTTGAAATCCTCTCACCGTCTTCCCCTGAGATGCTCCCTTGTCGTGGGTCAGCCTGCTCCTCCTAAGTCCACTTCCCTACTTGCTTCCACGCATCCTTTCCTTAGACTAATAAAGTGCTCGCCCTTCATGCATGGGAACTGGAGTTCAACCTCCAGAACACACAGTTCTTAAAGCCATGTACAGCAGCAGATCCCTGAAGCTCTGGTCGGTCAGCATACCCTGCTTGACCAGCTTCAGGCCAATGAGAGACCATATCTCAAAAGAAAAAAAAATCAAGGAGGGTGCCGAGGAGGTGGTTCAGCAGTACTTGGTATCTGGTACATGAGTTCGGCTCCCCAAACCATCTGAAATCCAGAAGAGGTAATGCACATGGCCAGCTAATGCATGTGGCTATAATGTTAATGTTCTTACCCACAGTAGACTGGGAGATGGAGACAGAGCCCTGGAAGTCACAGTCGCCTAGCCTGGCGTGTGTAGAATGAATCTGCAGTCTCTAACAGGTATAAGGTGAGGATGGACACGGGGGGGGTAGCTCTCCCTTGTGCCCTGGGGCTCCCCTCCATCAAGCTCCTCACAGATCCTGCGGTTGAAGGACCACTGCTCCAAATGTCCAGAGCACAGTTTTTGCATCATGCTATGGTTCTCATCCTCTGCCATGAAAGAGAATTGACTTCTGGGTCTGATACACACCTGGACCGAAATCTGGGCTACTTACAAGCCTCAGGTGAAACTCTTATCCCTTTAGGCCCCAGTTTCCTCATCTGAAAAGTGAACATAAAAACGGCGCTAACAGTGACCCGCTCGTGTGTGAATGAGGTAAAATAGCAAAAGCACAGCTTCCATAGCCACACGCACAGTGAACACTGTTTAACTATGCACCATAGTCATCAGTATCTTGTAATCTGACATTGGTTGCTGACTTTTAATGCCTGTCTTTTTATGTGGAAGCCCTTCAACTTGAAGGGCTTCTCACGTCTCCTAATGAACTTTAAACATCTCTAGGGCACTGTTTGAGTTCATTTTCCACCTGTGTCAGCTCATCCATGAGTAATGAGCCAGCTTCTAATTTAGTGCTTTAAATGACGACAATTATTGGATTTAGTGGCTCTTGAACTTTAGCATGAATCAGAAGCATCGAGACAGCCCCTGGAAGCTCATTTCTACACTCCTACCAGGTGACACTGCCAGGCTGGGGCACAGTCTCAGGACCGGCAGCTTCACTCATGACTGTACAATTCTGGGCACTCAGCTGGGATGGATGGATCTTGACGGGCAAGTCACTAAAATATCTATACCCAGGTGACTGAAGGTCACTCCTGCATCTATACCCAGGTGACTGAATGTCATTCCTGCATCTATACCCAGGTGACTGAATGTCACCCACACATCTATACCCGGATCAATCACACATCTATACCCAGGTGACTGAATGTCACTCACACATCTATACCCGGGTGACTCAATGTCACTCACATGTCTATACCCGGGTGACTGAATCTCACCAAAGGTTGTTGGTATCAGAGTCAGGGCTCTGGCAAGCCTGTCAAGCTATTTTCCGCCATCTACCCTCAAGAAACCAACTAAAGAGAAAATTATGAGTGAAAAATGGAGAAAGGAGATTGATTCAATGCAGCCACACTGGTAATAGAAACAAACAGGTCCAGAGACTCCCCACCCACTAAGTCCATCTTTATGATTCTGTCCTGAGGTTTATTTTTAAATGGAGGATCAGAGGGAGCCAGAGTTCATCAGTCCTGCTCCGTGTGCGGGCTCTCCCATCTCCACTGCCCAACTCCAGTCTTTCCAACAAGGAGTTCTGACAAATGGTCAGAACTGTGTTAAAACCCGTTCCTGGAAGACAAGCTCCTTCTCTGGCTTGTCTGGATTCATCTTAGCCGTCTTCTTTTTCCAGCACAATGTGCCTAAGGAAATTCCAAGTCTTAGGGTCCATTAGCTGAACAGTGTGATGGTGCAATGGAAGATTACAAATGTATCTTTATCTTAAAAGAAAAGTGTATGCCTATTTTGCTGTATGTATTTATATGTGCACACGGTGCTCAAAGAGACCAGAAGAGGGCATCAGATACCCTGGAATAGTTACAGGCTGTTGGGAGTCATCACATAGGTTCTAGGAACCAAACCTGGGTCATCTAGACAAGCAGCTAGTGCTCTGAGCCTGTGAGGTGGGCCAGCTAGAGCCACACAGCAGCTTCTAGGGGTTGGCTTTGGCTGCTGCTGACTGAGGAGACGTGGCTGGGTGAGCCATGGGTCTCTGCTGTGCCTGATCTCTCAGGACAGTCATCTAAAGCTCAAATCCATAGGCCTCCTAGCTCTAGGTTAGCACCATGGCTTTTGCTACATCACAAGCCCAGCCCACACTCGAGAATGGGGACATAGGCTTCTCATTTTGATGGGAAAAGCCGCGTCTGTATCTTAGAAGTGTGTCTGGTGGGAAGCAGGCAGCACTTCCCCTTCTCCTCACATGGTCCAGCTCAGTCTGGGCATGTTCGCTCTGGACTCTCCCAAATGTGCCTGCCTCTGGCTATGCTCTTCCTGTTATCTACAACAAACTAGCTTCTCCACCATAAGTAGATGCAGTCATGCCCTTCCTTCTTTTCTTTCTTCTTTTCATTCTCATTCTAGGCCAGCACACGTGCTCAGGGATCATTGAAGAGCGCACTTCCTGCTTGGGTTGCACATTCTTAACCTCCCTTTCTTCTTTCAAGTATAAAATAAGGATTCTCACCTCTTAGAATTTTGGCAAGGACCAAATTTCAGAGGCAGTATGACATGGGATTTTCAGATTTCCTGAACTGTTTAACATGTCTACACCTCAGATCTCTCATCTGAAAAATGGTCACGAGTAACACATCTCACAAGAACTCTGGGATCAGATAGGAACGTGTGCGCAGTGTGCTCCCCTTGTCAAGCTCCAGATGGTTACTAATGAGATTCCATGACCCAGGACAATTCCTGGTAACGTAAGCGCCAGGGTAACACTTGGAATTTAGAAATGGCACTTCCTGCTCCATGGGTGTCAAAGAGATGTTGGAGCATGTACCAGCTCCAAAGTTTCAGGTATGTGATGATGTACAGCATGCTGGCTTTGAAACGCCAAATGTGCAAGAAGCCACAAGCAGCCTGGCCAGGTAACCCTGTGAGCTCCCACAGCTTGTCCCCAGCTGGACACCTCTGTCCATTTCTGTCCTGCATCCAGCTCTGCTGCCTCTGCTTCTAAAATGAAAGTGGGTCAGCTCAGCTGTCGATATTTTAGAGACAGGACGGGTACAGAAGGAAAGGATGTGGTGGGCGGAGCCAGAAGTCTGGATAGGCTAGGGAGCCAGAAACTATAAACCCTCAGCACTTACCGCAGATGAGAAAAAAAGGAAGGGAGGGATCAAAGGAAACTGAGGGAAGAAGGAATGGTGGCGGAGGAAGGGAAGGAAGGGAGGGAGGAAGGTGGAGAAAAGGTGAAGAAGCCTTGCAGGCAGGTGCTTGGTCTGTCCCCACCAAGGGCAGCTCCAGAGACTACAGAGCTAAATGAGCAGTCTTGTCTGGTGCCCATTTAATTGTCAGGGAAGCCTCAGAGACCCCAGAAGGCCACAGGCTCTGCTAAAGAATTCAGAGTGGTCCCTGGGCTTCCTTCTCTCCAGGTGATTCCCATTTAGGCTGGCGTTAATGGGTCTCCTGCCAAGAAGTCCTTGTCAGCCCTTTCAGTTAAGAGTGCCTCTTTCAAATAATCACCATCAGAGCCCAAAAGGCTCTGGGCAGAAGGAAGCTAAGGTATAGTTCCAGGCAAGCCCCGAAGCAAGGCAGCCTCCCAGCCTGCTCCCTGGACTGTCCTACCCACTTCTCAAGATAGACAAGGTCTACTTTGCAGACTCTCAGGGTAGCAGGGAGTTTACTGTCAACCTGGAGTCAGATTCTGGTTCAAGTCCACTGTAGGAAAAGCAGATAAAGAAATCTGAGGAATTTTCTAAAGGAGACTGAAGCTGTTCTCCCACTAGGCATCTAGGAAAGGTTAGTGAGCTGTGGTCTGGATGGGGCCTTCTTAAAGGCGCTAGGAATGCTTTCGATGGTTAAGCCAATAGGGAAGGATACTCTTAGGGAGCTAGGAGCCTAAGAGGACATAAGCCAAGTAAATCAAGAAGCAATCAGGACAGTGTCTGAGAGGGAGCAGAAGGGATAGAATAAAATAATGATCAGCCTGAAGGGACCCCAGAGAAAAGCAGTACTAGATGTTTGGTTGGGGCAATCATTAAAATATGCTTGACTGAACCCCTGGAAGTGCTGAGGAAGCAATGTTCTATATGAGGAAGGGCATCAAGGTATTGGAAGAAGCTCATATCAGGACAGAAAGAAGGTGGATGTGGTAAGAGGCCTATGAATTCTTAGGGAATAAAACCAAATAAGTAGGTTGTGGTGGTAGCCAGCCTCCCACCAGTCCGTTCCAGGGATCCCACCTTGGTAGTCACAACCTTTCATAGACAATGAGCAGGGATGACCTGTGGGGCCAGTAGAATATTGGAACAATGGCAACACATGACATGAGTCAAAGTCAATGAAAACCAGTGTAGCCTCTTTTCTGGTCTGGAAATGCAGCCACATGTGTGAAGGGCACCCCAGTAGATGCATAGGAAAAATAATATGAGGGTAACTGAGATCTCCAACCAACAGCCAGTACTTCAGAAGGCACAACCAACTGATCTCCTGATCAAATCTTCACCAGGGATGTGAACAGGAGGATCCAGTTAAGTCACTCCCAAATTTCTGGTCAAAAGAAAATGCATGTAGCAGCCGTAATGTGCTTGCTGCACAAGCAGGGGGACCTGAATTTGGCCCCCATCATCCCCTTAAAAAGCTGAATGTGGCCAGGTGATGGTGACACACACCTTTAATCCCAGCATTTGAACGGCAGAGGCAGGTGGATCTCTGTAAATTCAAGGTCAGCCTGGTCTACAAAGTGAGTTCCAGAACAGCTAGTTAGGACTGTTATAGAGAGAAACTCTGTCTCGAAAAACGAAAAAAAAAAAAAAGTGGGGTGTGGTGACACAGTCTACACTCCCAACACCAGGGAAGTGAAGGAGTCTTGAAGCTAATCTGTGAGCTCTAGGTTCAGTAAGGAACCTTAGCTCAAAACATAGGTAGCAAGTGATCAAGGAAGATTCTCAACGTCCACATTTGCTCTCTACAAACATGCGTACCCGCATGTACACATCCACAGAGCATACACAGACATCAACATGGAAACAGTTCGTGAAACACTGTTTTGATCCTTGGTACATCAAGGATTATTTGTTATGCAGCAGTAAGATAAATAAGAAAATGACAGACATGGATTCATGTTCCTCTGGAGCACACCAACTCCAGAAGAATGGGATATAAGAAGTGAGACAAAGGTGCAGGGATGATTCTGATATCCAGACTTCTGTCTATCCTCTCCATCTAACCAACTCACCATGGCTAAGATACATTGACATCTGGAGATGAATAACCCTGCTCCCCATTCTGCCCAGAGCTTCTCTCATTTAAAAAAAAAGCATATGAGAGGCATTACCAGGAAAGTAGTAGGGCATGTCTATAATCCCAGCACTAGGGAGGCAGAGGCAGGTAAATATCAGAGTCTGAGGGCAGCATGGTCTACAGAGTGAGTTCCGGGGCAACCAGGACACAAAGAAAACCTGTCTAGGAAAACAAACCAAAGGAGAGGGGAGTATTCTACATTATCATAGATGCTAGAGTGGCCATAAGGAGCGGAACTGCTACCACTGCCAACCCTAGACACACACAGAGCCAAATGAATTATAAGACACTGAATGGCCCTGGAAGGTGTTTGTTTTCTTTTTGTAAACTCCACATACTTGCTGATACTTACTGTCCTACAACTGCTTTATAATGATAAAAATGACATTGCAAGTCACCTATCTGACTTTAGTAAAGTATCCCCGATGTCATTCAGTCCTTACCTCGCAGAACAAAGGTCATATCAAGTTCTGAAAGATGAAAAAGGAAGATGAGAAGGAGGCAAGTTAAAGTAGAGAAGCCTGGAGCCCAGAGAATCACTTTTTGAAAGTGTTTGAAAATAAAATATTCCAGGAATAGTAAACTCTTACTTCTTATTGTGACAAAAAATATAACTTCTCAACATCTCCTATTATCTGAGCTTAAGCCAAACAAAATCTCTATTTCAGGCAAAAAGAACAAACCTTAACATAAAAATTCTGATGGAAATGAGATCATTGTGAGGGTTAGAAGAGCAGGATCTTGGCTGTCCTCAGGAGATGTTTTCCAGGGGAGCACTGTATGGTCACAGAACAAGGAGAATGGACAGCCAAAAAAACACACTCTGATGTCTGCCATGGAGTTAGACACATAAACCAGTCTCTTATCAGCTGCAGTTTCTTGGCACAGTACAGGTTTTTCTTACTATATAACTCCACAATGATTTAATTTCAATGTAAGTCTATGTAATTGGCTGTTACAGACCAGTTAGAAATCTAGCTGCAAGGGAGTCAGGAAAATCTGGACCTTGTTGGCTTCTCAGTTCTACAGAACAAAAAGGCAGTCTGGTGGTGGTGGCACACGCATTTAATCCCAGCACTCAGGAGGCAGAGATAGGCGGATCTCTGTGAGTTCAAGGCCAGCCTGGGCTACAAGAGCTAGTTCCAGGACAGCTAGGGATGTTACACAGAGAAACCCTGTCTAGAAAAAAAACTAAAAGAAAAAAAACATAAAGAGGCACCCTAGAAAGTTGTTGAATTGTTGCTTGAAGGAGAGATCTACTGGATCTACAACCCTCTTATTTTCCCCATTTGAAAATGGGATCATAATTTGTGTTCTACCTACTCATAAGTTGCATGAAGGATAAATAGCCAAGAATGAGAATATACTCAAATATCAGTGCCTTCTCAGTATTGAGCATAGAAACCCAGCCAGTGATTATTTCCATCTTATTAATGCCTAAATTAGACTTCAAAGACTTCTTACAGGTGGTAAGTTCTGGGTTTGATGCTTTCAGATAACTAAATTGGCCAAAGCAAGCTGTCCTCTATACTTCATTCCTTCCTGGGGCTCTACCATGTTTTATTCACTAATTTTAAAAAATCAGAAAATCCTTTGCAAGATAGATAGACTCAAGACATTACCTTTAGGCACTAAGAACACTACAGTCAACACAGAGACTAATAACTAGGAAAAGTGACTATTGAGCTCTTAGTGCTAAATGGGATGTTCTATATCATCCCCTACTACCACTCAGGGGACACTGCAGAATGGGGAGCAGAAAGAATGTGAGAGCCAGAGAGACCCAGAAGGGACCAAGTTGTGAGACATGTCTGGATATGACACAGCCATTGGGCTCATGAATTCACAACAGCTGTGGTTACTTGCCCAAAAATCAAGCCAACAAGCTCAGCCACATTCCACAGGCAAAACTAACTGGACTCAGTTGAGGTTTATTGTTTATTGATTTGTTTGGTTTAGTTTTAGGAGAGGACATGAAACGGAGATACATTGTGCCTGGAGAAATGAAAAGATGAATATGGTCAAAATGGGTTTTTAAAACATGTATGAAATTGTGAAAGAATAAATAAAAGATACTTTAATTTTAAAAGGTGGTGGCCCACAAAATCATCTCTCACATCTTGCTTTTAAGAGATTGATGAGCCAGACAGAGAAATAATGTAAAAAGACCAAGCCCTTCTCCTACATCCCTGAACTCAGACGTAGAATTTTCTGGCAGCTGGTCAGCCTCTGGCCATTCCTGACTTGGAAATGTTTTGTTGCTGTTTTAATGAATCCCAAGTGAGAGGGAGTCACAGGTCCTCTAGTCTCTATCCTAAATGAAATGAATCTTGCTAGAGAAATACAGGACTAGAAAGATTAAGATCTATGTTTTCCTGTTCCTTTTCTTTTTAAATTCCCATAGTTCTGAATTTCATTAGCTTTGCATTAATATTGTGATCAAAATTAATTTTAGACCAACCAAAGGGAGAAAAAACATTATTCTTTATTTTCCTTAAAATATATTTTACCTTCAAAAACTTGGCAAGTAGCAAAATGAAATTCATTATTAAAGCAAGCCTTGATAATTTGAGATAATACCTTTAGAAAAGTGTTAAGGGAAAAGAAATATTACAAAATTCATAGAGAAAAATGTGGAGAAGAAATAAATGCAATTAATGCAAAAGAAAAATAGCAACCTAGTCCTAAAAGAATGCTTGGGAAGTATTTTCTGTAGAAGACCAGAGAGCAAATATGGCTTTATAGTCCAAGGGATCACTGTTGCAAATTTTCAGATCTACCATAAACAATATGTAAATATATGCAAATAGAACATAAACCTGTAAGTACATATAAATAATATGTAAATAAGTGTTGGCCTAAATAATATGAAAACAAATAAATGTGGTCCATGTTCCAATAAAACCTAAGAAGTTTGAAAAATGAATTTTATCTTCATATTCATATCTTTTACTTTGTTCTAGTCATGCTCAAATATCAGAAATACTGTCGGTTTGTGGGCCCTGCAAAAGAAATGGCAGTCAGATTCAGCACACAGGCTCATAGTTTGCTGCCCACTGTTCTAAAGCCAACTTTAAGTGTCATCTCTGTCATCGAGATGGTGCTAAGCACACTTTGGGAAGACATAGAAAATACTTTTCTTTCCTGCTTATCAATTGTTAACCATTATGTGGTTCAGTAGAGCTTGTGTCCCCTGGAGAGAGAGGTGGGCACGGCACTCTGAAACCATGAAGGATTCAATTCTCTACCTAACAGAAGGTATTTTCCCTTAGACACCCATCAGGCCGTGGGGCAGGAAATACTTAGGTGCCTGCTGGTGATGTTCTGTCTTTATGTTTAAGTGTTAAATGTGCATCTCTTCAGACCAGGTAATTCTGCTTTTAGGAATTTCTCAGATAGAAGCAAAAATATTACAAAAAGATAGTCCTAGACACTCTTGTTTTTTGCTACAAAGAAGAACTGGGCATGATCTAAACAGATATTACATCAGAAGAAACAACACTGAAATCCTCCCTTTTGTAATGCCCATAAATGGAAAAAGAAACTTACATTACTAGTATCCCATGGAAAAGCATGCGGCATGGAAAAAGAATGAAGTCAACTTTTAGAAACATATATGTGTCACATATATAATGTTTGTGTGAGCACGCATATAAACATGGAAAGACAAAGAGAACAGGACTCAATATGTTTTATTTCAGCTATCGTAGGGATGGAGAGATGACTCAAATTATTGAAGTGAGGGACTAGAAGTTAGATCCCCACTAGATAGACAAACATAAAGAGGGGCCACAAACAGACAGATAGCAAACTTCGGGCGTCTTCCTCATACTCCTGACTGCAGGCAAAGACCTGTTCGGCTTTTCCTCCCACCAGTAGAGTCAGGTTCAAGCTAGATAGGACATGGTTACCAAAACTCTGGGCCTGTCTGCCTACCTATGTCTGTTCAAAGTGAGCAACCCTAAACTGAGGGAAGAAGATGCTCATCAAAGACCTTGAAGAAAGATAACTGGCTTCTTTCCTGTTAAAAGTTTGAAATGGACGGCAGCGGGCGGCCGGAACCGGACGCGCACGGCAGCGGGCGGCCGGAACCGGACGCGCACGGCAGCGGGCGGCCGGAACCGGACGCGCACGGCAGCGGGCGGCC